>NC_133933.1:17697363-18020328 GCF_031877795.1 Strix aluco
GAGGCTAATGACGACCCCGCGCCACTTTCCCTCGAGACCAAGGGGCTGCGTCGGCTCGCTGAGCGAGCTGGACGGCAGTGGCTGCAAGGCTGGGAAGAGTCATGGCACCCAAGAGAAACCATATTCCCGGCTCACTCCCCTCTGAGCAGCTCTGCAAGCTAGCAGTACTGCCGAGGATTTTAAAAACAATCTCCTGAGCCTCTCACAATCAAAGTATGGATTTAAAAACAAAACCCCTCATGGTTTTGGCATGTCTGTTAGCTCTCCTGCCTCTATATCCCCATCCTCTCCCCCACTTACCTGCAGAAACCCAGCCCCATCATGCAGCTCCCCAAGCAACTCCTACACACAGGCTGCACAGCCTTAGGCCTCCTATCCAGAGGTGGATGGATGGATGCTTAAGGCACCCAAACCCCTGCCCCAGGGTGGTGCTGGGGTGACCAGCGTCCAGTGGTGGGGCAGTTGCGTTTTTCTGCTACATGCCAGCTTGCACAAGCCTTGGTGCTCTCCCTTCCTTCCTGCCCCCACCATGGCAGGAAAGGCCGGTGAATAAAAATCTCCTCCTGGTTCTCAAAACATCCCCTCTGAAAGCCATATCAGTCTGGTGGCTGGCAGCACCGGGTTTCCCCATGTGCTGGCTGTGCCTTCCTCCCCTCCCTGAACCCGCAGGGAGGATGCCACCCCCACAGCTGGGTTTGCAAACCAGCCCCAGGCAGCTCCAGATATCCTCCCTTACCAGGGCCAGCTCCTTGCTCTGCTTCTGTGTTTCTGTCTTCGCTGCCTCCAGCTGCTCCTGGGACTCTGACAAGAGTTGCCTCAACTGTCAAGGAGGAATAGAAAGAAAAGAAAAAGTCCATTTATGCACTTGGTTTTGGAGCCCTTTGGCCCAAGGAAGCATTTTTACGATGCAACATCTTCTCAAAGAGGCCACGATGGCACCACTGGCTAACCTGACTGTTGATGCCTGCTCAGAGAGAGAGATAGCCAGGAGACAGCTCTGTCTCACCTGAGCCACAGAAATCCCACAGGCCACCAAGGAGCAGTGGACAGCATCTCCACACAGATCTCCCTGTCCCATCACCTTGCCAGCGGATCTCCTGACTTTAAATGTCTACAACCCAGACTGGAGCAAATGCCTCCGTGTGTTTTCTCCTGCTTTGCAAAGCTGCAGATCCCTGGGGCACTCCCCAAATTCCCAAAACATGGATGGGTGGTGAGTCAGGCTTAGAAAAAAGAAGCATTTAAGAAGGTAACGGCAGCCACACTTACGACTTCAACTTCTTTTGTGTAGTTTTGGCGTTCGGAGCTGGCTGTCTCCAAGTGATTTTCCAGTTGTGTTTCCAGAAGAGAGGTGTATTCCTTTAGCTGTATTAAAAGGGAGGAAAGCAGGAGGGGGTTGATTGAGGTCCAACACATCCCAAACATCCCACGATCCAAGCCTGCCTTCCCCCAGGGCAAGTCAGGAGATGGGTCCCAACTCACCCCCAACACAACATGCATCCCTCTGGCACCTGTGAGGGGACCTTCCCCTGTACCCAAAAAGCCTTACTTGATCTGTGCTCTGCAGATCTGCTTTCAACTTCTCCACCATGTCTTCAAGGGATTTCAGCTGGAGTTGCGACTAAGCCAGAAAAGATCAGAGAAGGTCAGCGAACAGCATCTCACGTTGGACACTGAGCATCTTTCATTCAACCAAAAACTGGCCAGTGTTTCACTCCCGCCTCTCCCATTTCATCCTGTACCCAAGTGCGGAAGAGACCTGACACCAAAGCGGAGCTCCACAGCCTGCAGTGCAGGAGCTTCTCTTTCCAGAGAGGATGAATCCAAAAAGTCCAGGCCGTAAATCATGGAGCAAGGTAACAGCTTTTGCCTGCAGGACTTCAGCTGGCTGCAGTCAGCTTTCAACACCCGAGAAACTGGCACCGGGCTCGGTGTGAGTTTCCTACTGAAAGTGCCTTTGGTTTGGAAGCAGCAAGGTAGACTTTCCAATGAGGTGTCATGGGCTTTGCTATTAAGAGAAGCCAAGCTATCAGAAAAAGCATGGGGTTTGCATTTAAACCTGGACTGATTTTTGAAGAGGACTCCATGGTTGCTGAATTCTTCGGAAAGGAGGAATTCTCCTCTTCTCCGCAGAGAGGCAGGACTGCTCTGGAACCTGCCCTAGCCACCAGACGTTCATCCCATCACGCACACCCTGCTGCCAGCACACCACCAGCAGCCACGTCATCCCTGTGCAATCCTACACCAGCCCTCAGCAGCGCTGGCGCTGCAGGAGCCAGCAACGGGCTGAGAAATCAAAGATCTCTTGTACAAGAGCTCCCCCACCTCCCTGCAGCCCCAGTTAACTTCAAAACCCTATGTCATGGGTGGGGAGCAGCCAGACCATGGAAAGTAGCTTCATCTCAGTTCTGAGTTCAAGAGGGAGGAGATAAAACTTAAGTCCGCTTTGCAGAATAGGCATGGCCAGCCAAGTTCTCCTAGACTCCAGCTAAGTCACGAGAGCTCACGAAACACGCTCCCCACCAAAATCCTGGGCAACAACAGCTCTCTGGCAGCTGCCGGCCGGCTTTTTAACTAGGAAGAGCAGTGCCCAGAGCTAGACAGACAGCTGGACCCAAAACTATGTGCAGTACGTGGCTTGGACCTCAGCTCCCTTCTGAAGGCTCAGTGAACGCCAAGGTCAATCTGGGTTTTGAGAGCAGGCCAAGTTCTGCTGAAAATGGGAGTCCAAGAACCCTGCACGTGCTCTCCTCCCGTCAGGCCAGCTCCCTCCAGGAGGGCTCAGCCCGATTTCCAAGTATCGGAGCTTGGATTACTGAAGCAGTGATGTGGTTTCCCAACTGCCATGCCTTAACCAGGGAGCTGCAACCATTCCTCCAGCTCCACTGGCAGGGTCTAGGCACACACCAGGCGGGGAGGTGGGATTCAGGAGGAAGAGAGGCTTAGCTCCTACATGAGGTACACTGCTTCTCTGCTGGTTTGGTGACAGGAGGGGTGGATTTGGGGAGAAGAGAAAGTTCCCATGTCTCACAGTTCAAGGCTGGCAGGAACAGTTAGGGTCAGCATTTGATTTATAGCCAACAGCCCCTCTGCTCCTGTAAGTCCAGCTCCACGAGCGATAAACCCAGGTGTGCTCCAAACGCGTACCTTTTGGAGTTCCTCTTCAGATGCTGTGAGCTTTGCTTTCCACACCTGCTCCTCCTCCTCCACACTCTTCTGCAGGTCTCGCAGCATCCCTTCCTGTTGGCAAAGCCTCAGCTGAGCTCAAACCTCCTCTAGCCCTCCCAAGCCGAGCAGTGTTAGGGCTGTAAGCCCTGGCACACCCAAAGCCTCTCTAAGGATTTGGGCCAAAGAACGGGTGACAGAATTAGGTGCCTCAGGTGGGGCTAGGGGCTCCCATTTCCGAGGCTGGCTCAACCACCCCACCCATGCGTGCTGTGCCACATCCACCCACTACCACCACCAGAAAGGTTTCCAACATAATTAGGCTGAAGAGGAGCTCTAGAAATTCAGGTTTCTCCTATTCCCGTCTCACTGGCAAATAGTCTTCCACATGGCAGCCCCTCAACATACTGAGGGGTGCCCACCATGAGCCCACGGGCAGCCTGGGCTGCCGGGAGACCTCTCAAGAGGTATTTCTAGTAGAAGACCAACACAGTGCAAAGGGCTGCAACTTACCGTCTCTGCAAGGATAGTTCTATACTGCTCACATTCTGCTTGTAAAGTGCTTTGCGCTTCCTCTGCCTCTTTTAATTTAAGTGCTGAATCCTGAAAAGAGAGGGAAGGGATGGAGAGAGAGGTGAGAAAAAGTGACCCTCAGGCACTCCCTCACCCCTCCGCTTTCCAGCCCCTTCACTTACTGGGGGCTCTGTTGTAACTGTCTGCTGCTTTAGCACATCCGCAGTCTTCTCCTTAAACTCTTGTAGCCACATGTCGTAACCCTGAGTTTGAAAAAAAAGAGGACAAGGAAGAAAAAGAACACTTAGACATCTGTCCTTCCCATGTGGTGGAGGCTCTGCAGGGGTCTGAGAAAGCCCATGCCCACCTGCTGCGAGGACACAGTGACTCCGGGGAAGGCAGACAGCAGCGTCTGCTTCGTTCGCGTCTGGAGCGCATCCAGCTGTTGGGCCAGCTCTTCCTGTAAGAAGAACAAACTGGCATGGGATGAAGGTCTTGGGCACCTGCCGGCCAGGCTGCCAATACCGGTCCTGCTTTTCTGTGCCTACAGGGGTGAGCCAGCACAGGGAAACCAGCCAACAGAGAAAACTGCTGCTGCTGCTGCGAACCACGAAAATGTCCCTTCCAGTTCACGCATCTTCCCGGTTCTGACCATGACCTGTACTGAGGATACCACGGCCCTCAAGACAAACTTTGGAGAAGCTGGCAGGAGTGTTGGGCCTGCACTGCTCCCAAGAGGAGGCAGACAACCCAGGGCAAGCATCTCTGGTGGCTTGGGGAGGCTGAATGTTTCCCTTACAACATCAGCATCACGGCTAGAGAGAAATGCCGGGCTCACCTTTGCTTTTGTAGCAGCAAGTAGTTTTTCCTCACACGCCTTCTCCATCGTGGTCAATGCTTCCATTGCTTTCCAGTTCTTCTCACGAAGGTCCTGCCGAGACCGCACAGAGGGCAATAAGCCACACATCATGCCAAAGGCCACCAAGCTGCTTGTTGGCACTGTGGAGGATTTCAAAGCCTCCGCTTAGGAAAACGGGCAGCAGCCCTTTGCTTTTGCCAAGGGTCTTCCAGCCCACGTGCACCCCTTTCCCCTCCACCCTTGCAGCGGCCCAATGCACCGCGTCACTCAGGCGGTGGCCTTAAGGGAGCAGAGCTGGATGGAGGCAGGAGCTCCAGAAGCAGCCCTCAGGATGCCTAGAGCTGCCCGGAGAGGACACAGGCCAAGTGGAGGGCTGTAAAGTTGCCTCCACACAACTTGTACCTCTACACAAGGTACTGATACCACCTTGTAGTAGAGGGACAAGGAGCAATGAAGCATGAGGGACCCTCGCTCGGGGATTGCCTTGATCTTGCTGGGGTAGGATCTCCCTGGCTTACCAGGTCTTAAACCTCCCAAGAAAGCAGGGGACAGACACCTCCACCGAGGCAGTCCACCTGCTGCAGCTCATCAGCCCGAGCTGTGCAGCCTGCCGGGGGGATTCCTGCTCTCAGTCAAGGCAATGCCTCCAGTGCTCTGCGGGGCTGGAAGAGCCTCTGGCCGCACCAGGGAGCCATTGGTAGCCAACCATGATGGGTTGTCATTCAAACCCCAGAGACCTGGGTTTTGGAGGAAAAACTGAGAGCAGCAAAAGCTGAGCCCAGTTCGCTCACGTACATTGTTTTTTGTCTTCTGTTGCTCCACTGCCTCTCGCAGCTCTGTGGCTTCCCTTTCCAAGGACAAGAGCTGGTCTGTCTTCTCCTGGAGCCTGGAAGGGCAGGACGCAGGAGTGAGTCTCAGCATCCACCTCCCTGCCAGGTAGTGAGCTGTCAAGAAGGGGACTGCAACTCTTCCTATCCCGGTCTGCTCCGGGATCTACACGCAGCAGGAGGAGGAGGGAGTAGGACTAAAAATCATGGCCATGGCAATGCTGGAGCAGGATCTCATTTTCTACCAGCTTATCAGCAATAACAAGCAAGCAAGTAGCTGGCTGGCTGTACAGCCAGGCCAAGAGGAAGAAGTAACCTGATTCAAAGGCCAGAAATTTCAGTTTACACAACTGGGACTGCTCCTGACACACTCCTGCCCATGGCTTGTTAGGCTGAGATAGCCCACAGCTCTGCATTTTGAAAGCATCATCCTACTATCTTGAGTAAGCATAAATCAGGGCTGCTGACTCGATGCCTGAGATCCTGCAGCTTCTGTCCACACCTTCAGATCCACCATCTGCCCTGAAGGGAGCCTCAGTTTGAGCAGACCCAAGAAGGTTCAGATCCTTGACAAGAACCACCCAAGTTTCTTGGGGTCCCAGGGCAACTGAACAGCTGCCCTCCTTTAAAGGAATGCTGGATGCTCGCTGGCAGTGGGGGCATCTGAGAAATCCGCCCCCTGTGCAGAGCCTTGAGCCTTCTCAGAAGTGCCCAGCACATGGACAAGGGGCAACAGGCATGAGTCTTGCCATGGGAAACTCCAGTTAAATGCCAGGAAACCTTTCTGCACCGGGGGAAAGATGTTGTCAAACACTGGAACCCAGAGAGGTGATGAATCTCCATCCTTGGAGATACCTGGAAACGTCCTGGAAAAAACCTCCTCTGGTTGGCCCAGCTTTGAGCAGGAGCTTGGATCAGGGACATCCCACCCTCAGCACCAACATCCCCAGAACCTCCTATTCTGCCAGACCAGCCAGCCTCCATGTGCCTGCCAGCAATTACACTTTCACTTCAGAATGGACTGGCTGTTATTTGGGGCCAGAACTGGAGCCAGTTAATATTTTAAACAGCTGTGTTGGCCAGGATTGACCTTCTCCTCCCAGCTTCATAATCCCCAAGCCTGCCTAACGGAGAGGGCGGGAAGCCTTCACCCACAGGGCTCAGCGCCCAGGGAAGCCTGGGACACACAGACAGCAAGCTGGGGGTGCCACAGCAGTCTCCATGTGCACCTAGACCCACCTTGACCGCAGCTGCTTCATTTCTGCTTCATTGGCTGCCTGGAAGAGAGGGAGAGCACTTTTGTTACCTGCCCTGAGGCACGTGGTGCAGATGAGCCCTTTCTGCAGCATCCCAGAGGGGATCCCAGAGCAAAGATAACACAGGTACTGTGTTAACACAGTGCAGAAACACCTGCTTGAGCAGTGTAACCCCCTCTACTTCTCCCACCCCAATTAAACGAGCACGCAACCTGCAAGTCTCTGTCTTTTTCTGCTTCCCTCATCTGGCCTGCCTCCAGCAGAGCTTCGATGGATTTGAGCCTCTCCAGGAGCTTTGTATTCTCTGAACCGGCATCCTGCAGTTTCCCCTTCACATTGTCCAGCTCCAGCAACTTGCTTTTAACCTCCGCTTCAGAGCTCAGCAGCTTGGCCTGCAGTTCTGTTGGAGGAAGGGGTGAGAAAGACGGTAAGGCAGGTGCAAACAGATTTGGAGACTCCCCATCCTACCCTGCCCAAGCAGGACTCTTGGCCAAAGAAGTCTTGGCTGGGGATGCTTTCAGGAGGCACAGGAAGGCTAGGCAGGGATGCAAGACAGCATGTGAGAGAGGCACTGGAGTGGCGCCCTAGAATAAGACCAGTCCCACATCTTTCTCACATTGACACCAGGCAGCCTAACTCATCCCTGCATCTACTTGTCCTGCCCCAGCCAGCCCCGCCAAGCACCCAGCCCTGAGAGCTCCAAGTCTGCCCCACAGCTCTCCCCTATGCCGATCCAAGGTCCTCACCAGCAATGCTCTGCTGCTGTCCTTTGGTCTTTTCTGTGTCTGCTAACAAGCTTTTGTAGCTGGTCTGGGTTTTGCGGAGTTCATCGCTTACTTCGTCCAGCCTCTTCTGCAGCGTCACCTCCACCTCCCTTTGGGAAGCCTGCACAGCAAGAAGAGAAGGCTTTCCATAGCATGCCAGGCACCCCAGCCAATTTGAAGCAAAGCTCTGTGTGTCGCATAATGTTATTTTTAAGCTGTGCTTTGGGGGCTTTAAGCCATCCTTCCCCCGCGCTCCCCCCGTGCACGAAGCATCTTGCCTCGCACTCATGTTTTATCGTTTGCCAGCCCTCAAGTGGGAAGCAGACAACACCCGAACGTCTCAGTTCTGGGCCAAGACCATGGCCATCCTCCCCTCCGGAGAGCTAAGCTCTGAAAAACCTCTTGAAGCCCTGGTCTTAATGCATGGCCTCAGCCCAGCAGGGAGAGGTACTGCCACGGTGCTTAGCAGGATGGAGACACACAGCCATGTGTTTCCACACAGGGAGGAAATTTCTGTGCGGTTTGGGCCAGAGAAGACTTTTTTTTTCCATCTTAGAAAGCAGTGAGGAAGAGGCCTGGCCAAGGCAGGCACTTCAAGGGGGAAGGCAGAGGAGGACAAGGAGCGTGCTGCAAACCAGCAGTTCTATGGGTATGAGTCGCAGATGGAGACAGAGAAACATTGCTTTGCATGGAGGGGACAGAAGAAGGTAAACCAGCAGCCCCATCTCTGTCTGAGTGATGCTTCCAGATCCACCAAGAAAGCAGAACTTCTTTTTTTTGAGGATTTGACCCTGTATCCTCAGCTCAGAGCTTCAGGTGTTACTGTGGAGCACATTCTCCCAAGCACCTTAAACACACCACTGGCTTTAAAGTCTTCCAGCTAGTACGATTAATTATTACTAAGGTGTGCAGCAAGCTGACAGCCCTCCAGAAGTTCTCCTAAAAGCATGCCTAGAATGTGGTGTTTTGAGCCAGGAAGGTGGTCTCTGCCTTCATGCTAGCCATGTGCCCATATCACCCACTTGCTCCTCGCCTGCAAAAGCAGCAGGGGCCAAAACCAACCCAATAAAAGGAGATCTGCATCCTCAGGCACCTGAAAAATTAATAGCAAGGATACTGAAGGCCCCTTGCTCTAGGAACACCTCTACAAAACCATTTTGGCATGCGTAGATAAAGGTCTCCACCACCACAGCCCCTTTGTAAAGAGGCCAGAGCAATTTGGAGACCACCACACATGCAGGAGAGATACATGACATCCCTCACCCTGTCTGCCACCCCCGGGGGAAAGAATTGCAAGTTCCAGGGTCAGGGGTACCCGGGATCAATGCTCCCAGCCTCCGGCTTAGCTGAATTCCAGCAGGAGCACTGTCAGCCCTCCAGAAGATGCTCTTCCCTGCGTGGGTACAGCCTGGCTGCTGGGAACATGCTGTTGCTCCTCTGCTGACAGCGTGCTCAGAGGCTCTGCTTGGGAGGTGTCCTTTAAACACCCCAAACCCAGCCACACCCTGGTGACAACAAAAAAGCCACAAGCTCTACCTCCTGCACCAAGGAGAGAGAGCAACAGGCTTAAAACCAGCGGAGTTGAGAGAGAGCATCCACGGCTGTGTGAGGACAGGCTGGTGGGGGCCAGTGGGTTTCCTCTCTCGCCTTAGGGTATCACCCAGCAGCATGCACCATCTAGGCGTCACACACACACCTTCACACCAGGCTCGTGAGCTTCACAGGTGAGTGAGAAGAATGGCTTCAGCCAGGGCATCAGGCTCCCTGGGCTTTGCTGGTGATGCTGCACAAAGAGTGCATTGCATGTGACAAACTAATGGGGGGGAGGCAATTAAGAGGTCCGCAAGGCAGCTCGCTTTCCAACCGTGGATGCTCATTTCCCTCCAAGCTCTTCCCATGGCCATATCCATGGATCCCATACAATTTAGCCACCTGCCCCATCTCTGTGAGGGGATAGGGTTTGCCAGTGCCTGCCTGACCTGCAGCTGCTCGATTTGCTTCTCCGAGGCCGCCGCTTTGATCTCCCAGCTCTTCCTCTGCTGCTCCTCTTGCTGCAGCACCTCCGATTTGTCAGACAGCTCTTTCATCAGCTTGTTGCACTCTTGCCGTAACTTGGCCAGCTCAGCGTTTTGCCTGCACCAACAGAAGTGGAGTTATTTTAGCCTGCAGGCCAGCCAAACATCCCTGATGTTACCTAGGAGGGAACACATCTTCCTGTGGGCCTGATACAGGACTTGAAGCATCTCAATGGTTGCATTCGCCTATTTCTAGGACACGCCTGGTCCTTCAGGGAGGGAGTGGAAAGAGCTGACAAATCACGTTTCAAAAGCTGCGTTTCAATCACAGGAGACATTCCTTTCTCATGAAGTAGAGGACACAAGGATCTGTGTTCCCAGACACAAGAGGAAGCGCTCTAAGCAGCTGGAGTCTGCTCTGTAATTATTTGACCGCTGTTAATCCCCAGCCATTTCAGACTTCCTAAAAAAGGAGTGTGAAATTCTTATACCTAGCTCCTATTTGTTCTGCATGCACCAGGTAGGTCTCAGTTCTCTGTCGCATCACTCCCACCAAAGAGTCAGCTGCATTTCTTCTGAAGTTTGAGAGTATGAGCTGCCCTAAAGGGGGGAAGTGCCACAGCACCTTCTGGTCCCCGCTCCCCGCCTCTGCTGCCTGTTGGCTCTAGCATCAGCACAGGTGACCCCAAAGCAGAGAGGGTTTTCCCCTGCCCTTTCACTTGGGAAGAACATCCTTGTTTCCCCTGCCAGCCCCAACAAAAGCCATTTGGCAGGCTCTTCCTTGCTCCCTCCTCTACCTCCAGCTAGTTGGGGTGTCTGTAGAACCACCTTCAAGAAAGAGGGTGGCCAAGTCTAATTGACAGCCAACCCCAAGGTTTGCTAGAGGGCAGCCCCAGGCTCTTCCCCCACCCCCCAGCCTTACTTGCTCTCTGTCTGGCTGGTGGCCTGGTTGAGGGCGTCCCTCAGGATGGAGTTCTCCTGCTGCAGGCGAGCCAGCTGCGTGTTGGGGCCGTTCTCCAGCTGCTCCTGCAGGGTCCGGATCTAGAGGAGCCCAACAGGGGTTAACACCGCCGCCAGCCCCTTTGCTCTCCCTGTGAAGCCCACCTCATGAGCAAAAGGGTCTGGCAACATGGGGGGCTGTCTACTGATGCTGATAGCCCCCAGGGATGTGACATCCCATGAGGATGCTCCCACATGCCTCTTCTCCCTCGAACACCATGGTCCAGGAGCACCGCAGGGTCTTGCCCCTCCCCAAGGCTCTGGTCCCCCTGCACATCTCAGTCTTCTCCAAAAGACCATGCATCTGCCACCAAAAGCCACCCGGCAGCCAGAGGAGGAAGCTGCAGAGCACAGCATGGGGCTCACCTTGCCCTGGAGCTGCTGCGTTTCGCTGACGTGGTCCTGGTAGCTGGCCTGCATGCGTGCCTGCACCGCCGTGATCTCCCGCTCACGGGTGAGTAGCTGTTCCTTCAGCTTGGCCTCCACGGCCACCGCCTTGGCTCGCTCAGCCGCCAGTTCCTTCGAGGAGAGAAGTCACCCAGTTAGTCCTCAGCATATGAGTTTCCTCACTTTAAGGGGATGCAAAACCAGTGGCCTCCTAGCTCAGAAGACTTAAAAGTTCAGCCCTTTCAGAGCTGCCCCCATGCCCAGCTAAGCCGTTTAGCACTTACATTTCCTCCTGCATTTTGTTTTGGACTCTGTGGCCACTGGATGCCACTGTTGTTCCACATTGGGCCAGCTAAGAGAAAGGAGTAAGACAGCCTGGAATTTTATTTCCCACCCCCCTAGGATCAAAAACATCACATAAAGTTTGGGGCAAAGCGGAAAAACTAAAAAAAAAAAAAAAACCAACCCACAAAAAATACCTTCCGCTCCCTGCCAAGGCAGGCATGCTCCATTGGCCGGCTGGGCAAAACCATGCCACTGCCCTGTGTAGCCTGCACAGGCAGATGTTTAGCACAGTGCCCAAGTGCATGGGATGGCTTTGCCCTCTCCTCTCCTGCCTGCAGGCAGACGGACTCACCGCTGCCGGGTTCTGCCAGCTGCAAGGCAGGAGGTGCTGAGTCCAGGGTGGTGAGGGTCTGTTCTGACTTCAACACCCAAAAAGAGCTGGACGCAGGGCGCTGAGTCAGGGAAGGGGGCTGTAAATAGTCCTTTAAAAAGGGACTGATCAGCTCCTTCTCAGCTCAGGGGATCCAGGCAGAGATGAGAAGAGATATATTTTCCTCCCTAAAGCAGCAGAAAGGTGCAATCTCTTACAGGAAAGGCATTCCCCTGATTCTCCTGTGGCTGCCAAGAGGCATTACCCAGCGGCTCTTTGGGCTGGTGCCCCCCCAGGCTGGATCAGGCCCAGGTGATGAGATCAAGTGGGGATGTCCTCCCCTTTTTGGGGAAAAAACAGTAAACGGGTGAAGGGCGCAGAGAGCCCCTGAGCTTCACCTCCAAAGGGGATGAGGTGCGGTGAGCAGGAGGCACATGGCAAGCCACGACGAGCAGAGCCCCTGCCAGGGATGCCAGGAGGGCCGTGCGACGCTTACCTTGCTCAGCTCCCGCAGCTTGTTTTTGGCAGCGGCCACATCCTCCTGCTCGGTGGTGAGCTGCTTCTCCTTCTCTTCCAGCTGGCGTTTCAGGACAGCGACCGGGTCACCCTTCTGCGTGGCCTGCCAGTGCGGGGTGGCACATCAGTGAGGACCATCACCTCCAGACCCATCCCCTCCACCCCACACGTGCGGGATCCTGCCCTCTGCTCCAGGGGAAAATTCAGCTGTGGCTTGGGGCCAGCCTGCCTGCAAAGAGGGTGCCTTCCCTGCCCTCTGCACCTCCCGAGGCTTGGCAGAGTGGTAGAGCCCTGGCAGCAGGCGGCCACGACGGCACTGTCAGCCGTACCGTGTGCCACGTGTCCTGGACGATGCCTGCTTTCTCCGTCAGGATCTCGATGAGCTGCTGGGCCTCCCCCTCACTGAACATCATGCTGCTGACGGTGGACACGAGGGTCTTGTAGGGCAGGTAGAGGGGCCCATCCGAGTCCGCAGGTGCTAGGGAGGAGAGAGGAGGGGTTGAGACTGCTCAAGCCAACAGCAGAGCTGAGTAGCCTCATCTCAGTTGGCTTCAACCCCACAGCTGCCATTTCAAACCAGCATCCACCCAGATTTCCACAGTCAAGTTTGATACCTCTCTAACTGAATGAAACATGAGAGTGCTGGAGACAACACTCACCACACACGTGAGCTTCTTGAGTCAGCTGCCACCTCTGCCTGGCTCTACTACTGGTCCCACCACCCTGCCACCATCCTCCATCAAACGGAGTGATTCACAGCTGGCCGTGCTTTGCCAATGCCAGGGAGCAGAGACGTGTTGGGCATCAGAAGCTGGACCGCACTGTGATACCACCTTGCTGGGGGACATCACCCCAGGCAGCGGTGCCAGAGATGCAGAGCGCAGCAAGGTCATCTCCCACCTTTCACCACGCAGGTTTGTTCCAGCTCTTTGCTAAGGGAATGACACAACTTCAATTCTTCCCCCACCCCTCTGCTAACCTGGGAAAGCCAAGGAGCATCAGGGACGGTGATACAACAGTAGGACCACAGTGCACATGGTCACAATGGATAGAGGGTGGAGGGCAGTGATTTAGGAGTTCCTGCACAGTATCTATGGCCCAGTGGGCTTATTTTCCCAATAATCCCAAAAGAAAAAGCAGTTTGGACCTGGCTGATCCAGAGTCTCTAAAGCCATTAACGCCAGGGTCTCTTGAATGCAGAGCTTGGACCCCCCAAGCAGCAAGGTCAGAGAAGAAGGAGGAGGAGGTGCTGCAGGCATCAGATCAGAGACTCCTCTGCAGCACCTAGCAAGGAGCCCACGCTGGAGCAAGCTCATCCTGAAGGACTGCAGCCCATGGAAGACCCCATGCTGGAGCAGGGGAAAGGTGTGAGGAAGAAGGAGTGGCAGAGAGGAGCTGTTATGGACTGACCACAGTCCCCATCCCCCCCGCCCTGTGCCACTCAGCGAGGGGAGGCAGAGGAGCTGGGAGGGAAGGAGTGGAGTTGAGCCTGCAAAGAAGGGCAGCAGGGGAAGGTGTTGTTTTAATTTTGTCTCTCTTTCTCATCTATTTTAATTGGCAATAAATTAAATTAGTTTTCCCCAAGTCAAGTCTGTTTTGCCTGTGGTAGTAATCGTTAAGTGATTGCCCTGTCTCTATCTCAATCCATGAGCTTTCCCATCTCATTTTCTCTCCCATCCTGTTGAGGAGGGGAGGGAGAGAGCGGCTGGGTGGGCGTCTGGCAGCTGGCCACGGTCAACCCACCGCAGCAACAGAGCGGCAAAGCCGGGGAACGCCCAGCAATTCCGGCACACGCTGTTTGCTCCCAGCCTCTGGTAGATCCATTTGGGATGGCAGCGCTGAGCCCTGGCAGCAGCAAAGTCTGTCTCACCAGCAGCAGCCACTTCCCAGCAGCACAGCCGGGGCAGCTCCCCTCTCTTGTGCAACCGGGGCCCAAGAGCTTGGCTCACACTTTACTCACACTGGCAACAGCGCAGAAGCAAGACAACACATCACCTCCCCTGGCCCGGTCCCGCTGGGCGGAGGGACCCACCAAGCGAAATGTTGCCCATCTCCTGTCAGCATTGCGCAAGCGAGCCTTGCACAAGACGGGCACGATGCAAACCCCACCTTGCAGCTGGCAAACGGATCCGGGGCAGCCTGCCAAGCCGTGGCAGAAGGAAGCCTACGCCGCTGCCGAGCCCACTTGCAGAGTCGGAAACCTCACACCTCGCCGAAGGAAGCGGCAAAACAAGAAGCAGCTGCACAACAAAGCTGCCATGGGAAAGCACGGCAGGAACGAGGGGTCTGAAGAGCCACTTCTCAAACCCAAGGGGACACGGGCAACACGAATGGCCCTTGCGTCAAGCCTCACACGCGGGAGGCTGCAGCCCAGATCGGGTACCCGCGTGTGTTTCATGGGAGAGCACGGCGCCTGCCATCACAGATAACGACCTGCGCTCCAAGTACACACTAACCACTCGCAAGCAAGTTTTTGTGTGATGCAGGAGGCTAAAAACGAACCGCACAAGAGAAAAATACCCCAAGCTGCTCTTGTCGGGTTTGCCATCTGTTTCAGTGCCAAGCACGTGTCTTTGAACACTCTGAACACCCATTTTTATCTGCCACAGGATAATTTGTTGCTTCTGCCTTTAAGGAGGAGAGAACACAGCTGCCAAAAGGCTGCCCACAATACCTTGGTCAAATTGCAGCCAGCTTCGTGGCGCAAATACTGCTGAGAGCTTTCCTTTGAAAAACCCCACAGGAGCAGCTAAGACATCAGTCTTGGCTTTGAAGACACGAAGGATCGGCACTTCATACCCAAAGGACTGGATTTTCAGAGCAGCCAGAAAAACTCCCAACTTGACAAGTGCTGAGAGCTCCTCTCCTGTTCACATTTCCTCAGCTGTTACAGCTTGGATTTAGGGCCACCTTTTTCAGTGTTAGAGAAGTGCATCCCTGTGTGCACATGACAAACCAGCCACCTCCAGTTTCCCCAACAGCACGGCTGCAATACCCTCCAGTAGTGGCTGCTCAAACCATTTCACACCTCATCACCATGTGGAGACGGCCTTTAGTGAAATCCTTTCCTCAGAGGAGCAGATACAAGGGTTTTAACCCAACCTTGGAGACCAGCGGCTGCAAAATGTCCTGCTGAGTAGCAGGCCCTCTTCCAAAACATGGGTGTGGAAACTGTCAGGTTACACAGCAGTCTAGATTAGGATGTGCTGGAGAAGGCAAGCAAGTAGGGGTGTCTTTTTGTTTGGTTAGGTTTTTTTTGTAAAGAAAGAAAGAAATGAAACCTATGTGCACCACATCACATCTCTGAGAACACCTGAGAGATTTCTCCCACATGTCCATATAGGAACACTTCTACAGGTCTGAAAGCACTCACACATTTTTAGTGCCTGCAATTATCACTTAACGAAAAATAAAACCCGAACTGTTCATGTTGGTAACGAGAGGCAAGAATCCAGCTACAGAGCTGTTTCTCCCCTTCCTACACCTATTTACACCCTGGAGAGTTCAGGACCACCTCCTTTAATCTCTTCCACCTCCAAGTCAATCAAGTGAAGCATGAACAATGACAGGCAAGTTTCTTCTTCCCTGTGACATATCTAAAGTTACTTCCCTCTAATTATCCTATGATCGATCCCCTGAAGTATAAAACACCTTCAATCCCCTCTCCTCCAATAGGCAGTTTTTCATCTCCACTGAAGAAGAAGGAAACTCTAGCACCTCCCCATAGAAGAGTGGTAGAGCTCCTGTGTGCTTTTAATAATCAGGGGTGGAGGGGGAAAACACCTCATCTTGGCTTTCCACCTAGATGTCCAGCACCTTGGCAGCTGCCCCCTCTCCCAGGACAGGTACACGCACCTCCTGCTAATTCTCAGTGTGCAGATCTCATCAGAGACCTGCAACGCAACAGCAAATCCAAGATGAATGTGTAACTCTCCAACATCTGTGTGCTGGACCAAGGAGCTAAGCACCAAGCGGGGGTTCCTGATGCAGGAAGAAACACATTACAGAGCAAAAACAAGTCGATAAACTTTACTCTATTTCCTCCCTGAGAGAACTACAGTCCAGCACAGGTTTTTCAACCCACCTTCCGCTTGGCACACATGTTCCATCTCACCAGACACAGCCTTTCTACAGCTGCTCTGAAGAAGCAACGCTGAAGACCGAAGAGATCTCAGAATGGGATAGCTCTGTTTTAACAGCACCAAGATGCCCTGCTGGCTACTCAATGGGGATATATGCAGAGGAATTTGGCCTTACCTGGCTCACTCTTCTTCTTGGATGCAGCCTTCTTCTTGACAGGTCCATCATGCTTCTGCTCCTCGTGGGTCGGAAGAGCATCGGTTTTCTTGATGGCAATAGAGCTGACAACTGGAGCACTTTGCTGCGTGCCAACTGGTGGCACGGCCACAACAGGCACCTCCTTAGGGGTCACCTCCAAGACAGGAGAACTTTTGGGGACACTGACAGGAGGCGAAGCCAACACCGGGCTAGGAGCAGGCTCTACCTTTGCCACCTTCTTCTCCTTCTTCCTCTTCTCCTTAGGTGACGGAGCAGGTTTCTCCTTTTCCTGGGGGGCCACTGACACGGCTGTAATCGGAGACTCAACAGTTACGGGCTCAGGCACCACAGAAGGCTCAAGAACCACATCCTTGGGAGAGTCTGTCACTTCCTGAGCCAGCTGCTGCTCTGGGATCTTTCCATTAGGCTTC
Organism: Strix aluco; assembly: GCF_031877795.1. Lineage (NCBI taxonomy): Eukaryota > Metazoa > Chordata > Aves > Strigiformes > Strigidae > Strix > Strix aluco. The sequence continues at coordinate 17,714,029 of NC_133933.1, forward strand.
TCTTCCTTTTTCTTTGCTTTTCCTTTTTTCTCAACAGGTTTCTCTTTCTTCTTTTTATCTATTTTCTGCTGCTGGGTCTTCTCCAACTCTTTGCGTTGCTTGGCCAAGGCTTCCTCGTAAGAAGTCTCCTTCATGGAGAAGGTGGACACCAGGAAGATCCCGATGGCTGATATCACCATAAAACCTCCAAAGACCATAACACCCAGTGTCTGAGGGTCATACACATCCATCCTGCCTTATTCTTCTGTGCCTGCAAGACACCAGAATGACAGTTAGTGGGGGGAAAAAAACAACAATGCAACAGCCTCTCTGAGCAGGGTTCTTCATATAGACATTTGAGTCACCAAACGGCACCGTGCAGGGAAAAGACAGATGTTCAAGATTCACACACCCCTGGTGAAGGCCACTTGCCTACACACCCCCAAGTCTGTGCTCCTCCGCTACGTTGCCTATGCAGTCCAGCCGTACCGCAGCGACTAATTTCACTGGCTGTAGCAATCTCCAGAAGAACCAAAGAGGAGGAAGAAAAAAGAAGGGATGTGATCACAGACAGCCGCGAGCAACTACTCATTACATGTCCAATGGAATGGCTTTTCACGACCGTTGCATGATGCTGCATCCCTGTGGCAGTAAGAGAGCCCCTTCTCAGACTGTTTGGTGCAGCTTGGCCAAGAGCTGGGCTCCCCATGGAGTACCCAGCCTTTTCATTGCACCCAGATGCACATTCAGCTCTCAACTTTGGAATAAAACATCCCCCTGGAAGAAGAAAGCATGCACAGGAGAGCTTTCCCCAGATTTGCAGCAGCCCTGGCCTTCTCCCTTTGCCACCTGCACCCTGCGACACTGCTGGTTTCTGCCCAGCCCAGCGGGGGACACACACGATGACTGTGTCCCAATGGGCAGCTGCTCCCAGTTCACCGTGAAGAGAGACAACCCAGCAATGATGCTGCCTGCACGTACACCACACGGAGAACCAAGTCACGACCACTTCCTTGAGATGCAAATACCAATAAATGTCATGAGTTCAAGCTAAAGCAAAAAAAGCATGGTCATTATCTCATCTCCCCAGCAGATGCCCACAGGAAGAAGTGAGACTTACAAATTGGGCGCTGGATGTGGCACTTCTGTTTCCACATCTACTATTAGCTGGCGGGCAAGCCAGGCACAGGGTCCTTCCCACCCTCAGCAATGGAGCGTCAGCAACACAAGGAGCAGCAACAGAGACCGTACTGCCTGCTCTGAGATCCGGCAGGCAGGGCACAGCCACACATGGAGAAAGGCGCTGCTATCTCCACTCATCTTAATTGCTCATTGAACCCTGTCCTGAGTTTCAAATCTCCCACTCACGTGTTTCTCCCATGAGGGCATCACCTCCACGTGGCTCCGAGGTAGCTCATGAACCCCCAGATGCTGAAGTCAGGCAGTTAATCTGCAAAGGGGCACTCTCCAGGAGGTGCCAGGCTGCGGTTTCTCATCACTGTGCCTCAAAACATAATCAGGAAAATGCAGAAAGTCCTCGGCTATCAGAAGTCCCCATCCCCACACTTAACTGTAAACATTATCAAATTTCCTCTTTAAGAGATTGTGGGTTAAGGAGGGAGGGAGGGGCTGGAAGGGGAGGAGGCAAAAATAAGAATAAAACTAAGGAGATCAGCATCTTTTCAAAACCTCAGTCTTGCAGGGAGAGACCTCGGTGCCTTTTCCTTTCTAACAGTCGGAGCAGCAAACTCGCAGCTGAATCCGAAGCTCAAAGCTGCTCGCGCTTTGAGGGGGTGACAGCGCAATGAAAAACTCTCCTCCCAACACCCAAGCAAGGGGTGCAGAGCTGGAAGGAGATGCGAAGCAGCCATCTCCTACTGATACCCACCTGCCCGGGGAAGGATGTTTTAGACAGCAGCCCAGCCCTCCCTGCCTGCCTCTCCGAGCATCCCAGGCGAGGCAGGAGAGAGCTGGCAGGCAGGAGGGCTGCCAATGCCAGCTGGAACCAGCCTCCCCTGGCAGGGCCAACTTTCTACCCTGGGGCACCGCTCAAGATCCCAGCTGATACTACAGGCATCACTATTTCATGTCCGCCACAGCCGCTTCGGATTGAAACAGCCTCAGCCCACTCTACCCCAGAACATCTGGTGCCAAGTCACTCCCTTCTGACTAGGTAGCATTGCTTTGGGATGGTCCCTACCAGGACAGACAGATTATTCCTAACCTGCACGGTGAAAAGGGCTGGGTTTCCTCTCTCTGGCAGTAAACAAAAAGTAGGGCTGGAGAACACATACCCATGACCTTGGGCTGGTTTTAGGGCTACACTGAAGCACCCAGGAGCTGTTTTAGGGGCAGAACAAAGTGACCTGCATTCCTCGCCTAGAAACCCTGACACTTTGGTAAAAATAAACCCTTCCTGACCTCACACCCCCACAGCTTCCTATTTAGATAAAAATTTGCCGTTCCAGCTTAGGGCAAGGGCATCACCAAGGGCTGGCAAATGTACTCCAACCACATCAGCTGCTACCACTACCTCCAAAAGCAGCTGGATGGAGCCCACAAAGGATGGGAACAGAGGAAAAAACCCAAACCTCCACTACAGAAGCATCCAGCACACAGAGGATAGATGAGAGAAGAAACGGGGGCGGTGAGGTGGGCGAGATGGCAGTGCTGGAGCCCGCTGCCTGCCCCACATCTCAGCCTGCACTGCTGTCCCCACCGAAGCCCTTGCAGGCAGGGTGTTTGAGCCCCACACTCCCTCTCCCCCGCAGGCAGCCTCACCCAGCCCTGCTGCAGTAAAAGCTGCCTGTACCTTGCCTCCTCTCAGGCTTTACAGCCAGGGTGAGATAACGATGCAGATTAGCATTAAAGTCTTTCCTTGCTAGACCAAAAAAAACCAACAACCCCCTCCAAAACAAAACCAACACAAGAAAAAAGCAGCCCAGAGCACTAACCTAGAGCAGCTGTGGACGTGCTGGAAGAGCCATCGCAGCAGTCGGAGCTCGTGAAAGCATCTGAGATGCTCGCATGGGCCATTCGCAAGCTCCCACTGCTGGACCAGAGAAACCCCGTGATGTTCCCAAGGACAGGTGTGCCAGGGGAAAATCCGAAATGAAGAGTGAGAGATACCGACCGGGCAGCAATTACTCCCAGCAGTGCTATCATGGCAAAGGGAAACTCTGGTGCTGTCTCAATGCTCATGCCCTGCAGCCTGCGGCGTGGGGCCGGTCCTGGCAGACCTGGCACTGACTCCAAGGAGCAAGTTCTACCAGTAGTTCCTCCTGCGGTCGAGACTTGGCACAGACCAGCCCAACAACTCATTCAGGGAAGAGCCTATTGCTCCAACGGCGCAAAGACAGTGGCAGGCTGTATGCTACCATGCTTGCTTAAATCAAACCAAGCTGGCTGTGGCATTTGGGGGATAAGGAAAAGTCTTCCTCTGGGAACTTCCTGATGCATAAATGCAAGAAGCAACGTGCCACAGCGTTAGCATCAGGAGAAAAGCTCTGCTTTGGCATTTCCTGACCTCACTGCCTTCGCCCTTTGATGGCTGGCAGTTTGCTCCTGGATTTGTGCAGCAAGACACAGTCCCCTTCGCGAGCAGGGTGGCAGGAGCGCGCGTGCCTTGCCCTTTGGCAGGAAAGCCCTCCGCACTCCCCACCTGCACAAAGCCTTAGCCAGGACATGGAAAAGTAGGGCACCGAAGGTACCACTGCTTGTGGATAGTTTCGCACAAATAGGTTCAGCTCGACAGCCAGGTTTTGGAGAGGCTTGAAGGCCTCGGCATCCTCCCCTCTGTATCTTCTGGTCATCCACGGGACTTTGTCCCTATGACGGCATTTTTCAACCTGATACCCAGGCTGCTTTGGGAAAGGACTGTGTGCCTAAGGGGTGCAGGGACACCACCAGCTATCGGAGTCCATATTCAAAAATCAAGTTCATGTCCAACATTGAGCATATTTACCTGCATGAAGTTTCTTGAACAGGATCGTCGTCTACTCCTCACACAGCCAAACAGTGGAAACCATCAAAAATCAATATATGCAAACTCCTTCCCCAAAACAGCTTGTTCAGTTAAAGCTTTTCACCACCACCAGAGCAGGAATAAGATGGACAACTGGTATTTCACTTGGCCTTCTCACGTAAAGGAGCCAGCTGAAATGCTGGGCTCTGACTCTTCTGTTCCTGTGGCTTTTTCTCGTTCTCCATCAAACTTCCCAACATCCCAGAAAACAGCCCAGGAGACCTGACCTCCCTCGCCACCCTGCACGTGCAGTCAGCTGTTTGCCCTGAGCAAAAGTCCAACTCGCCCTAAGGAAGCAAAACCAGTAAAGCACTCAGCCTTGCTGGTTTTTCAGCACCAATTTCCAGGATAAATCAACCTACAGACACACGGTATGATGGCACCAGGGCCACGCTCAGTGTCTTGTGGTCGCGTTTGGCAGAGACAACTAAGCGTCAAAAACCAGGTTAGAGCCTTCCCCCTTGTTCAGCCTTTCCTGCACTTTGTGACCACTTCCATGAAATCCACATGAATTCGGTATCTTTGTGACTCGGCCCTCCACCAACCCTAGTTTAAGTCAGCCAGGTCAATTGTCAGGTGGGCAAAGGAAGAGACAGGTTGTGTAATAACTACAGAAACCTTATTTCTTTATGCAGCCAAAGGAAAATCTATCTGTTACCTCCTCCTGGACTGGATGGGTGCTGCAGATGGGAAAAGATGCTCTTTGCAAGCAGGACGCTGCTCCCCCTGCAACCCAAAGCTTGCACTTTGCCACGGTGTCAAGGTGGCACCTCAGGTTAGAGCAACGTAGAAGAAGAGGTGATGGGGTGTTGGAGGGCAGAGAAAGAGAGAACTGGGTGGTGCAGCCAGGCTCTGCGTCCCCACGGCAATGCCTGCCTGCAAAGCACTTGCAGCTCCCCTTCCTCTACAGCACCTCCAGCAGGTTAAAAAAAACCCAACAAATAAAAAGCTCTCCCCTCCCTAAACACTCACACACAAGTCAGTCGAAGCTGGCTGACCCAACACACAAGTTTCCAGGATGAGATTTCGGCTTTTTCTGAAATGCAAAATTATCTCCTGGGCCATCAGGGCAAGAAGCAGGCAGCACCTAAAGGACCAGCCGCTGTTTGGGGAGGGCACTGCCTGGCCTCTGGTTCAAAGAAATAAGGTCTTGTCTCCTTCCCTGCCCCTGGTCTGCAGCTTCCCTTGCCAAAAGGCAGCACGGGACCGAGACACGGCCGGGAACAGTGTTCCTCCAGCACAAAGGAGGGAGAGGGAACCGGGTGGCCTGATCCTGCCGGTAGCAGGGCAGCCTGGCAGTGGGAGAAGGCATCCACTCTGCCAGCAGATAAAAGACAAGCACCAGATACTTCTCCTGGAGTTTCTCTCTCCTCCCTGTTGCGATAGACAAAAATTAAAAACAAATGAGAAAAGCCCATGTGCCGTGAGCGGATCCTGCCCCTGTCCCCGGCAGCCACTGTTTAAATACATTTTCTGCATAAGTGACTGTGCACTTCCAGCCTCCCGGCAGCGTGTGTTACTCTGCGCAGCAACTCCAGATCAGCCGCCGCACCGATCCTCAACAGTTATAGCTCGACTTAATTGAACGTGTCTTAGCGCTCCATTAGCTCTTGCAGCAGCCAGGGCCTTTGGCAGCGCTGCCAGCTCCCTTCCTAAGCCTCCGAGTGAAAAAAAAAAAAAAGGCAGAAAAAACATATATATACTCAAGAAGAGCGTAATAGCACCGTAACACAGCTGCAGCTTGACTCATCGCCACCGGCCCTCGTCAGCTTCTGCTCGGGGTTCACACCCCAGGTTGCTCCCGCCTCGCCCGGCGCCTTCCAGCCCCTTCCCGGCGACGCGGGCGAGGGGAGGCCGCTGCCACCGCCGCTGCCAAGAGGAAAGCTGACATTTCAGGCGGGAGGCTCCTCGCTCGCGCCCGGCCACGTGTGCAGGCGCACGCTCTCCCGCCTCCCCGGCGGGGTGACGAGCGGGGTGTCCCGCTGGCGACGTCCAGTTCGGAAAAGACCCCCGAGTGGGGAGAGGGGATCTTCACTTCTCTCTAAACGCTTTGGGCACCGCCGGACCCCGCACTGCCGGGGGTCGTCCAGGGCTGGGAGGGATTTTTGGGGGGGGGAGCTTAGTTAAGGGAAAAAAAAAAAATAAGGAACAACCGGCTGGAAGCTGTGACCTTTTGTAACCGCGCTTAATCAGATTAATGAATTTCATCAGGCCGGCGCCCGGGCAGGGGAATTGGTTTGAGCGCTGCGGGGCGGGCAGCGATGCCCGGGGGGGGCGGGCGGGGACCGGGGCCGGGGCCGGGGCCGGGGGGGGTCGGGGGCGCCGCGGGGCCCCTCCCCTCCCCGGCCGGCCGCACACGCCGCCATTCCGCACCGCCCTCGCCGCGGGCCATTCATCCACCGACCCGCCCCCCCCGCAAACGTGGCCAGACCCCAAACCCGGGATCCCATCCCCCTCCCTTCCCCGGCTCCACGCGGGACGCCCCCCGCGCGTGGGAGCGGCGGGGCGAGACGGGGCGAGGCGGGGCGGGTGTCCCACCCCGCTCCTCGTCTGCTGACAGCCGGGGGGGAGCGAAGGGAGGGAGCGCCGGGTGGGGGGGGGGGGGTCCCCTCGCAGCGGGGGGGCAGGCGGGGGGGGGTCCCACGGGGCGACGCCCCCGCGTGGAAGTGGCCAGGGGCAGGGGCCGGGGAGAGGCAGGGTGCCCGCCGCCGCCTACCCACCCGTGCCGGGTCGCGGTCCCTCCTCGCCGCCGCGGCCGTGTGGAGTCGTGGCACTTTCCGCCGCTGTCTCGCCGGGCTCGGCCGCCCCGGCCCGCCCCGCCCCGGCCCGCCCCGCCGCTCCGCGCCGCGCCGCGGGGCCCACTCAGCGCGGCGGGGCGGGCCGGGCCGGGCCGGGGCGGCACTGCGGGGCGTGGAGTCCCCGCTGCGCCCCCGCGGGGGGAAGGTGCCCCGACCCCCCCCCCCGGGGCCGCGGAGCCTCGCCCGGGGCTGGAGCGGGCGCTCGGGCAGCGGCGGGGGGGCCGGTACCGAGCGGCCCGGGCTGGGGAAACCCCGCGGAGCTTCGCCCCGGCGGGGCTGGAGGGTTGAACCGCCGGGGGTCGGCCTGGGCCGGCCGTGGCTGCCCGCCCGCCCTGCCGGGGGTGTCGGCGCAGCCCTGAGGCAGGGCTGGGGGAGGAGGGGTGGAGGGGTGGGAACGCAGGGAGCTCCCGGCGAGCGGCGGGGATGCTGGGTCACGCTCGGGACCCTTCTCAAGGGCCGGGTGCGGACACCGTGAAACAGATCAAACCCGAAAGACGGCCGAGCCCAGCGGGAGCCTTTTTTCAGGGTTCGCAAATTCTGTGTGGTTAAACGGCGCAGGATCTGGTCCGTCACCCACCAGCTTGTGGGTCCCAGGGTGGGGGCAAAACCATGCCCAAAGCTGTCCACAATGGTCAGTGCCACCCAGCGTGGGGGCTGTCCTCTGGGCACGCACCTCTGCCTCCCTGCTGACCCGGCCGTGACCTCCCGTGCTGGGACGGGAGAAATCAGAGGTGTGATACGCAGGTGCCTGCCTGCACCAGAGGGAGTTAACTAGAGCTATCGGGGAGTGATTTGGGTGCCCCGGTACCTTGGAAATGAAAAGGGAAGGGTTGGAAGGGACTCACTGAGGCTGAGCTGTTGGAGAAGAGCCAGGGCAGTCTGGGAGACGCTGTGCCCTGCTGGTCTGTGCCCCAAGAACATGAGAGTCGTCTCTGACCATCTCCCCTGGAATATGCCTCCAAAACCAAACAAGCACCCAGACACCCAGCCAAGCAGGAGCCATAAGCTGATAGAGCAGAGGTTTGCTGCCTACTCGGTAATTCAGAGATTGCACTGGCTACACTTTTCAGCCAAAATCTCACCAAAGGTCTGGGCTCGGGTGGGAATATGTCTCTCATGCCTCCACATCTTCAGCCAAGCTAAAAGCCATCTCTCCCCTGTTCCTGTTCCTCCCTGGCCACGTTGTGGTGCACACTCTAGCTTCTGCACTTGCTAGGCACTGATGTGTAACAAATTAATTTGCTATAAAAGTGGCTGGGAGGCAGCGATAATTTGACATCACAGGCCAGGCTGTCAGGATCTTCCAGCCTTCTGCCATCTCTCCTTGCAGCCTGTTGTAGGTGCTTGGGGCACCTGTGTTCTTCCATTTCTTGGCTAGACCTTCTCAGGGGGTGGCAATCAGGGCTGCTCTCAGCGGTGTCCCTGGGATTTACATCAGCTGCCGCCACGTTGTCACCCCTTGCGCAGAGAACAAGCCGTGCTATTGAGGCCAGGCTGGGGATGGGCAGCAGGTCCTGCCCGCAGCCTGGTACATCTCGACACAATGGCAAGGAGAATAAGTGACTGTTTCATGCAGGCTGGTGTGATGGAAGAGGAGAAAAAATACACTAATGGAGAAACGTCTGGGCTGATTATGATAATACAGCTTCTGCAGAGAGATCTGAAACAGGCACCAACACTTCTATTCTCAGCACTCATGAGAACTTGAAGACTTTCTTGTGGTTTCTACATGCTGCAGGCAAACCGGGCAGGGCAGGGCTCCCCACCACAGGCAGGAGCTGGACTGGCAAGACCCACAAATGCAAAGGATGGCTGTAGGCAGAGAGTGATCCAGCATTCAGCCCTTCAGGCAAAAAGCATGGAGGTTCGGGATCCCTCCCTGCCCCAGTCCTCCCAGGAGCATCAGCTGGTTAAGCCCATGAAGGAACTTCTCAAGCTGAAAGGCTCAGAAGCAGGATTGTGGGGTCTGAACAGCATCAATGTCCCAAGCCCTGGGGGTCCCCGTGTCCCCAGCAGCAGCCACAGTGGAGCAGGCAGCTGGGCCCCCTGCCCAGCCACCGGCCTTGCTGCGAGCATCCTGGGGAGCCAGCAGAGTTATCTCATGCCTGCCACACGTGGGAGATGAGGGGCTGGGCTCTCTTGAGCTCTCTTAGTGAAGCTTTTGCGGTTTGCCCTGAGTACTTTATTATTCACCAGGGCAGGGAGTGGCATGCACTGCCCCGGCCAAGCACCCAGAGCACAGGGAGGTGGGCTCACTCTTACCATCTCTCGCCAAATGAAACCGAGTGTCTGCTTCAGCATGGAACAACAACGAGGGCAGAGCAAGGGACACGTCTGTGTGGAAATGTACAGCATGGGCTGAAACCCTGGGCAGGCGAAGCTGTGATGTGAACCTGGGTGTCCTCTGCCACGGTGGTGTGGATGTGCTCAGAGGACGGCTCCCCCTGCTCCTTCCCCAGCTGTGTTTTGGGTCTGTAGACAGAAGTCCGAAGCTTGCTCTCTGCTCACTGATACCTATGTGGCTCAGAGCTGGTTCACCCACAGCACTCCACCCAGCAGCCACGGTCTCCAGTTGGTCTATTCTTGGGTTTTTCTCCCCACCTTTTGAGACGTCAAGCCTATACCTCTTACTATGGTGTTGCCCTTTGATTCTTGAAGTGCGCTGCTGATCCAGGCCACCGGGTCCTATATTATCAATATAATTTGCATTCACCCCGTATTGAAGAATTCTCCATAACTACTAGTTCTCCCAACTCCTGCCCAGAGGCAGCACCCAGTCCAAATCCAGAGGTCTGTGTACCCTCTTGTTAAAACAACCAAAGTGCTGGCAATTATCCATGGTCGTCCTCACCGCTAGAAAGTTTTTCTTGGGTTTGATCTGAAAATCCCTTGCTCCAGCTCAAGTTTTTCAGTTCCTAGTTATTTTTGCATCCACAAGTCTTTGGCTGTTGGTGAAGAAGCTGTTGTTTAGCCCTGGAACGGCTCCAAATCTTTCCACTGGATGTATTAGTTATCCTAAATTCATAACCATCGCTGGGGTATTTTTAGCTCTGCACAGCAGTTGTCAAACAAACCCTGCCGCAAGGTCTGCAGGACTCCCTGAGGTCCCTCACAGCCCTGCTCCTTCTGAAGGTCCGGGCTCAGTCATGCAAAGGTGACCACGAAATCCTACCTGGGGAGCCTGCTAGGACTGCGACCAAGTGCATTATCCCGTCCCCATGCGATTCACATCCAGGCTGTGGCTGAGCATGCAGACAGGCACGGCGTGTGTTTTCTTACAGGAGAGTAGTCAGCTTTACCTGGGCTCAGTGGTGCATTTCAATCCTGAGCCCTTGGGGAGGTGAAGAGGTGTCTGCCACCCTTGCTCCCACCATGGGATACTTATTGCTACAGAAATACACCAAAAACCTGGTAGGAACAGGAGTGGAGGAGTCCTTTACTCCAGATTTGGCTGCTGCCTGCGCTATGGACATGATGCTGCATTGTCTATCAGCTGGGATGACCCTCCAAGAAGCCCCACATCCACACTTGATCCCTTCAGAGACTCTGGAAGCAACCTCCCCTTTTTTATAAGAGCAGGAATCAGTATGTCTGGCCTCCCCTTGGCTCCCCGGCGGTCCCTCCCGGCCCGCGTGCCTTGCCAAGTGCTCGCTGGTCTGGGTTTAATAAGCGGTGGCTCTGCTCCAGCGATGGAAACTGGAGGTGGATGCTGCAGTGGAGCATGGCACGGGGCCACGGTGTGACCACAGGGAGGTGGTAGCAAGAGCTTCTGGATTGTTCCTCTCCCTCCTCGCCCATGTTTCTGTAGTGGCACGGCTGAGGTTTGGATTATAAAATGCACCATGCCACAGCTGTATCTGCTTCTGGAGCAGGATACGCCCTGGCCTCTCCCCTTTTTCAACCCAGCTCCACATGGTATTGGAAAATACCACCTGAATATGAAATATGAACCAGGACCTGCAGGATACCCCCACTTCAGTGGGCTGGTAGCCAGAGACCAGCGGGACAGCCCAGTTCCCAGAGGGCAGTACACCCCTGTGTCTCAGCAGCTGGGCTTTGCCCTGGGGGTCTGTAAAATAACACTTCTCCAGGAGCACTCACAGTGTTCACTCATGCCTTAAATCCCTATTCCACTGCTTCCCCATCCCCAAAGCTCTGCTCTGTGAGATGCCACAAATGCTGGTGGGAGGAGTGCTAGCTGGGGAGTCATGGGATGGGAGGTGGGAGTGCCCCTTGGGAGGTCTGCACAGCTCCCGAAAGCCTCTGTCATTTCCCAGCAAGGCATCCACAACTGTGCTACCAACCTCCAAGCAGCTGGTAGCCACTTAGCCAAGGAGGTGCACCCACCCAGCCTGGCTTTCCGCTGGAAAAAATGCAGTTGCACTGCTGCTGAATGGGCTTCGTGTTTCTCTAGGACAGAGCTACCCCGGAGTCAAGGATGCGGTTTGGTGGAAGCCATGTTCCTTGGGTGGTTCCCAGTTTGGAGATGTCTTGTGAGCTGGAGGAAAGTGCTGACATGGCACACATGAACTTTGGAGGTGAGGCCAGAGTAGTTGGCAGTAACGTCCTGCTACTTGCAAATCCACTTGGCACTAGACATGAATCCCAAGCCCTCTCCCTCCAAGATAGGAGTGACAGCTATATAGGAGGAGAATTGCTCTTGGTCAGCTGGGGTGTCATGCGGGACCTGGAGATGGCCATCTTTCTCCTAAGTCACAGAAGGGTTGGATGTCTCATGAGCAGAGTACCAGGCAGACCCTGAGGACAAGATGAAATTCAGTAGTCCCAAGGGCAAGATTGTGTACCTGGAGATATGATGAAGCCCAGGGGAATCCCTGCACAGGAAGGGACTGCGGGAGAGAAGGACCTGAGCATGCTCGGGTGGGGGTGTTCAAGGCACAAGAGAGAAACTTGCAATCCCAGAAGTCCCTCCGGATTCTGGTGGCATTATCTTGGACTTCTCCTGGATGGTGGCTGCAGTTCTAGTTGCTCATGCTCAAAGGAGGAAGCGAATCCCTCCAGGAGCAGCTGCTGAGTAGGGCCCAGGGGCCACTGGGGAATGGAGACCCAGAGTTATGAAGGAAACCAAGAGTTTAGCTATTCAGTTTACCAAAATGAATGCTGAGAGGCAACAGGATGGGAAGCATGCTAGGGAAGAGCAAAGGGTTGAGTCTGTGCTGGCAGGGAAACAAGTGGGTACCAAACCACAGGTTTTCAACCTGCAAAACAAGGTACCTGGTGGGGTCTTGTGCTCCTTGTGCACATGAGGAGTGGGAGCACAGAGCCCCAGCTGCAATAGAGTATGCATATTTATGAGAAGGATGTCACAGCGCAACCATCCCCGGTGGAGGAGTCCTCGGCTGCATGAGCTGGAGGCTGCTGGTCAGCCCCTGCTCTTGTACCAACATCTCCACCTAGTCATGAAGAGCCCATCTGTACTTTAGCTTATTCTATCCCTGCCCTTTCCAGCCACTCCAGTCTGCAGAAAGGGCAACCAGAAGCTAAAAGTTCAATGACTTTGTCTTTGGGCCCACCAACAATGAAACTATTGCAGAAGTAGATGGCATTGATGAGGAGCTTGGACTTAAATTAGCTGATGAAGGTTTTGAGAAGGTAACCTCTTTCTTTTCTCCCCATCTAGTTCCTGCATTGCCTGCTGGCCTCATCAAGAACATCATGTTCTTGTGGCATCCTTTTTCTCCCCTCCTGGCCATAACAGGGGTCCCACAGTGTAAGTCCATCTGAAATCTGGTGGAAGATTGCTCCAGGCCATTTCAAGGCATGATGACACGCGCTTTGCAATGGGGCAAGGTCAAATATCCGTGTGGTTCATGAGTTCCTCGATCCCTCTTTGGAGATGTTTTAAGCAGAACTTAAACCTGTTCTGTCAGAGAATTTACTTAAACAGACTTATCTCCATGGAGGAAGGGTTATGAAGCTACACCACCTCCCACGGCTCAGCCAGTAGTGAATGAGTGTTAACCAGCTGATCTCGGACCCCCGGACACATCTTCTGGGGATAAGACATGACATCAAAGAGACGTGCCAACCAGTAACTTCAGCCTCTCAGTTGCATGCCCGACCAAACCTGCTCTGCAAGCAGCTCCTGTTCTCCATGGCACTCAGGAGCCCCTGATTAATCACTCTTTGTGTGTGTTTGTGTGCATCTTGTTGGCACTTGGAAAATATTTCATATTCTACTCCTAATTTTCTCCCAGAACTTTGCGTTGTTTCAGTTCAGAACGATGCTTGGTGGAAGGAAAGCAGAAACAGCTGAGTGACTGGCAGAAGGCTGTGCCAGACAGGCTAAGACCGAGATACCAGAGCTGTGCACCTTAGCCTGTGCCAGAAGTTAACATTCCCTCTGCCACGATGTCAGGGAAGGAAATGCACCGTTGTTCTGGCTGCTCCTGATCTCAGGCCGGCACATGCCATGGTCCCACAATCCTCACATGAAAGTCTGGGCTGTTTGAAAGTTTCCACCCAGCTATCCCAGACACCGGAGTGCTGTAGGGGTGTAGGACCAGCTCTCTGTAGCCTCAGCATCAGCCTGAGGTCACTCAGGAAGGACTCAGGAAGGGCAACTGGTAGACTGAGAGTAGCTGGATCCATCCCAACATAAGCTGCGTGCTGCGATGCTGCAGTGGGTGGAAAGCTGTATCACTGTGCCAGAGCAGGCTTGTAACAGGAAAAGCCAGCCTAAGGGCAAAGCCAGGAACACAAGCTAATTTGGGAACACAATGGTTATGCTAATCAAAACACCTTCCAGAGGAGAAGGGAAGGAAATTACCTAATCCTTCACCATGTAACATGGCCTCCCACTGCCCAGTCCACAAGATCAGGGCTATGTACAGCTTGGAAGAAAGGGCATTCCCATCTGGGCAAAGAAAAAATGATAGGGACCTCTTTCCTCCAGACCCTCTTCATCCACACCAGATGCAGGAGAGTCCCTCTCTTCCCATCCCCAAACCTGCTTTAGGTCCAGATAACTTCATGCCTCTCTTGAAAGTTTGGCTGGACACAAACTCACATGACTTGGGAGCTGGGGCTTAACAAGAAACTTCTTCAGGACCTACAAAATCTGTGAGATGGGTTGCAGTGATTCAGGGACATGCAGCTTGTCTTGCTCCACTGTCAACACATTGTGATGGGGCAATCGCTGGTTATACTGAAGGAACTTTTCTCACTTTTCATGTATAATCTTAGCAGGGTTCATGCTCGTTGCCTGACTCAACATCTGCACTTGTAGGATTAAATAAAAGGCCACAAAATACCTCTGGCTTAAAAGAAACATACCTCTTCTGGGGGCAGGCTTCTCTGCTTGAAGCTCTCGCATGTTCGCAAGCCTCCTTTGCCTATTGGCACCACATCTCAGACGTGAAATTGGTGCAACACCTCTCCTTCCCTGGTTGAAGCACCCTTTGGGGTGAGCAGAGGCATTTGCTTTTGCAGGTACCTTTTGCCTGGTGCAACCTGCATAAGGCACCAGGGGTAGGAAGAGACAGCCCATCTCTTCAGCTGTGAGAGGGTGAGGGTGTCCGCACTGGTACTGCGTGCGGACGGCAACACTGGCTGGGGACGGAGTCAGAAGGGTGACTGGCTGGTGACGCCAAGAAATTGCAGGCATGGACACAAGGGTAGACACTGACAAAACTAGGCTTACGTGATCCTCACATCTACTTCCCAACAGCAGCTGACCTCCAACCAATCTAGTAACAGGCTGTAAGCTTCGAAATACTGATGCAAAAAGGAGAGGTACCCAGAGAGCCCACGAGTACTTTGGCTGAGTGAAAGCCACCACAAGTTGGGGGGAGGTAGGGGGGTGGGGGCGAGGGGCTGAACACTGCGTGGGAAGAACAGCAGAGGTGGCCTGGCTTCCCACCAGCAGAAGCTGCACAGCAAAACCCAAAGGCCACCAGACACTCCTGAAGGCCAAAGGGAAGAGGGGACTCAAAGAACTGCAGCCATCACCCTGCCACACCAGCTCCTCTTCTCTCTGGGCTGGTTTTGCTGGGAACCAGTGGGGAGGAAAGTGTGAACCGTGCCCATGGTCGGAGGTTTGTATGCACCCAGAGGGACAGCAAAATCTTGGCACCAGAGCCAGGAAGGGAAAGCAAAGACCTAAAGGGGTTCCTTCTGTTCCACAGCGCAATGAAAGCTGCAGACAGAGATAATGCCTCCTGCCTGGATGCTTGCCTCCAGACAGGTAATTTGTTTTTATGTATTGATCTATAACTGCCACATCACCCTGGCACACAGCATGAGTCTCACCTCGGGTTCTGCCCAGTGATGAGAAGGAGGAAAAGCAAACAGCACCTTTCTGAAGTCATCCTCCTACGCTGCTTGGTGGGACTTCAGCACAACCTCGCAGGGAAAAAAAATCTCCCCATGGCTTTGTGTCACATCATGATGGACATGCTACTAACGGCAGTTTCCAGTATGTCACAACAAGCCACTGTGAAGCACTTTGGATAGAAAGGCAGTGCCATCAACTCCACTTTTCAGGAGGAGAAACACAGGCAGAGGGAGGATGCTAGGTCTCTCCTGGTGGAGGCATCTCCCAGATCCTAGCTGAAGGTGCTAACTCCCCAATGGGCACAGCAACATCCCACCATTCATGTCTGTCGATGCACAGTGGCTCCTCCCACAAAATCGCATTTCACGCTCATATAAAAAAAAATGCATCTTATAAAAAAAAAATGCATCCTATAAATGGCATATTTTTCTGGAGGACAAAAATTCCTGTTCTGGAATTCCCTTCTCCCCCCATGACCCCAAATTTTAAGGGGCTTTCTATGGGAAAAATTGAACTTCCAATTTTTTTTCCCCTCTTATTTTTTCCTGTTTGAATGTTTCTCCAGCTGACAGACACCAAAGGGACATCCATGGAGCTGTGAGTCAGCAGTATGAGAGGAGATGGGAAGTCAGCAGATGCCTGTGTTGGAGGAAAGACCGGGGGAGGCAGGTGTCCCAGGACCCTCTCCTCCAGCACAGGACACAAGTGCTCCATCAGCTCCCATGATGCAGAAAGGGCCACGGCCAGGCCCCTCTTGGTCCAGGGAAGCCAGGGCAGGACAGGCAGGTGTGCAGATGTGATGTGGGTGCAGGAGTTGGGTCGTACGTGAGACTGGGTGCTGGGTGTGCCTGGGAGAGGTCCTCCGTGGAACCCGGCCACCCTTCTGCCCCTGCCATCTTTCTGGTCTCCTCAGGGGATAGAAACATAGAAACCTTCACCCTCTGAGCTCAGCACCACCTGACCTTACATAGCTCCCACACTGCTTATTCCTCTGCTCCTGTGCACTAGCAAAAAGCAGACAATCCCTCCACCTGCATTTTGTTAACTGTCTTTATTTCAGTGTCACTTCAAGCCCCCTCCCCTCCACACACACACCGTAGGATGAATTTCTCTTGCTGGGCACAGGAATCCAACACATACCCGCTATTGCAAAGGGGGCTTTGCAAAGGGCCAGCAGTACCTCTGCTGGAAAAACCTTGCTTTAGACGTCCTGGGATCTGCTGCATCAGCATGGAAATGTATCAGGAGGTCTCTAGACCAGACACACCTAGGGGATGGTTATTTACCCAGAGAAGCTGAACCAGTGTAAAGGGAGTGCTCTGACCATACTGCCTCTGTAACGGGACCAGCAAACAAGATCCTGAGTAGAACAAGTAGAATAAGAAGGAGAAAAAAAGAAGAAGAAAAGAAATAAAAATAAAATAAAATAAAATAAAATTTTTTTAAGCACATTTCCTTCCAAAAAATATAGCAAGAAACCTCAGGCTTGGGGAGAGGTTAAATCTGTGTGTGAGTGGCACTGAATAATGCCAAGGTAAATCCTAACTCTGAATTACTCTTCTTAGGGCAGAGCTGTGTACCTGCACGCTGCCGTCCAAGAACACGCTGTGCTTGCTGCCTGCACACAACACTTTGTACTCAGGATCCTGTCTCTTAGCAGAGCAGGACTTTTTTATATTAGCAAATTAAAAAAAAGACCTCTCTGAGTACATACACGATTACACCCAGGTGACAAGCTGACCTTTCAGCCGGATGAGGGGTTTGAACAAGTGCGTGGGTCAGCAGCATTGGACCACACAAGCCGCAGAAGCACGGTATGATGGCTGATGTTGGGGTGTGAAAGCATCAGGGGTCTGGGGCTTGAGGGAAATTTTTGGGTGTGCAGGGAGGAGCTGGGAGGTGTGGGAGAAATTCAGGTATCTCACTTGTCCCCCACCCCGAGACAACAGACTCATACTGAATTAACACACCAGGGTGGCTGCTTGTGCCAGTGATAGCAGCGTTGAACTCTGGCAGGGGGAAGGCAACGCCAAACCCCCAAATGTCCTGCTAGGCTTTGCCCTGTGTCTCCAACGGGAGCTCTAAGGGATGTTTGCAAAACACCTCTTCCCTTGGATGTACCATCACTCATCTTCTGCAGCTTGCCTGGCTCACATTTTAAGTTCCCCAGCTACTCATGCACCATCTAACACACCAGTGAGTTCAACCTGGCCTGAAACCTCAGTGCTATCGCCTTCTCCTTCAGGTGTGCTGAAATGAAAACCACTCTGGAGGGGGAGGCACATCCCCAGCCACGTGAGCTTCGGGTCTGCTCTCCTGGCACGGCCACGAGCACTTGAAAGCCGTTGCCTGCAGTTCTCATTAAAAGAGGACTTTTGGCCAACAAGTGCCTTGGCAAGGGGCAGCGTTATTTGGTATGTGACAAGGGCCTTAAAAATAAAACCTGAGCGAAAGGAGATTGAATGGGAGAAAGCTGGGGAATAAGGTCATCATGACACCGGTCAGTTTGAAGCGCTCTGACACAGCAGAGCCGTCCAGTGGGCCATGGCCTCTGGCGTGCTCATACATCCCAGGGAGCCAAGTGCCCAAACCCGCCAAGCGTGCAGACGCAGCGTGGATCCGTCCCCGCCAGCAGAAGCGGTTCCTGTTTCCACTGCCGGGGGCGGTGACTCTCGTAAAGTTAATTAATCTCTTCATACAGCATAATTAACCTGTGGGAATCGCTTATAAAGAACAACATGTTGTAAAACTGAAGCGTTAAGATGTAACATAAATGCCAAGATTATCTTAAAAAACCCACACTGAATGCCTTCAAGTAATACATTTTGGGGTCTTTCTGACTCAGCAGAGCGTGCTTAAAACCTAACAGAGGGCAGGGGGTCACGCTTTCAGACTTTTTCTCAGCTGTACTGGTTAGAAGTGATCACATACACTGTAATTTCTGCATGCTGCTGGAAGAGCAGACTGCAAACCGAGCTTCCCAGCGGCAGTCACCAGTGCTAGAACTGCGAGAGGTCCCAGCAGCACAGCAGAAGAGAATGGGGTGAGCACTGACCCAGAATAAAGCCAGCATACTCGCTGCCAGAAAGCTGCGGTTTGTCCCCAGCTTTATAGATACATTGCAAGCTGTACTTCGACTCTGTGTACTCAGGAAATATTTGCCTGAGAGCAACAATGTAAAGCTTGTCTGCATAGCTACCTCTGCTCCTAATTGTATACAAACTCATCAGCCTTTGAAAAGTAAATGACCATACTCACACATGAACACCTTCTCCAGGAAATAAATGCCATATGCAAACAGGCTGTCCCTCACGTGGGAGTGCAGGTCTGCTTGGAGGGCTCAGAAATGCTCAAGGGAGAGAGGGGCCTGGTTTAAAAGCTGGGTTTTTTTCCACTTGGTTCCCAAAATTAAAGGACTATCTTCACTCCTGGATGAGATACATTTTCCTAAAAACTCAAATTTCCATTAATACCTAAAAAAGCAAGAATAGGTATTTGTCAACCTGCCCTAGTTCGAGTGGAAGAGCAAGTTACACACTTGCTGCAAGTTTATAGATATTACCGAGGGCACTTTGTTCCAAAGAGCAGCTTTGGGATTAAATGCACTTTGGTAGCAGTTCAGGCAGGATCAGCAAAGCCTTGCTCAACCATCAGCACCTGCGCTCCTAGGTAAGAGGCTGGAGGTGACACAACCACTGATGGCTCTCCATCATCTGCTGGGACTCCAAGGAGGAGGAGCCAGTGCAACACAGTAGCTCAGCCTTGTTCCTCCCCAGTCTCTGCTCTCCAAACCACTCCCTCACTTTGGGTTCCTCTATTTTTAAATGTCAGGCCACATTGTTCTTCAGCAGGTGCTAAACACTTACAGCCAGGGCTTTTATTAGAAAATGTTCCTCATTTATTAGTATCATGTTACTACTAGAAAAGTGAGGGAAAGTATGGACTGTGCAAACTCAGATCCTTGTTGCTGATAAAATGGCTTTTCACTCTTTCCTGACCAAAAAGCTATCGATCACTCCAAGCAGACAACAGACAGGTCTCCATGACTGCACTGCCGCTGAAAACCACAGCACCAAGCTGTACACAAGGTCGTGGGAGAGCCTGACATGAACTCTCCCATCTCCCAGCCCAAAGGGCAAGTTTGTGACCACATGCTATGCTTCCTCCCCAGTCACCTAGAAAAAATACACCATCACCCCAAAATTTATCTGCATCACCCTGCAGTAATTCAAATAAATCCTAGACGAGAAAATCAGAAAGTCTGATTTATCCATGCTCATTTATTAATTGAGTGGATTGATGAAGCCACACTAATTAATCCAGCTAAATGTTCTGCCCTACTCACGCTGCTGCTCAGGAGCAGGAGTTTTGAGCTCAGGTATTCCCATCTTCCCAGGAGAAATGCCTCCCGTTATGCAGGAAGAGGCAAGGCTCACGTGGAGATCAAGGGCAACTACAGGCGCGGGCAGGGATCAGGCACAGGCAGTGCTGGGGAGGCTCCAGCTGGTACTGTGTCTGACTGCAACCAACCTAATAAACAGGTAATAAACTCAGAGCAAACATCTCTTCTGGAGAGCCCATGCCTTTGTGAAAGAGTGTCTGAGGCTCAAAAAGAAAAGAAAAATATTAATAATGCTGCCTGACACTCCTGAATCTTCTTTAGCTGCACCAAATGGTTTGCAAGATGCAAGCTTGGAATGGATGTTTTAAGAGTTACACAGGGCCAGCCAGAGAAGGGGACACCCAGGGACATGCATGGCCAATTTTGAGAGAGCAACACTGCTCCTGTAACCCAGCTGACCGGAACTTTTTGCAATCAAATGGCGGGAGTTAAAGAAAAAAGCAGCCTGGCAGTAAATATACTTAGCAAATTCAAACAGTGAACGAGTTCCAGGAAATTGAGATAACCCTGTAGGCACAAAGATCCTGATCCAAAGCCCACAGAAGTCAGTGGAAAAGAAAATCATATTAGCTTTTAGCAGGCTTTGGATGAAGCCCAAGGAAAGTCAAATAAGCAATCCAGTCCAAATGACTCTGTAATTCTTCCCAATTAAATAGCCACCCAAATCTCACACACCTTCCCTGGTAGCTCCTCACTTGCAGCTTGGCCCCCACGCTGGGAGTTTGTACTAAGCATCACCTATACATACTTTTTTTTACTCACTAACTGCTACTGGGTCCTGCTCTCCTGGCAGCTCTCTGGTGTCTGTGGCTTTGTCACGGGACTGAGCATTTGGCGTTTCTCCTTGAGCCTTCTGTAGTTACAAGGATATCTGAAGATTTCAAAAGGCAGCAAACAAAAACTGAGCAGCCCCAAAAGCAGCGCGTTTCCACGTAAACTCATGGCACTTAAATCCAGGCTGTGGGATCCACAGGTCACCCAGCTGGGACCAGCATCCCACGGCATGGAGAGGACACAGGACAGGAGCAGCCAGTCACCTGGCAGGCTGAAGAAGATGCACTCCCATCACTCTGCACCCATCACAGGGGGGGAGCCCCCAGCCTCCCACAGGCACCCGTTTCCCAAGCAAAGATGGGCCTGAAGGCATCTGTGAGAGGCAGCAAAAGTCAGCTCTTTGTAGACCCAACTGAGCTCTGGTTACACACTCTGCCAACCGGCTTTGCCTTGTGCTTGCTGGGAAGAGCATCACATGCAAGCTGGCCACCGTCCAGAGGTCCACAATCCAGCAGGCAAAGCAGAAGACCCAACATCTCCCCTCTTCCAAAAACATTTAACCAATTTAAAACATTTTAAAAACATTCCAAAAACATTTAACCAATCCACCAGGTTTTAAGCCCGCCGACCCTGACTCAACCACATCGAATGCCAACGGTTGATGATGGTGAATCATTTAATGTCATCCACCCTCCAAGATAACAACGTGGCTGTGAGTCAGATTCTGGTAGACTGGTAGACCAGTAGACTGGTGCCCCATCCACACCTGCAGAGCTGCACCCTTCACTGCACTGGATCTGGCCCTCTCTGCCCAGGGAGTCACCCAGCTTCAGCCTCCCAAAATTCTGCATCTCTCATCTAACCTCACTGTTTGGCTCCTGTTGCTAGCAAGCAGACATCAGCTCCATCAGCTGCTCATCTTTAGGGGGGATCTTACTGTTAGATTTCCCACAGCTGTGTGGCAAATGAGGTTCAGCTGATGGCATAGCCACCCCCTCTAATACACCCATGCCACAAAGGGTTGCAAAGCAGGAATTTGGGTCCGTCAGTAGAAACATCCTTTCAGAGTTTCTCTGATCCAACCTACATTGCCCACAATTTTCTCTGCTGAACCCAGTCTCTGGTGGCATGCACCAGCCTACGTGCACTGCGTATGGTGCAGAAAGACCTCTGGTGTAGCAACTTCCTCTATGAATATTGAAATTACTCAAAAAAGTAGGAATAACTCACAACCCCTCCTCCTCCCAGGAATACTCCCAGCTGATAAACACGGCAATTTCTGTAAGCCTGGAGGTACAATCTTGGCTGCTGCTCACTGGTATGGACAGTATGGGTTGCACGGTGCTCTCCTTCCATGGGCTCAGGCAATACTGGCATAGCCAGACCTTACAGAGGTTCGCGATCAGCTGGATGTATTGCAGATTCCTGACATGCTCACCATAAGGTCACTGGGTTTTTCTTTTTCATCCCTTCTTTTCACAAAGCTCTTCATTTGTTTAGAACACAACATCCAAAGAGAGAAAGTAAAATATCTCTTTTCAAGAGCACAGCCTCAATTTTCCCAGGGCAGGAGCACTTAGGTATCTCTCTCTGCTTTGGGGGTCTGGTGCAATACTCTGGTTTAAGCAGGATCTTCTTTTGGCTGCTCAGCAGCCAGCAGACCTGGCCAGAGTGCTCTACTTTTAAAATAAAACGTGGGGTTTTTTCTTTACTTTCCTCAACTGCAACTGTCTGGATAAAAAAACAGCAGTTACACAGTGCCTACTCCAGAGACCACTGACATCAACAGCAAATTACTCCTGCCTTCAGTGGGCTTTGAATCAGATCCTAAAAATGCAGCCCAGCCCATCCACATCAGCAATACCACAGTCAGAAATGAGTTCAAGCATCCTAGAAATCCAGAGAGGCGGGGGAAAAAAACCCCAAGGTGACATCTAGGAAAAGAAATGTGCCGCAAGTCAGCAGCTGTGTTAGGGCTTGAGGGGGGATCACAGGGAGGGGGACGATCCCTTGACACCGCCACCGTGGAGTTAGAGGGACAATTGCCCTGTTAATACAAACATTATCCTACTCCAGCCAGGCCACTCAGTTTCTCCAAGCTGACAAGTTTTACTGTCCCTGGGCAGTCAGGGCAAAGTTAAGCAACCGTTTTCCAACGTTTTCCTTCTCAAAGAAGAAAGTGTCTTCCTAAGAACAATCTGAGAAAATACACACATTTTTTCTCTGCAAAATCTTATTTTATTACTGAGTGCTCCCTTCCCCCACTGAATTTATAACATTAAAATGAATTGGAGAAAAAAATGAGACTGTTGGGTTTTTTAATTACATTTATCAAAGAGTGGCTTTCATGATGCTGGAAAGGAAATCAGCTTGAGACTTTGGAATACTTTTCCTGGAAACAACTCCTTTTTTTAACATGGTTTTAGTATGGTTTCTTAAGGCCATTAAAACTTAAGCAAGAGCTGCATCTGCTCATCATTCCCCCTTTTTTAACACTTTAACCCACTGAGCCCTTCCAAACTGATTTGATAGAGGGTGAGAGCTTCTGAAGAATGCTATGAGTTTTCTGAGGACAGGAGAGAGCTGGAGAAGAGCTCCTACGAAGCCCTGCCTCCCCACCAGAGAGGCTGGAGCATGAGCTGAGCCATCATTAGACATCAGAGAAGCCAACTCAAGGCACAGATCCATAGAGCCAGGCATCAGACTGTCACAACCATTTGGGATGTGTCCTTGTTGCAAGGGACATGGGCCTGGAGGGGTTTGGTGGATTATTTGCTGGAACCAACTGGTAGACAGCTTGGCTGCAAGAGCACCTGGTGCTGTAGAGCTGTGCAGCTTTGCCACCTACAAGATTTGTGGCCAGTGTCTGCCTGTGGGCAAGGAAAAAAGTTAAGGCTGGATGACACAGCCTGCTACAAGGCAGAGACGTTTCAGGTTTTCTGTGCCTACCATCCATTCCCCGGAGGTCACGTCCTTGGTGAATGAGGCAGGCAGTGGGTTGTGACCCACCCACCATCCTGGCGACTGTGCTGGTCCAGAGCCAACACCAAAATTCATCCCTGTCCAGGATCTCTGTTGCACCCCACCAGTGCAGCATGACCTCTGTGGACATCTGACAAGGGATGGACTGTTCTCTCCCTCCTGCAAGGGTTTGGGCTTTGTGCAACAGCGTGAAGGTCTAGGCAGGGTTCTGCTAATGATGCTGACTCAGCCCTTGACTCCAGAGGAACATCCCTTCATTACGGTCCTCCCTGTGTGCCACACAGGAAAACCACGTGGTAGGTCAGATGCACATGCTTTCACCTCACAGCAGAGATGGTCTCTTCCTGCTTGCCCATATTTGCCCATCATGGAAACTATCACCTGGCTGACAGCAGGAAAGGCCCCAGCAGATGTACTGCCCTAGCTGGAGTTGCCGCTCTTGACTGTTAACATGGAGAGGATGTGGGTTACAGACATCTCAAGGGGACATCCCCTGCTGCAAACTCACATGCCTCTTTCCCCAGTTTTTTCCCCACCACGGTTTACTTCTCACCAAATCAAAGGCAGCAAATCAGATCTTCCACAGCCTGGCCAGGTCTGCTTTGCAGAAGATGGTGGTTATGTGCATAAAGTGAAACTCCTCTTCTCTGCGCCATCCTTCGCCCCAGCACCTCCCAACACTAAACCTCCTCCGAGAGTCAGCTTGAAGGGCACAGTGCTCAGACCTTCTTCTCATTCAAGCCGAGTGACTCTGGGGCGGTTTCTTTCTTTTTCCTTTACTGAGGCACAGTATGATCTTCTGGCATTGGTCAGTATTACAGCTGATCTTCCATTTGACTTCTCCATTCACAAGTGGTATTTGTGATTCTGCCAGGGAGGGTTGGGACAGGCATGCCTGAGGGCCATCAGCGTTACATGAGTGTCTCCCATCCTGCCCATTCCCAGAGCTAGAGATGCCCAGCTTTTGCTATAGGAAGGGCTGGAAGGATTCATTTCCCAAGCTGTCCCTTTGGGTTTTTCTTCAAGGACTAGAGACATACTGGTCAAGGCACAGAGCTAGCCTAATGCTCTGGCCAAAGCAAAGCAACTTCTTGATGTTTGACATAGGCAATTTAAGTCCCAAATACATTGATGGAAACAGAACCAGACAGAGAAATGCCAGACGACCACCTAGAACTAAACAGAATGGCCCAGAAGAAATAGAGAGCCATCTCTTCATTAGAGGACAGATGAGCACCTGGTCAGAGCAGCTAGCTCCCAGGCTTGGTTCAGTATTCCCTAGTGAAAGACACCTCTCCATCAACACAGACAGGTGTCAGTAAGGCTTCTGTTAGTCTCCCATCTCAGCAGTGGCTCAGATCAGGTGCATGCCAGAAATTAACTTCTCTGGAGGCCAAGAACAAAAGGCCTCATCCCTTTTCCCCTGAAGGAGTTTACTACAACTGCTGGCCAGAAGACCTGAACATGGCATCTCCTCCAGCCTTCCAGGCTCATATTTGCTATTGTAACCTCCTCTAGATGTAGCTTAGATGTACAGGTTTTCAGTTTTGAAATATATCTGCACAGAAGAGTCCTGGGCTTCCTCTGTATGAAGATAAGGACCTGTGCAGAGCACTTCTCTTTGAGTGAAAGATTTAGCACTCTGCAGAACACGATCCCAGTGAATGCAAATGTCACGCAGAGACAGGAAGGGAGTGCTGTCACCCACTGCCTCAAAAGTGTTTAAAAGGAAAAGCAAAAGAAACCATCCCCACACCAAAGCAACCTGACCCCAGAGGGTTAAAGAAACCCATACCTTGAGAAGTGGGTGGCAAGGATTCAAGTCTCAAGCCTGGCTCCATCAGGCCAGGCTTATTTTAAGCTCTTGCATTTATAAGCAAGAGTTGTAATCACCACGCTCTCAGCTCTGTGGTGAGCATGCACTCCCCCTTTTCATCCCATCCTTCATCAAACTGGACCCTGCATTCCCAGAAAAAGTTTGGCTGCCAGTTAAAGCATCCACGCAGAGAGTAAGGTTTTCCTGCAAAGCCTCTGCGTGCCTCCCCTTCCAGCGAGGGCTGGATAGCAGGTCTAATGGGAAAGGGAAGGAACAACACTGTGCAGTTTCCAAGGCTGCTTGCTTTTTGAGCACATTCCTGCTTGAATACAAAGGTTTCCAGATTCTTGCAGCATTTCAGGGAGCCACACTAGTAGCTGCTGAAAGGCCTTGGGCCAGACCACCTGCAGCCACATCTCTGCCACTCTGTAAACTGGTGTGCTTCTGCTCAACCACCAGGTCACCAGAGGAAGACCTGGTCTGTTCTATTTTCTTATAGTTATTTCCTCTTTCCCACAGCATTTTGAAGTCTCAGGAGGTTTCCTCTATATACAAAATAATGCTTTTTCCCCCATCCTTGGGCAGCAAAACACCTAAGAGTAATCCTTTTACAGAAGCCTAGTGGTTTAAATTACGTCATGTCTGTTCTGATTGTCATTAATAATACTGGATTAGCTGCTCTGCAGCCAGACCTGTAACGAGGACGAGGAGGTCCCATCATGCCTGGTGCTGTCCAGATGCGTGGACACAGGAGCCTTCACATTTCTCTCCTTGGGAATCTGATCCAAACCGAGGACTCATCCCACAGCAGCTGGAAACTGCTGTTAATACCCTCTGAAGCAGCAGAGGCTGCATCCCCTCCAGCCCCAGCCAGGGAGGTTTGTTTTCTCCAGCAGCTGAATTATCATGGCTGAAGCTGCCAATCTTGCAGAGAGCACAGGCTTTGTTCGTACCCCTGCTCCTTCCAGCGATGTCAGGAGAGAGTTGAGCAAATCACACAAGATATCTCTCAGCATTAACATCCTGGGCAGAAGCTGCAGGGGAGAAGTGCCTTGTAGGGGTGCACTAGAGACTGAATCATCACAGGAGAGTACACTCATTTATTTTTCCAGCACAGATCTCACCATCTCTCCATGTCCTGGGGCTTTCCCAGCCAGCCTGGAAGGTCTCCATGCCGATGTGCATGAACCAGCACACATACTCAGGTTTAACACAGGGCAGCATGTCATTGGGGCATATTAACAAGGGCCTGTCCCTCTGATGCTGCAGGCTTTTCTGGCTCCCACAGACATCCAGGGTATGCAACAGTAGCTGTGCCAGCTCCAGGAGCCTCCAGTGCTTGGGGAGCATCAGTCAGTATTTTTGGTGCTGATTTTTCCAAGAGATTTTAGGAACTCATGCCAGGGGTGAAAGACACCATCTCCTTCCTGCGCGGACAGCTTGGACCAGCTCCTGCTGCTGTAGATGTGACAGACAGAGCAGGCTGGCTGCAGCTGGGATGTGGCTTTAGGATTCAGGAGAGAGTGTAACGACTTGTGGGGTCAAGCGGAGGAGAGCTATTGCCTCTCCCTGCCTGAGTCTGGGAGTGCTTTTGGTAGCAAACCCACCAGGCGGTCCTGTGCCACCTGGCTTCCCACAGCCATGGGCAGCACTCCCCTTCCCCGCTCCCAGCCACCTGCCATTGCTCACCCTGTCCCTGACTGGGGGGACAGCCTGATCAGAGGACAGATCCAGCTTTAAAAAAAAGTCAGGAGAGAGAAGGGGCAGGGATTACTTTCTGAGGCAGGACCTTCCCCAGGTCACAGCACTGCAGTGGCATTACTCCCAACCCGCCTGCAGTGATGGAAGCTGGGGAGAGACAGTGTGGGTTGAGGGGAGGGGAAGGAATTTGGTGAAGCAGCCGAACGATGCCAAGTACGTGGTAAGTATGTGCGTGTCTTACCCCAGCCCCAGCTTTGCACCCTGCCAGCCACACGCCACTCTGGAGATTCTCATTCCCTGGGGCTTTGCTTAACTCATGTGCTCACAATTTCCTATTGGGGAAAAAAAAAAAAGAGAGAGGGATGTAAAGTAGGTCTGAGGGAAACATCATCTCCTCCTCACTGACTAGCCAAGAAGAGCTGGCAATAAAAGGCCAGTTTTGCCTGGTCCCTGGTGTTTTATTTGTCTTTCCAACACGTGGAAAGAGACTTGGCTGGCATGGAAGTATTTTGAAAGGCTGAACTTGCAGCCTTTCCTAGCTTTCCACAGAGGGGAAACCACTCAACCCGTCTCTGGCACCAGCATGTTTGTGGACCCCCCATCTGTGCAGGGTCAGATTTGCATGTCATCCTTCTTTTCAGCTAGAACTACTTACCCAAACATCTCTCTAAACACTACTAAGCTCCTTTTTATCTTGGATTTCAGCTCACAAGCTGACACAATACCAGAAACTGCAATACTAGTCCTGAAAGTGAAGCCCCACAGGGATCCTGAATGAAAGCGGCTTCAGAGCTGAATGAGACCTGCAGATGTGGCAGGAGACAACAGCGCAAGGCTCAGGCTCAGCATGGACTCCCCCACGCTGGAGGACAAGTTCATGCTCCTGCCACAGCTTGGCCATGTTGCTCACGCAGCACGTACCACAAACATCCAGCCGGGAGGCTTGAGGGGAATGGCAACACAGCCATATACAGATGTCGTAGAGAGGGGCCAAATCCATCCCACTGCTACCTCTGTGACCAATCTGCACTACACTGATAACACTGTCCAGTGATTCTGGGGGCACGAGACAGAAAGCAACACCCTACTTGATGGAGAATGGGAAGATGAAGCAAGAGCTGATGGTGGATCACCGAGATAGTGAGTGGCCCTGCTCCTTATGGTGTGACTCAATGATCTTAAAGGTCTTTTCCAACCTAAATGATTCTATAATTCTAAATGCCACCTTCCAGCAGCTCTGAGTGATCAGCGTATTGACATGGTTATCTTTAAAAACACAGGTTACATATCCACGAAGCAGACACTGTTCAGAGTTTAAAACAAAAAAAGTGCACAAAAGTGAGTGTAACTCCCCACCAGAGATGCTTCTGCTCAGCTCTGTCTCCAAAGGGATGCAATACATATACACATTAGAAGACACTAGCTCTTCTTAGGGATTTTTACCCATTCAAATTAAAGAGCATGGCATACTATCATCTGAATTAGCATGTTGCAACCAGAATCAGCACCAATAACCTGTTCTGCCGGACACTACAAACACACACACAGCAGAGACAGTGACCAAGCTGAATGTGAAAACAGACACAGGGAATGAAAAGATGTGCAGGGAAATGGAGGTGAAGTGCCTCTAAGCAAACCCAGTGGCATGGAGAGGTTTTCTAGGCTCAGCCTAGCATGTACAGATTCTGCAAGTGGGTGCATCCCAACCAACCCCAGGCTGCAGAAGGACAGATCCACTCTTGGTGCCAGCTGCTTGAAAACTGTGATGCTAACCCTGTTGATGGGCTGTGGAGCACCCCAGGACCAGGCATTTCTGCTGTCCCAGTGTATCACACCCTCAAAGGCAGAGCCTGCTGGAGTCAGGCTGCTGGCCAGGTCACGCCAAAGCATGCTGAGGCCTGCCACACAATACGGTGTGAAATGCTGGCGGGCCAAAATTGAGTCCACCATATCCCTGTGGGACACATGATGCTCCTTTGGCAGCACAGCCACATCTGAATGAAATCTGAGCAAGCTTGGTGGCTGCAAACATGGGTCCACAGCCCCTGCCAGCAGGTCTGGGGAACCATGGCCACAAGGCTGCCTCTTTTGAAATGCAAAGGTTTCCAGGCAAGCAGGGTGCTGAAGGGAGGGAGGCAGAGGGATGTTGCTTCACCACACCTCCACATCCCACAGGGACTCATTTCTCCCCATTCAGGTGGTTGCCCTGATGGGCATCCTCATGCCAACCTCATGCTGGGGCCCAGGTCTCTACAGGCATTTGAGTGTGAATTCACCCTTGGGTTCCTTTCTCCAGGCCTCAAAACCAATCCTGGGCTTCCCAATGGTGAGTGACCGAGAACTAGGGAAGATTTCTGTTTGACCTGCTTGATTCATGCCACAACAGTGTCCCCTGTGGTGGACCACCATGACCCAGAAGCAAGAAGATGCAGAACTGATGTTATTTTAGCAGCTGCTGGTGTGTCTCCAGAAGCCAGTGCCCTTTGACCTCCTCGCAGTGACTGTGCATTCGATGGCCGGGCAGGGGTCTACCAAACGCCTGGTCTTTCATGGCGGTCACTGGCAGAGCCAAGATTTCTGGAGCCACTTTTGGAGACAGCTGTTTCCCTGCCTGCCTTCTTCCTCTTGTCTTTCAGAGGTACTCCTACAAAATGTGGAGGGGTGTAGAGGGACAGCCAGAGGTCAGCTGATCCCGATGTTGTCTGGAGGACATTAAGTTCACATTACCAGATTAAAATTGTCATTAGTGGCTCCTAATGGGGTGCAGTCTGTAACCCACAGGAACCATCCAAATCTGCTAGCAAGACTGGAAAAGATGATTTTTGTATCCAACTCACTTTGTGCATGTTTTCATGAAAATTGTCACTTAGTAGAGAGTTTCAGGTGGTTTTGATTGGGAAGAGGAAATTCCCCACACCTGTTTTGGCTAACGCTCCAAAGCAGGTGGATGCAAAACATACCACAACAGTGATTTACAAGATATGTAGTCTGATTCTCACTTATCCCTGTTCTCCACAGAGAGAACCCATCTCCCAGGATGGACTCCTGTGAGCAACTTCATGGTAGTGTTTCACCTTCTCCAGAGCTAAAAGCAAAGCACCTCATGGAAGATGTAGTCATCCAGAGGGATTCAGCCACCTGGAAAGATCGGGAGAAGACGACACCTACCATGCAACTCCTGAAAGGCATGAAAAGTTTGAATCAAAACTATTTTTGTAATTCTTTTGGTAAGATGCTTGCACTAGCCAGGAAGCTGCCTTCAATGGCTGGCAGCAGCTTTCCTTAGGGCTAGAGCTGCTTTTCTTGTTCCTTGCCTGGGAGCGACTGACTAATGTCAAGCCACAACATGCAGTTTAAGAACAGGAGTAGGAGAGAGAGAATAGCTGCATTTTCAAATACAGAGAAATACTCATCTGTGGACTGTACATTGCTGTGTCAAATCATATCATTTGAGTCATTGCCCAAAACAAATCACATCAGAAGGTCTTGTCTCAGGTTCTCCAGATTGAGGTCCAGCCTATGCCCAGCTGGCCCCACCAGTTCATGTGGGCATACCAGAAAACACTGCAGTGTATCACTGCCTGTTTCTCTGCCCAGCTGCTGTAATAAATGTAAGTCCTAGGGAAAAGGTGTACCCTCCAGGGTTGGGAAAGGTATTTATATGAAAGCAGCACCCTAACAGCAGAGCACAAAACCAACTAATTCTGGTCAACCCTGCCAAAAGTCTTGACTACCAGAGATTTGTAGCGTTGTTGCTGGTATTCCCATGAGGAACTGGCACATAGAGCAAGAGCCTTCATGTAATCACACAGCCAGCCCAAATCCTGGTCTCTGCCCATAGTCACTGACAGCCCAGTTATAGAAATTTGCCTTTCTGGAAAGAGGAAACAGGAACTGAAACAAGAACCGCATCACTGCCAGTAGCCGCAGCCATCACCCGCTGCTGAGCTCGTTCACTTTCTGTGCTACAAAGGAACAGGCAAACCCAGAGTGG
Source organism: Strix aluco (assembly GCF_031877795.1). NCBI lineage: Eukaryota > Metazoa > Chordata > Aves > Strigiformes > Strigidae > Strix > Strix aluco. The sequence continues at coordinate 17,744,795 of NC_133933.1, forward strand.
CCAAAAAAGATGCGACCGAGTTCAAATAAGCCTGCGAGCAAGCAGGTTACCAAATCTGCAAGGCCAGCCTGCAAGAGAGCTGGGGCACCCTGCCCAGGGACAAGAGCAAGCCAGGCTGGGGAAGGGAGTCCTGAGCTAGAAAGATAGGTCTAGGATAAGGGGTAGCTTCCTCAGAAAGACAGAAAAAAAAATATTAACAGGAAATAGTTTAGTTAGGAATACAGCATTTAGCTAGCGAAAAGCACAGAAATGGTTCTGCCCAAATATCTATTAGCAGCAGGGAATATTGCCATAATTAATAAGAATTGCAGGTTACACTTGGGTAAACACAAAGGAAGCAGGCACACTCACACTGAGAATCAGTCAGCCCCTACGAGAAGCCTCTGCCAAGAAAAGCCTGTCCTGTACCTAGCTGTGCACACCTCGCCATCCCTGAGCTGTGAAAGTCTGAAGCTTGGTTTCAAAAAGCACAAAAATCTGTGTGAAGGGAAGACTCCTTTCAGGAGAAAGGATGACTCAATGGGAGGACCTTTACCATAACAGTTCTGTCCTGCTTGCCCCAAATTCTCCCTCAGGGGCAAGCAAGACATCCAAAGGGAGTAGAGGTGTTCACCTGCCCATAAAGCATCATGAGCAGGTTTGTGCTTTTGTTGCACTGAACTGACGAAAAGGACTTTGGCCACCATGTTGCATCAGTAAGGAGAGTCTGCCCTCTGCTTGCTTGGAGAAAGAGGGGGTCCCCAGCAGGGATAAATCACTGCTCCCCACTGACGTTCAGAGCGGCAGTGATTCCTGCCAGCTGGCAATAGCGATGGCCAAGCCTGGATCACGCAGGTGCAGAGGTTCCCCTGGCACCACCTTTGCTTAGGAAAAACTTTATGAAGAAAAGAGCACTGGTGAGAGCCTTGCCCCTGACACAGGGGTGAGTTTTTTCAGGGCCTGGCACCGGCTGGGTACAGCTGGAATTAAACTGTGTGAGAGGAATGTTGCCCACAAGGAGCTAGTCTGTCCTGTCCTGCTCTCAGGCCCGTGCTGAAATTCAAAGTGGCTGCCAGCACACCTGCAGCCAAAATCACCCCTGTGATGGGAATATCTGAAGGTCACAGATGCAAACAAATATTTGATGAGCCAATACAAGGCAGCCTTGAACACTGCACCTCCAGCATCAGGGAGGAACCCCCTCCGCCATGCCTGTGTGTGAATGCCCTTCAGCATACCACCCACGCTGTGTTTGAGCTGCCCCGCTGTGCGCACACCACTTGCTTTGTTAATGTTTAGACTTTCTCTGAAAGTCCTGTCTAGGCTCAGCAAGCGGGAATCAGTGACATAAATCAGCTGAAGACAAAGTGTTTACCTCAAATACCGCTATCATCTCTCTTTTCCGTAGGCAGAGGAGCCACGTTCCTCCTGGGCTTTTCTACATGACCTTTCCTCCCCAGCCCACCTTCTCCTGGGACTGTCTGACCCACGTCTCATCCACGCTGGGGATGGCCAGCAGAAACCTGCCTGGCCATGTTCCTTCCAACCCTCCTTCTGAGCCCAACTGGGCTCAGCCCAGGCCCTTAAAGCATCTGAAGGGCATTGAGTGGCAAATGCATATTCTGACTAGAGCTCTCGCAGTGGGGCAGGGGACCAGCTGAGTGAGAGACTCAGGAACAAACCTCTGGGTGGAAGCCCTGGTCCATGTGGCAGCAGGACATGAGGTTGCTCACAGGACGACAGCCCTGCTTTGATGGACCTGCTCTGCTGACGCACATGTGACTTTACCCTCAGGATGCATAAGACTGCGCTCACGGGAGCAGGAGGGACCAGAGCAGTCTCAGGGTTGTACTTAAACTGCTGTAGCTGTTAAACTGTGGATAGTGTCCCTGTAAAATCATTAGAGGTTTGTACAGCATGCCAGGAAACACGATTCTGACATGCTCAATAGCCTGTTCAATGTCTCAAACAGCCCCTCCTCGTACCCAGCTCTCCGTCTCTCTCCATCTTTTCTTTGTCTCTTCCCTCCCTGTCTCATTCCAAGTCCTGTGGAATTTCTTCCAGCCCAGCTCGAAGGAAAACCAGCAGCCTTGGATCCCAATGCAGAAATATCATTACTTCGCGTGTAGACCTTTAGCTCCATCAGGACCTGTGAAACGGGGGGGATTTTCCTCCCCTCTGAATTTTGTTGCAGAAGACCTGCAAATCGCATGGCACACTGCTCTCACCTGAGGGAAATGCTATTCATGACATGAAGAAGAAGAAAGCGTTTTACTGAAACCTGGGACCTAGCAAGATGTTTATGTCTTGTTTCCGGACTCAGCAAGCCTGGGTGGACCACCTGCGTATGCCCCAAGTGACTGCTTGCTCTGCAGGGAGTTTTGTGGAAAGCTGGGAGAGGGAAGAAGTTTTAGGGTTGCTTTTTTTTTTATTCCTGTAAATTTTCATGTAGAAAAATAAGCCCGGCCACCCCACAGGCCCTCTAGCCAAATTTCCTGCCCCATCACAGCGTGGCAGGAGAGCATGAGACCCACCAGCCCTTCCAGCTCCCCACCCAGCATCTCGGCACAGCTCATCCAACTGGCATGGATTCAGGGCTCTGCTGCAGCTAGCCTGAGAAAAGTCTGGTTTAAAAGGAATTAAGAGGATATTGCAGCAATTTTACAGGATTAGTTTAACTGAGATAAACACACCACTCCTCAGAAAGAGGAACCTATAAGACAGACCTGCTCACAAATCTCTCTCTTATACAACAGTTTGTTATTTCCCCCAGTTATTTGCCCCAGCTGGGCAAAGGCAAGCCATTTCACAGTGCCAGATTAAAACTCCCCTCCTTTCTCAAGAGCTCAGCTTTCATCACCCAGACTCCATGTACCACCTAAATTGAGAGCCACAAGATGTTATTTGCCCTGGTGAGCTGTGATCCCCCTTGCTGCAGGAGCTGGGCATTTATTCTCACTAAATACCCCAAACCCTCTTCAACAGGAAGGTGTGAGAGCAGCAAAATGCCCCATTAACCATTTTTTCCCCAGCCCTGCCTCATCTTCTCCACGAACGAGGTTTGCAACAGGTTTTGTTTGAATTCTCCAGCTAGGTGGCTTTTTCTTTTTTAATGCCTGGCTGGCCAAGTGCAGCCACAGGGCTCAGTAAAGCAGGCTTGACTTTCAGTCTTTGAGGTGGTTTCGGACTGAAAACACCTAAAATCCTGGTGCTAAAAATATACGTTGACACTTTCAAGAACTAAAAAAGTCACTAGTAGTTGTGCTAATTTACCTGTTGGCCTGGATTTAGCATCCCCATATGTCCGCAAGTGAGCTATTTCCCGCTTTAAAAAGGCGAGTTATCTCGTATCTTTTTCACTTCAACTCTTAGTTTATAATCCACAGTTTTTTAAGGGGCCACTTAAAAACCAATATCGTGCTCTTCTGCAGCAGTTTCAGGTGCTCCGGTTCCTCCCAGCTGTACAGCTGCATGGGTTTCTGGGCAGAGGCCCATGTATCATAGCTATTTCTCTAAAAAGACTCTCAAAAATGCCAAGGGGTGGCCCAGCACCAGGATTTCCAGGCCTGCAGACAGATGTGGTCCCATCATGCTGGCCTTGAGCACTCTAGGGCTGGTATCTCCCACCTGGGCCTGGGGCAAACCTTTTGGTTATGGACTCCGTCTGGTCCAGAAACATCAGGACTAACCTGAGACAGAAGGAAGTCCCCGCAACTCCCCTGTACGCTATAGCCTGTATATACTGGGTGGTCCAGCCAAAGCTCCACAAGCTTGATGCTCCTAGCGCAGCTCCGTGAAAGGTTACCCAGGTAAACCCTAAAGAAGGGGAGAGTCCCATACAGTTTTGTTCCTGCACACCTCAGCACTGCTCTGGCCATCCAGGCTCTCGCCTGAAAAGGCTCAGGATGTGTAAGTTCGGTAACGCAGCAGCTTGGGAACAGTGTGGGTGCCATGTCCAGCTGTGCAACCACAAGTGCACTTGTACATCACCTCCCAGATAGGTACCAGCTCCCACACTGCTGCGAGTCCATCAGTGTGACAAGCTCTGCACCCGCTTCTGGTGCAAGAGCTGGCCCTCAGAGTCAGATGCTGTGATTTGAGGCCTGAAAATGCCCCCAAAGTTGCTGGTACACGTACAGAGTCACCACCAGGGTAATCAAGCTGCTGCGCTGAGACCTGAGCAGCCACCTCTGCTGGCACTATCTGCTGCTGGACTACCCAACCATCCTAATGCACCCACAAATTACTCTTACCTGGGACGTAGTGGTGTTTGAAGGACAGGGATATGACGTGACTGTCATATCTTGTTACCTTCTCCATGAGCCCTGCACATGGCTTTCTCTCTTAAGTCATATCAGGATTACCTTTATTATTCGTACTTCCTCTGAGCAAAATGCTTGATTTTAAGGAAGGGACTCACCGACCAGGACACCGCCTGCGTGGCTGGGAACTGGAGGCATACGTTAGCATCTGAGTGCAGATGTGAGCTCCAATCCAAGCATGCCATGAGGTCGGCAGAGTAGTTTACGCTTGAGGTTGGGGGTCAGGGATGCCACACAGCCACTGGCTCAGAGCACTGTTGCAGACCCACCCCAGGTCCATGCTATCATCACCACCGCACCCAGCTGCAGGGCACAGGGAGGACTTGAAACCCAGCCTAAGATCAGGATTTATAAGAGGGAGTATTTCAACGTGCCGATCACTGGCGCTGCCCACTCCCACCTGGGCACCCTCCCGGCACTGGCAGGTCTCAGCACAGCTCCTACAAGCACTGCTGTTATCACAGAAGTATTGTCACAGCGTCTGGCAGCCCGGTCTTCGAGCTTGGTGGCATATGTAGAAGACGAATTACCCAATCATCTCAGCTGTTTCTACACATGTTTAAGGCCAGGTTCATCTTGTGTGACTCCAGGCTTTCTGCCATGCAAACGCCCTCCAGTTCCTGAGGTGACAAGGGAGAAGTGCTGGAGCACTAAAACTGGAATAATGAAGCAAGGGGAGCAGGCCGGTTGCAAACAGTTTAAAACTTCTTGTATTATAGCTCCTTGCCTGGGAGTTGTTGTGGAGCTTGGTGGAATTCAAACAAAATGAGACAAGAGCTGCAGAAGGGACACTTCCTGCATCTGTGTTGCAATAAACCCCATCAATAGGCAGGTATCACCCTGGCACGATGCAGTCCAGCCCTTGAGGAAGGAGACAAGTCGATCAGCAGCGGTGTGGAGTAACTCCGTGCCTGGACACCCTCTGGCACTGCATAATGCAGGCTGCACAGTGCGTCTCAGCATTTGCAACCTCTGTAGCACCACTGCGGCAGTGGGCTTAGGTCTTAGGTGGCCTTAAGAGGCAGCTTAGTTGTAGAGGCAGTCTGTGTGCTTTATCACCCCAGCATGACACCGTCTGGAAAAACAGCAGCAGATGTCTGCCCGGTGAGGCTGAGGGAGAGATTAACACACTCACAGCCAACAGAGGAGGCAGTGAGGGGGACTCTGGTCATTGGGTTTCCCAACAAGGAGCTTTGCACAGACATGTGAGCTGTGCCACCCAGTCAGAGGCATCAGGAGGAGAGATGGGCGATCATCTCCCGCTCTCGTTACCCAAACAAGTAAAGGGATGAGAAAAGAGTGAGAAACCATCTCCAGAAAGAGTAATCCAGAAACAATTTAGTTCAGACAAACCAAAAATTGATATTTCAATTTGAGAGCCAAACTGTAAAAACAATTGTTCATACAGTTGTCCCTGCAACTGAGAGACAGAGCAGCTGCAGAGGGTTTGGTGTTTCGTTTTTTTTGTTGTGAAACCAAGCAGCGGAAGTGCGAACAAAAACCTTGCAGAGCTGAGATTTCACATATTTACATTAAGAGACTCTTAGCAAGGTGCTTTGCTAAGTATTCCTCCATCATTTCTGGGACCTCTGATGCCAGTGTGCAAGAGTTGCAGTCTTTGGAGCCTAACGATGCATCCGGTAACTCTGAAGTGCCATTCGGGGACCACTGTCAACCCAGGGCTGAGCCAGACCCTTGGTGTACCCTTAGGGCATCTACCTCCCCTCAGATGTGATGAGAATTAAGCATCCCAGGGGCCTCTCTTCCCCATCCTGGCTCTCTCCCTCTCCCAGTCTCAGTCCCTTCCCGGGACCCTGCCAGCAGGGCTGCTCCCCACCTCCCGCCCGGCTTCGCCTCCACCCCAGGACCACGTCACCCCCCCACAAAGAGGGGCCTGTGCAGGAGCCGGGGCTCACGCCATGCAGAGAGGAGTCATAAAGCTCCTTTTAAGCTGGCCAGCACAAAGCCAAGCCTGTTCCGCCGCAGGTTGGGGGCCGCCGCCTGCCCTCCCTGCCTCTGCCAGGCACTGAGTCATCTCCCCGATGCGGGGCTGCCAGCCCAGTGCCGGCGAAAGGGCCGGGGCTGGCGGCCGAGAGGCGGAAACCTGCCCCACTAACTACTGCAACAGCCAAAACATGTGCCCCAAGGTATTGCTTTTTCCCAGAGACGCAAATAGGAAATATTGTGGAAAAGACTCCAGTCTACCAGGAAAAGGGGCAGCCACGTGGAAGGGGTCACGTGAAATCTTCCTCACGTTTGTATTTTCCACCACAAATCCCTTTCAAAACTGTTTTTGACATAAAGAAAGAAGCACGGGTTTATACTTGCTTCCTTTTACAAGACAAGGGAGGGATAGTGGAAGATATTTTCCAGCTTGCAACACTCACAACTCATGGTGGGGGCTTCTCCCTCAAAGACTTGGCACGCAGAGGCGGACTGCAAAGAAATCTCCACTGTTGTCTACAGCAGCACAAATACAAGCGACACACAGTCTTCTGCCCACGGAAAAAAAATCGTAACTGGGTCTCAGCACTTTTTCAAGTTTTTAAAGAACTTTTATGATGCTGAGCCCCTCTTTTTTTGACACTCTGAGCTGGCAGCAAAGCGATGCTCACAGGTCAGGGGTTTTACTGGTGTCCAAGGAATCAAGGTGTTGGTTCTCTTTAACTCCCTTGAAAAGTACAGCCCAATTCCCTAAGGGTAAATGGAGACACAAACCTCCTGCACAGATTTGATGCGTATCATTAGCAGACAGGGAGGAGAGCTAGAGATACACATCATGATTTCCGTCTCCTGTCTCTTAAGTCATAGCAATATAAAAATTAAATAAAAGGCGGGATAAAGCTGGGAAAAGGGTCCTGTCCAGAGCCAGGAATATGAGGTGTGTTGGACAAACATACTCCCAACTCTTTTACCCTGCCCATGCCCGTGATCCAGGTACACACTCTCTTAAACGCCAGTTAGCACCAGCAGGAAAGAGCAGCAGCCAATTTAAAATTGAGGGAAATAAGAGACTTGGAGCCAAAAAAAGAAAGCCCTTGAGCACCTCACCTGTGCCCAGCTGTGCAAGTTCAACAGCTGGGAGCCCTGGGCACTCGCTGTTGCAAAGGCTGAGTCACATTACTAAATATGTCCCAACTGGCTGGTTTCGCTTAGTAATTGCCTTTTTAGATCGAAGAAGAAAAAGCAGGGGGTGAGGGGGAAGACAAGCCAAAGAGCTTGGAAGTCTGCAAGTTGAGAGAAAAATAACTTCAGCACAGGAAAAAAAGACTCAATGCAGGCAGGAGACTCATCATCTTTTCCATTTACTTTTTGTCACCCTGATGTCCTTCTGAAAGTCTAAACCCAGGGCAAGCGCCAAGGACCAATCTGCAAATTGGCATCAGTGCTGCGCAGACTGACGAAGGCTTCCCACACCTCCACCCTGTGCTGAAGCCAAATTCACTCCATTTCTGTCTCCATAGATATCATGGGCATTCTCCAACAAATAAATGTTTTTTTGTCTGACACACTAGCTAATAGTGCGGTGATCCCGCCTGGACTCACCTTCTGGTCCTGTTCTTCCTACAAGCATCATAGATTTTAGTATTGACCTCCCTGGTCACAACAGGCAGATCAGCTCCACCTTTTACATGTGTGCTGAGCTGAACAACGTGTATTTGCTTTCCCCAGAAAGCCTGTGGCCTTGACCAGCAAGGAGAAGGCTCTGAAGGGATGAGCAGACTTAATCAGCACTTGAAATGGCTCAGCCTCTTGTACCAGTCTAGACCAGGACTGCACCTTTCAGCCATGCCAACCGAAAAGCTCCAAAGCTATAAAGAAAAGGGGTCAGACTTCTTTAACAAAAAAAAAAAAAAGCAGCAAAGGGCTGCTACTGCTGTTAAGCAGAGAGAAGAGGCTCCCCTCCCTGGCCAGGGCTGGCCAGTTCCCTGTGCAAAGGGGATGGGTACCTTGGGCACACCGGGGCATCCCGGGGATGCTCACTGCTCTGACTCAGCCCCCAGCCAGCCTCACGTGGAGCGGCACCAGGCATTCCCTCTCCACTGCCCGACCACCGGGAAGCCCTGTGCCTCTACCCACCCTCAGGTCTGGGGAATCAGGCCTTCACATGCACCCCTCTTTTTATTTTCTGAATTGGATTAGCTGATTTTGCAGGGACGCGGGCTGGAATGGGTCTCACTGACAAAGCTATTTTAAACTAGGCTTCCCTTTGCTTTCCAAGGGCCAGCAATTCCCTCCTCCCAGTAGGATGCTCTGCCCACGCAGCCCACAATGCGCTTGAGCACCGAGGCACAATGGGGAGGAAGCACTCCGAAGCTGATGGGCCAGCCGGGACTCCCAGCACGGCTCTTGGCTCAGCCACCCCTTCCCAGCCCCCAGCTCCACTGTCTGAGCCCTGGGGACGCTGGCCCTGGCTGGGGATCTCCAGCTGCAGGCGTGCCAGCAAGCCTGCTTGAAGATCCCTTAGCCCCTCCATCTCAGCCAGCCGGGAACGGTCTCCCCTGAAACACATCTCACAAATCTAAACTGGATAGTTTCAGGCAGACCAAACCAGGATTTGCCATTGAATAAGCTCCTTCAACAGCACTGCAATGTGTTGCAGGCACTTGAGAGCAGAACAGCCAGCTGAATCACCCCCAGACACTCTCCCATCAGCTCTGAGCCCTTACTTTGCCCGAGGTCCAAATTAACCTCGCTGCAGTCCTTCCCCCTCTGCAACTTCTGGAAGTCACTGTGTCCTGCTCCCTGAGTCTTGGCATCTGTCTCTCCCAGGGCTCCTCTCAAACAGCATTTCCTTGCAAGGAAAAGCACAGACGAACCATATCCTTTCCCTCCCTTTAAACACACTCCTGTTTAACTTCATAACTCTGTCGAGGCTGGCTGTGCTCCACAGCAAAGCCATGTGGGTATTCCCACCTCCCAGCAATGCTTCACCTAGTAGGAATGATCTAGGAGATTTTGTAGGGTGGTCTACACTACTTAGAGCCAGGCACTTGCTAGGGGAGAGAGAGAGCGTGGATTCTCATTTGGTTTAAGCTTGCTCCAGGTGAGCACTTGGTAATCAAGTTTACATTAAAAAATACTTGATTTTGGTGACAATTCTTTCTTTCCCCCAGAAATAAAAAGTCAAGCCAACCCCTGCTGCTCAGGGGAGTAACTTCCTCTCCTTAGAAATGGGCTTGCATATATATTAAATTCCAGGCACACAATAAACACAGACGTTGGATGGAAAACTGCTCAAGGAACCGCCAGACACTGATGCCCTGAAAGTCCTCACCCAGCTGAGCCCCCGGCGAGGACCTGACCTGCAGCCTTCATGCAGCACCGGCATGGAAGTGACGCCAAGCATCAGTAATTGTTCCTGACAGCCTTGCACGAAGTCCTCGTCAAGGTGTCAGGACCAATTAGTGAGCATGCAGGAGCCAGGGCAGAGAGTACTCTCCATGTTGGGTGGATGCAGTCTGCTCCCAAGGCGTCTGCAGGCTGAACGCAAAGAGACCGAGGAACTGCGACCCTTGTGAGATGCTCCAGTAGGACCCTTCAGCAAGGAGACCCTGCTCCATCACACACCCCTAAAAGCTACACTTTGCCAGCAGGTAGTGGGGGGGGAGGATCTGCAGCTTGGCAGCCCTGGGTTTGGTTTCCTGCATAAGTGACCAAATTTTGCAGGGTAAAAGCCACCAACAGACTTAGGTTCAATGCCAAGAAACTGCAGCATTTCTGTCCAGGTGCTGCAAGGGAGAATGAGCTGCCCAGGCTCAACATTTGCAGAAGCCACCAAGGCGACGAGCTTAATCCTTACCCCACAAAGGAGGTTATCTGCTAAGGGAGGAGACACTGCCCCAGCTCCCTCTCTTCAGGATACCCAGCTGAGAGCTCTCTTCCAGACATAAACACCCAAGCAAAGTCAGCCCTGATTTAGGGATGAAAAAACCTGGTCTTCTGCATCCTACTCACCCAGAAAGTAACTTTGCCTAAGGGAATTAAGAAACTCCCACCCAGAGTGACTGAAACATTCTTCATGCCCCAAAGCACCTCCTCCAACCCTGATATTGATTGCTTTCCTTCTTCCCCCACTTTCTCCCCTAATCTTTACTTTTCACGCAGTCTCAACCATGCTCACTAGGGATGCTCTGTCTAACTAAGACCTCTTTGGCAGCTCAGGCATTCTCATGGGAGAGGGAAACTCCACCTCAAGCAGAACTAGGATCTTAAAAGAAGCCATCATCCCCCCCAACAGTGGTGCGGGGGCTGATGGGACATGTGTCCAATGTCTGTCCGATAGCAAAGCCTGATGTGTGGTAAACCTCAACCTAGTCTTCCAGAGGAGCTGGTATGAGCAGCCTGACTAGGATCCTTGGTTTACAGAGACCTTCCTGCTCATCCCCTAGGACAAGAGTGGCCCTGTTCATAGCCCAGACTCCTTGAAATCCTGCTTTTGGGCAATAAGCAGAGTGGAGTGGACCTCCCTCCAGCTCTGGTCCAGATGAGAGGCGAAGGCAGCAATTCACCCACAGTGAAGATGTGCCCCATGCTGTTCTCATCTCCAGCTGGCTGGAGGTGAGAAGGAAGGACCACAACACAGTGTCTGTCAGCCAGAGATCCTTCCCTTCCACATCACACTGATGTTGGTAGTTTTCCTCAGCCTTCCTTCCCCCATTTTCCTTTTTCTTTTAAAGACTTTCTTCACCTCCCCTCATCATTCAGGCCTCAGATCACCTCTGTGACTCCTTGCTGGGTGGCAGAGGGGCCGGGGGGGGGGCTTGAAAGTGATGGGACAGAGGTGGCTTTTCTCTGCACGAAGGTGTTTTTGCAAACCAACCCTCATGTGTTTCACAACAGGCAGACTGCCACCAGCAAATGGTGTAGTAAGTGCCTGCAATCCTGGCCTGGAGAAGACAACGCAGTCTGTTTGGCTGCAGAAGGATCACAGGATGTATTAAAAGATCTTATTAAACTCACTTTGGTTGTGCTCCAAAGTGCATTGAAAGTCAGGGGAGAGTCTCCCGTTGACATGAATGGGTTTTGGATCAGTGTCGATACCATTAACCTGTGCTTGGGAGCTGCTGCAAACCCAGCCGAGTCCTGTGGTTATTACTCTGTGTGTAAGCTGTCCCTAATAAAATAAAGAAGACAAACTGGCCTCCTGTGTTTAATAATCTGTGATGACTAATGAATCGTCTGTGTTTGTTAATATCCATCTCTTACACAGCCTCTTCTTTCTCTAGCTAGCGCCCAGCTCGTCCTTCGTTACTGAAACCACAGCCAGCTTTCCTGCAGAAGGTGAATTCCTTTCAGTTGCATTTAATTTGCTGCAAGCTACCCCTTTAAATCCAAGCTTTTACATCCAGTTACTCCAGAGAATATGAGGAATGCCTCTGCTGGTTTTTCACTGAGCCCATTTAGCCTTTTTTGGACAGAAGGAAGCATCTGAGAGGGAGGGCACATTTTTCCCTCTTTGAATCACAGAAGGAACACCGCAGCTCATTCCTCATGTCCAGGCTGCTTAACCCTTCCCATATCCAAGCAGCCCTCAGCCACTCCTCTGGTGGCATTCGAGTTTCTTACTATCACTTTGCACATATTAGGTACCCCTGGGAAACAAAGGTGTGGGTTTTTCCATCCTTTCAGAGCTACAGCCAAGACAGTTGCTCCGACCTTGATCCCATGATACAAACCACAGCCTGACACGCAGCCCCACAGCTCCTCACACGGCAGGGCCCTACCCAGAAAACCCAGAGAGATTCTTCTCTCTCCAAAACAAGGAAAGAGTGTTTTTTCCTTCCCACTCATTTATCTGCTGCCACAACAGCTGGTCTCCACAGGCTTACTGTACAGCCCTCCAGCTTAGCTCAGTTTTCAAGTGCACTAAATTTGCATCCACGCCACATGACCCAGGCATTAAGCCTACCCACGCGGCTGGCAAAGAGTTCGCTGGTATAAGTTTGGCTACAGGGACTGACTGTCTGATGCTCATAACATTGCTAAGAGATTCCCCTGCCCCCTCCTCCTCCTCACACTCCCATGGGATGATGTGGCATGCCAGATCATTGAGCTGGAAAGCACAGGGAAGGTCAGAGCACTAGCTGTGGGACTCAAGTTTTATGTATACACAGAAAGTGTCCTACATCTTTTTTTTCTAGTGGTTGAATACAGGTTAAATTATCCACATAGGCAAAGTCAAGGATGAAAGCAAAGCAGATCTCATCTCTCTGCCACCACCTGGAGAGTGATGAAAGCTGGTCACATTTTTACAGTCATAGATGCTGGGGGGTTTTATACGTCATCCTTAACCTAAAACATTCTCCAAGATGACTTTAGGCAAGCTGACCTTTAGATGTGCTTTTTTAACTGAGATGGTGATTGAGATGCTTGTTTGGTAAAAGCCCCACTCTTAGTAAAAAGAAAATCCCACATAACAAAACACGGAAAACATCAAAATCTGGAAGATGTGCCTATTTGGAAGGCTGCAAAGTGAAACTACATTGCAAAAATTTTACAGTGAAAGAAACAATTGATTTCAGATGCTACAAACTGTGGGGACTTAGAGAATTACCACATCTGAGCTGAGCCACGTCAGCATCTGCACCTGCCCCCCCAGCGGTGGAGAAGACCCAGGGATGGAGCAGCACTGCCTGCCACAAAACAGGATTACACCCAGTCTCCCATCCCAGCAGGCTGTGCCAAGACACAGGGAGAGCGTCTGAGTGCTCAGGCTACACTTCTACCATCAGGAATATAGCATCTGTGCACCAGACCACTCAACAGCATACATTTCATCTCAGTTTTGCAGGAGCAGAACATCTGATTTCTACCCAATTAGCCACAGTGATGGAGTTTATGCTGTCTTTGTGAAGGAAAACAGGCAGTACGGAGTCCAACATGCAGTTAGCGGGGCACGAAGAGAGGCAGCTCCTGATGTGGCACAAAGTGCTCCAGTCAGCCTGCCAGAAATATTTAACAAATCTGAACCAGAAAAGTGAGTTTGCATCGGTCATTAGTGGCTTGTGTCATGGGGCTGGGATATTTTTTGATGTGGTTACCAGGAGCCCTGAAACCACAGCCTCCAGCCCAGGGCACAAACATCGCAAAGGACAGGAGGTGGCACAGGATTCGCCATGTGATGAGCAGCACCGTTACCCTCACTTCATTCTGGAGAGCAGAGCCTTGAAATATGGTTGTGCGAGGACCACATAGATGAACGGGCAAATCTCAGCTCCTCCAACACGCTTCCAGAAAAGCAGAAGAGCCTAAGAAACTGAAAATATGACAGTAAAAAAACAGCATGAAAAAAGACCTACATGGTTTAACGGTACCCAAGATGCTAAGACAGCAGCTGCGCAAGGGGATAGCAAAACATTTCTAAACTGACCAGACATACTTCTGCAGTTGTGATGGTTTCTGCACGTGGTCAAAAGGACAAGGGTATTCCATTTCTCTTGACAGCTTCATCAGCCTACAGGTGTGCCAGGACTCGCAGCCATTTCTCCAGAAGTTTAGTGTTCTCCTTGTGATCATGCCCGAGGCCAGGACTGCTTTCTGCAGCGCTGTTCAAGCACACACGGCAAAGAGCCCCTATCTCAAGCAGCTTATAGGCTGAGAACAGATGGATCATGTTGTAAGGAATTAATTGGTAGCCTTTGGAGGAGAGCAGAGCACAGCAGCTGTTGACACAAGGTTTCTTTGCCCAGCACTGAAATATTTCTGCCACGGGGAGGAGCATGGCAGCTGCTTCTGCAGTTATCTCTGCATAGCCACAGCTGGAGCTGGTGGTGGCAGCTCATAGCAAGCTGCCATAACATTCCAAGAACCAAGGACATCTCAGCCCAGACACCAGCCATGTTTTACACCTGTTGAAAAGCACAGTCCCGAGTCCCCACCATTTTTCAAGGATGAGCGCAGAGCAACTGAGCTGAGAAAGAAACAAGGAAAATAAAGACAATAAATGGGCATAGTCCTTTTCCACAGTCTCAAACTGTGACATCCCTTGGTGCGTCTGGCTGGTCCGGAGGTGGCTGTGCTGGACAGCAGATATACTTGGCCTAGGGAGGTGCAATGGATTAACTCATCTCAATTAAGCTAAAAGATGCTGCCCAGCACAGGTGGAAACTATCATTTTCCTACTGGAGAACAAGAGGAGGAAAGGTTACAGCCTCCAGTGTACTCTGGGATCTCCTCTGGAAGAAGAGAACCTACTAGAGAATGGCAATAGCACTTCCAGCTCTTCCCAGGGGTTTCCATGCTTCCTTTGATCCTAAATAAAGCAAGGATGGGGATCAACCTCTGGTCAAGGCAGAGATGTGGCTTAGCTGCGCCATGCTACAGCAGGCAGGAGTCCCCCTGAGCCCCGCACAGTGCTGTTGTGGCCTTAATTACCATTTCCTTAAATCATATGAAGGCTACAGCACTTCTTGCAAGCAGGTTTTATAGCCCTGGTGTGGGAGTGATTGAGGGAGCCAAACCTGGGGCAGTCGCACACATACCACCCCCCTGAGCAGCCTGCTGTGTGCTACCACCTCCAACCATGCCCCGGCTGTGTCTGGGAGAGCACTGCTCAGCCTCACCGGGCTATGAACCAAGCCACACATGCAACCAGACTGCAGACAAACTGACCTGGTCCCATTTAGCAGGATGTGCAGACTGGACCTTTCACACCCAGGCCAGTCTGTCATTCCTCACATTCAGGCAAGGGAGAAGAGTCAGTTGCTCACCCAGGTCCCCCCAGGTTGAACACATAAGGAAGGTGAGAAATTGTGAGAATAAAAAAAGAAAAGTTAAAAAAATGCTTCCTTCCAGTGCCCTGAGACAAGCAGGACATGTGGGTAGAGTGGGGCTGGACTTGCCAAGACAGAGCTGTCAGTTGTCCTGCACTGAGCCAGAAGAGTGACAGCCCATTTCTGAACGACCAGTACCCCTCCTTCCAACCCAGCAAAGCCATTAATAAAACTGCTATTACAGTCAAAGGAACAAGCACTTCCTGAGGAAGTGGGAATACACAGCACGAAAACACACAAGTGGAGGAGGCAGGGACTTACTAGTAAAAATGCCAGCTGCCTCCTACCTCTCTGGGGGCTGACACTGGCTAACCCCCTTTTGCTGCTCCCTTTATTTTGACCTAGCCAAAGGGAAGCGTTTCTGACTCCGTGCCAGCGTTACACCCCTCTAACAAGGGCAAACATCTCCCCAAAGTCAATCAAAAAATGGAACATCAGACTTGGGCTGGTGCATCATTCACACTCATTTTGGCCAATTCGGGCTGTGATTGAGGGTTTGGGGCTTTCTTGCTCTGAAATATGCTGTTATTACCTTCAAGAGCCGGCACGCCAGCAGAAGCAGCAGCATGTTTCTCAAAACCGTTCTCTGATACCAGTCCTGTAGCTTTTCACACAAAAGATGCCTGTGCCCAAAAACCTAGAGCAGTTCTTGGAAAGTCCACCTAACTTCTCTGATCACGGCCACGGTTTCACAGCAGTGGCGGCAGCAGCAACACCTAAGCCATCAGTTTTGCCAGGTTATTTTTCCCCGGGTCAGTTCCCTGCTCCATTTTACTCCTGACCCCACAAACTGGTGATGTGGATAAACAGGGAGGCAAGAACAGGGAGCATTGCTTAAGCCTGTATTGCTGCAAAGAGAAACATTTGGCAAACATTTCCCCAAAAGCTTCTTTTGTTTGAGCAAGGAGAGCATGGGTATTCCTGAACAGCATCAAGAAAAAGGCTGGAAATTAAACCTTGTCAAACAGACCCTGGCAGAAGTTAACAGTGTATTAACACCCAGGATATAAGCAGGGATGCTTCCCTTTGCCTCAGACAGATGCAGTAAAAGAGTGCTCCCCTCAACATCAGCACTGGAGAAACCATCCTGCTGGGGATGCTCGATATGCTCTGGGCTGCTGCAAGGGTGGTACTAGCAGTCCACACAGCAGTCTGTTTCAAACCAGCTTTGTCCAAAGACTGCAACGTAGATGTGCCCTTAAGACACATGTTACAACTTCTAAGTGATTGCAGCAGTTTAGACATGAAGAAATTAATCTAATTACTTTCACTGTGCCCCATCTTTCTCCCTTTTAACACCTCTGAGAGTAGGATCAGGAGACCACTACAGTTTGAAAACTATCAGACACGTTTTGGTATGGTGCAACAAGGTGTGTCTGGGTTTTTGGGGGATGATGGAGGATCCATCAGGAGGGAAGAGGGCCTTAAGACAGAGCAGATCACTGGTCCAATCCACCACACAGCCACTGATGGGGCAAGGCTGGGCAGAAATCACATGGGTGATGACCTCATGCTGTGGAACTGAAGCGGTGTTGATGAATCCACACACATGATGGATAGGGTGGTATTCAGGCAGGGACAGCCACGCAAGGCCCCCAAGAAGTTAAGGCTGCTGAGACTCCAGAGGGAGACAGAAATCAGGGCCCTGCTGTCTCCCTTTGCTCCACGCAGCAGCAGAAACCCACCCATCACACTGGGAGTGGAAGGGAAGACAGCGTGTTGCAGATCCCGGAGGGGCCGTGGCTCCACAGGAGTGCCAGCAAGAGATGCCTGCCCACCTGTCCTGCTGCTGGGCAATCAGGCCACCACAGACCCACAGTGAGTCTTAGAAAAAAGAAACAGTCAATCTGTAACCACTGGAACTGGTTGACTCAGGAAAGTATTAAAAGATGAGAGATTAGACACGTCATTAGTTTACGAAAAGCCCTGTTCTTTGTAGCAGCCTACAAACCAGTGCTTCAAACCAAAAGTGCCTCTTGTCTTGCAGGCAGTTGCTAGATAAGCTCAGTGCCCCATAAGTTCCCAGATGAACATTGCTGAGACTATGCCCCTTGGCAGCATTACACAGCAGAAGGGAACACTGCTGCTTCTTCTGCTTTGCTACACCACCGTCCCACCAAGCAGCCTTCCTACACAGCTCCTGTGAATGGGCTGCACAGAAGATTGATTCTTCAAACATCTGTTACCTTCTCCCTGCACAAATACCAGGCTGCTGATGGACGAGGGAAGGATACAAATATTTACAGACAAGGTGAAGGTGGGAGCTTTGCCAGACATTGTGCTTGTGGATGCTTCTGGGCAGCAAATGGAGCTGCCAGGGCGTCTGTGGCGGGTGCCCAGTGCAGAGACAGGCCCAGCAAATCCTAGATTCAGCAGCAAAGCATTTTTTCTTGGGCTGATTTCAAGACACTTGGTTTCAGACTGAGATGCTGATCTGAACACAGCTAAGGGTGGGGGAAGCAATCCCATTAACCCACCAAGCAATCACGGGTCCTGGTTAGACACACATTCTCCAGCACACCAGCCTTGCCACAGGCCAGACAGCTCACCACAACGCCCCACACCAGGCATCAGTGCCATGACAAGCCTGCTGCCCAGCAGGAAAGGCTGGCACTGCTGCAGGAGAGACAAGCAGCCACAGGAATCCCCTACCACCACCCCCCAGCAACACTAAGCGCCCAAAACACCCTCCTTTAGATGTGTTCAGTCCCTTCCTTGTCCAGCAAGTCCCAGAGATGGTACATCCCCCTGACCTCACACAGACCAGCAAGGACAAAGCAACCTCCCACTGGATCAAAGGAAGGAGGAGGAAGTTTCTGGGTTGGCTGGGAACTGGAACCATGAATGTTAGGATAGTCCCTGATGTGGCTTCAGCCCATGTCAAGTAGCTTCATTCTGCAGGTATCCCTGATTTGGGAGACAGTAAGGGCCAGACAGCACTTCCAGCAGGCAGCGTGGATGCAGCTGCTCTGTTCTGGAGGTAATTTAATAACATACAGACTTGGCCAAACCCGGCCACAAGACACTCCTGCATACCTTTAACTTCTTTATGGCAACATAGCCCCCTGCATGCTCATTTCTCCACTTGGAGACCTAAGGACAAGCACCCTGGGATGGGTGGACTCTCATTCCAGTTTTTGCAGGCTTGTCCATGAATTCCTCTTTGATCTGACCTTTGCAGCTACCCAAAGAATCAGGCCAGTTTCCTGGGGTTTCTCCTTTTTCCAAGGCTGGAAAGCAAGTTGTGGTGATGAGGGGAATGTTGGCCAGGGAAGCAAGAGCCTGCCTTTGATGCTTAACAGGGAGAATTTCACCCAGCCTTGCCTCAGTAAAGGAGCATATTCCTCCCAAATTTATAGCAAGACCCCACAGTATGGATACATGCACATTAGGAAAAACTCTCCTACCTGCTGCAGTGTCCTTGTCACAGCTGATCACTCTCCACTTTCCACTTTTCATTCCCCAGCCTAGTTCTACACTACAAGAAGCACCTCACTGAAACATGCCAAGTTATTTTTCCAATTCCTGTCCTTACCAGCCCCAGGAAATCAGCCGTGATATTGCTTTCACGTATCAGATTTCTGGCCTCACTCGTTCATGGCAACAAAAACCATATGGCGAGAACACATCCTGCCTAGCCCAACAGGGAGGCACAGGAGGCCTAACCAAGTGGCCAGGCAGGGATACAGGCCATGGCAGAGCCCACGGGGAGGTTCAGGGTAGGGCAAAGGTTTTCTTTACCCTCTCCTCCCACCAAGTAACACAAGCTGGTCCTCCATATGGGCACCGAGTGCCTGGCACACGTACAGTCATCAGCAAACACAGTGGTCACGGATATGGAGACAGTCACCTCTGCGTGCTTTGATGATAGGGCTTAAGGCACATTATGCCTGCAGCCAGGGGATCCTCGATTTATTCCAACGTTGTGAGCAGCACTAGCTGTCTCTCTCCCCTCCATTTTCCCCCTTCAATCTGTATTCATTCATTGTAGTGCTGCAATTCTTCTCCTTTAAGCATCCCTGCAATTCCAGGCCAAGGGGATAAACCTGTTTTCTCTGGCCCAGCTCTGCAGAAGTCTCTCCCATAACTAGAACAGAGACTGTCTGCAGGCAGCTGAAACCCTGGCGGAGCCTCCTCCTTCCTCTTTCCTCCACTCAGCACGTATCTGGCTACAGAGCCTGCAGAGCAAAGAGCCCCAAAGGTTCAGAGGGCTTGAATAAAGTGCCTGCTCCCGGCATGATCGCTTCGAGCTGGGATCAGGACTCCTCTGCTCAAGGTGTTACACAAACATTAGCAAAGGCCATTACCTGTCTCGAGCAGCTTTGCAACTGAGATTGCCAAGCAAGAAAGCGCTTTTTGTAAAGCCAGTGTATTTGTGATGTACTGCATAGCACGGATACATCCAGGCTGAGGTTATAGGGACAGAAAATGCCTTTTCTGTAGAGCTCAGCAGGCTCCTGGACCCACTGATCTGCGCAGAGCATGACTCATTGCCAATTCCCCACTGCACACACTTGGGCAAAGTAGCTCAGACAACTTTGCCTGCACATCGGTGTGCCCATCCAACACAGCACCTTCCTTGTCTCCTTGGGACAGCAAGGGAAACCAATTCAGCACTGAAAAGTCACATTACTATGCTGCTGGGGTGTTGAAACAGGCATGCTGCCCCCCCTCTGTAGCCAGGTGGGGGACAGCCACCTACCCACCTCTACCCTGCCTGCTTTGTTACGCCTTTGCAGAGCTGCATGATGGTCGCTTAAACAAGGATTGTGCCGTCTCAGCACAGAGCTCAGAGCCACTCACTCAGCAAACATGTCTCCTTGAAGGACTGCCTTATCTTGCAGCTTTGGTAGGCACAGGGTATGCACACACTGGCTTACCAGGACAAACAGAGGGCAGGGGGTGCCCTCAAGACTCATTTCCTTCTCTCTCTTGGGCTTTCAAAAGAGTTTGATCCCTTTTCATACCTCCTGCAGTGTCCCCAAAAGTGTCCCCACAGGGGAGCTGCCAGAAGACCCCAGACCTATTGCTCCAGAAGCAGGGAGCACATGGGCTGTTTGCTTTGCCTGCTCCCTAAACCACACTGCAGGCCCCTTCTTATCTGCACAACCCACCTTATGGCAGGTTACCACACACCAAGCAGGAATATCCAATAGCACAATGCTGATGTGTGATAACATGATTCCTACATCCTTCCTGCCATGGGTGAAGCCAGAGGAGAAAAGAGGGGTGGAAGCTGTCACCATGTCTGTCTTTCACCAAAGCAATCTTATCTTTCACCAGCTATCAGTCAGGGCGCCTGTCCTCTGAGTGTCCTTGCTCCATTTTTAGCTCCTCTCTAACCAGAGCCAGGTGGCTTATTTACAAAGATTTCTCCACTAAGACACAGGGATGTTTGTCTTCCACAGAGGACTCCCTGTTTGCATTGTACCTTCCTCTGGTTGTTGTGTGCACCGAGGAAGCTTTGGCAGTGAAGACTTGCATACTCATGCATCACTGCTTCTATGATTAACCAGTTTCTGTAGACTAAATAACACTGCCTGAGGAAAGTTTTTCAGTCAAGCATCATCTTTCTTCCTTCAGCGCACATCCTCCAGCTTGCAATTTCACTCAAGCAGGCAAACATTACGTGCACAGTTCCAAGGACACCAAATAAATGTTGCATTTTCCCTCTACCCAAGGCTGAGCCAGGCGCAGCATCCAGGTGCCACGTTACGTTTTGCACTTGGTTTAATGCAGTCCAAAGGATTTTCTAAGTCACCCTCTCCAGAGCCCCTTGAAGGGTCTGACAAAGGAGGGCTTGTAGGTAGGTGCATCCATAATGCAAAAGATGGGCAGACACACACCCATCAGTCCTTTTTTTGAAGTACTGGATCCATTGGCATTGCCTCCCTCCTTCCTCGTGCAAAAGACCAAGCTCTGGTTGTCGTTTTTGCCAATTCTTGCCACAGAGGAAGAAGACACTGTCCTGGGGTCTAATGTGAGAAATGATTCATTTGCTCTCCCCTGAGCCATGTTCCTTAGCCTCTTCTTTTAACAAAAGGATGGCCGGGTCCCTCTAGAAAATAAAAGACAGACTCCATGCTGCACACAGTTGCCAGAATGGTTGTCACTGACAACTGAATTGAAGATCAGCAAGACCATCTCTGTTTTCATTTATTGCCTTTAATTCCACCCTTTTGTTTTTCTCTTTGCACACACATAAAGGACAGGCAGGGCTTTTCTTTTCCACATTGTCTTGTTGACATCAGTGAGTGGTTTCCATGTCACCTTGCATGTTTTACAGGCCATAGGACTAGAAACACTGTGAGGACCAGGCAGCCTTAAAGAAACCCAGCCAGGCCCTACATCAATGGGCCAAATGGTGCCAGCCCAGACCCAAAACACCAGCCCCAGGGTTGAAGCAGGCTTTCTGCAATAGACAGATTCAAAGCCTAAACATTCCAGTCTCACATCAGGGCAGAGGAACCACATCATGCCAAGATGAAGACATGTAAAACAGACTGTCAGCTATCCATGGGAAAATAAAGCAGCACATTTTACTTGTGCAAATATACCTAGGGAGGGCTGGTATAGAAAGGAGGAGGTGGCACTCTGTGGTCAGTCATAAAAGGAAGATGTGAATCAGGTCACTGCATGTTGACTCCAGACAGACGTCATAACCCGCCATATGCAGGGCTAGGCAAACACAGCCAGAGAGCCCCATCAGCGCAAATCAGCCTTGCGTTCATGCAAGTCAACACAGTGATGCCAGGTTACATCAGAAGACACTCTCCCAACGTGAGAAGAAACAGTGCAAGAGGGCTGTTTGAACTGAACTAGGATTGCATCATTCTGCACTGCATAAAAGCTGGGCTGTGGCAAGTCCGGGAACAGCTGCCAGGGAAATCCTGGAGTAGCTTCAAGGGGGATCCAGGAGTTTAACCCCTGGGACTTTGATGCTGTTCCCCATCACACTGGGTGCCAAGGATGCCTCAAATTCACCCACACCATCCCTATGAGCAATTCCCAAGAGGTATTCCCAGAAGCCTCACTGCTGATTTAACAGCATGCAGCATTAGGAACAACACAGCTCGGTTAAACATAAAGGAAGTACCACACCATGTCAAAAGCAACAACAACTGGTGTACAATGAGAAGTTGAAGAGCACAGCTCCCTTTCCTCTCCAGCCATAACACCATGGTCTACATGCAGGAGTATGCTCTGGAGCCTTGAAACAGCAAGTTCAGCTTCATGAGCATCAGCACAAAAACTTGGCCCAGGAAACATCGCCAAGCAGAGGTTAAAGCTCACTGCAGACATGGTTTTCTCTGTTTCTGTTTGGCACCTAACACAACTCAGGACTGCAATAGTGTGGACAGACAGGACAGCAGTGGGACTGAACCAGACCTGAACTAGACAACTGACAAACCTGTCTCTAGAGGAAACGAAAGTCCTGATCCAGTGGTCCACAGGTGATCAGCAACCACTGGTGTACATCAGTGGTAATCTGCTCATCTGACCTCTGAAGCGACCATAGGGAAGAAGTCGTACTGGTGATAGGTTAGGTATTCATGCCTAGCAGCAACTAGCAGCTCAACCTTCATACAACTTGATGTTAACAGTGATGGCTTGACTAAGCTGATTAACTCACCACTGACTTGTCTGGTCTCAGCTCCTGAAGGAGCTACATCTTCTCACAGAGCTGGCAGTTGGAAGATAGCACCAGTATGTCCTGACAGATCTTCCCCGAACCTCACCTCTTCCCCATCTCATAAGGACAGGCCAGCTCTAAGCATCTAAGTATTTGCAGAAAGAGGTGGCCAGCTGCTAGAGCTACACACACGGCCCAAACTGGTGTTCCTACCTCCAGCAATAGCAGCCAGGATACATCTCAGATTGCCAGGTGGAGAACAGAGACCCACCACAGCAGACACCTCCTGCCCCAAGAGGTCCGAGGGAAGAAAAGGCAAAGACCTTCCTCAGCAAACAGTAGAGGGAAACAGGAATAAGAGTAGCTGCAGAGTTAAAAGGAGAGGCAGATACTGTAAATTTGCTAAATATCTTACTCCCAAGCGAAAATCCCTCCTGCTTCTCACATTAATCAGGGCACTTAAAACTAGTCCTAACCAGCTGCTCCCACTTCCTTTGTCCAGCTCTTCTTCAAACGCACAAGCAGCCCACTAAGAAACAGAGCAAATATGTACAAAGATTTGCAGACAAAAACCAAGACCTTTGGAAAACACCCTGCAGAAGCAAGCACCCCTCTCCCAGCACAGATGCAGCTGTGCTTTACAGTAGGACAGTTTCCAATGTTTTCCTTCTCTGTGCAGACAAGGGATTTCCTGTCCTCCATGGCAACAACCTTGCATTTACTGAAGGAGGCTGTGCCAATAATCTCCACAGCAGAATGAAAAATTTTAAAGTGGCACTGCCTGTTAGCTCAGGGTGTGTTTTCCACTCTGCTGCCCTCCTTAAAAGGTTTGTGAGCAGGGGTAAATGTCCAGTGCTGTACTGGTTACTAGTTTCTCAAGCACTAGAGATGGAAATCCTTCTGAATAAGCCACCAGCCACCACCACCTCCCAGCAGGAGCTGCCTATGCACCTTCCAAAGGACAAGGTTTTTCTAACAAGTAAGTTACCAGTTCAAGGATGGTCCCCATCCTGCAGACAGCCCTGGATTTAGATGGCCCAGGTTTTCCCACTGCAGGCTTAGAAGTAACAACAGCCACTCTCTCCTGAAAGAGTGCACTTACTGCACCAGTGCTGGTCCAACAGTTTCAAAACACAGCTCAGCTAAGCGTCCCCAGCAAGGTCTCCCCTCTTCAGCCCCTCTCAGTCACCCTTGCACAGGCCTGCATGCTTCTCAGCTCCAGGAACACAGATTCAGTGCACTGACTTGGCAGAAAGCCTCTCCATTTTGGCCCATCTCATGCCATTTTAGTGAGTTACATCAGCTTGGCACGAGGCCACGTGAACATCAGGACCAGCCCAAGGGATGCAACAGGAACAAACAGGAGGGGAAGTGAGGCCATCCCCTTTCAGTGGCAGCAAGCTTGTGATGAAACTATATCCGTTGCGGTCTCAAATTTAACTAGACAAGTTAACTTTACTAGAACATCTCTGCTAACCTGCTCATTAACCTCTTATGCCTAAAGAGGTTTTGTGTAGCAAGGCCTTCAAGGAAGAACACTTAAAAAAAAAAAAGAGCTGGAAGCCCCTGACTGAATTATAACAAACCTGAAGTATATTTTTGGGCTGGGCCACAGGTGCAGTCTAAACCTGTGCTGTTTTACAGAGTCAGGCTTCTTTTTTTTTAAAAAAAAAAAATCCCCCAGAGAGGGAGCAGAACAAACTTGATCCAAACTAAACCAGATATGATAAAGCAGTATGTTGTTTTCAAAGCAGGTAGTAGGCTAGCATTAAACAGGAACCTTAAACTTCTTTTTTATCCTTACTTTATACCAGTGAATCAGACTCTCAGGGGCATTTTCCCCACACAGAACAGGCTTAGGAAAGTTTTTAAGTAACAGCAAAGCAACATTAAACACAAGAAACAGAAAGGGAATGAGAATCCCTTAACTGATGGGGGAACACTTCTACAGCCTTACTTAAGTTAAGGTGCTGCAAGCAGTAAGTGCACACAATCCAGCCACTGAACTCTACCTCTGAGCGCTGACGAGAGGCTAAAGCGTCATCAGAGAAGCACTCACAATGCATTTCCACCTGCCTAGGACTCCACAACTCTCTCTTGCAGAAAGTGACCTTGCAATTCCACTGCCAAGTAAAACACCCACAGAAGAGAGCACTAAAAGTCATTCAAACCGACACGTTTCACTGCATTGGAGTGGAGGCAGAACAGTCACACTAGCAGTTACCATGTCTCCACAGAAGAGCAGTAAACCACAGCCAAGGGACAGCCAAACTAAAATCACAAGCACTCATTTGACTACTTCCAACAGCAGTGGATCGAGAGAGACAGCAGGAGCCCTGGAGTGAAATTTCAGATCCAAGTTAAATTTCTGGCTCTGACAAAAACTCCCCGTGGAACAACAGGCAAGTCACCTTTTCCACACTCTACCTGAATTCCCTCCCCCATAAAATAGGCACCATTCTTGCTTGTCTGTTCGGGTTACAAAGCAGTCCTAGCAGGGATTATTTTTAGCACACAAGCACAAAAACCCAGCTGAGCTGGACTCTGATCTCAGCTAGGCCTTCTCACCAGCTTTGTAATATAAAAAGTAAACAAAAAGCAAGGCCAAGCCCACACCAGAGCTCAGCCACTGGACAGCATTTTGATAACAGATGAACCACAATTTTCAGAAAACAGAGCTGCAGGCCCAAAGCTGGAGCCAGGCAACAATCTGAGGGATTAAAATGGATCACCAGTGCCTGCATTCATTCACTGGTGACCAGTGAGCTGCAAACAGACAGATTTCAAATCCGTTTCAGATATTCCACTGTCACCAAGTGATGACGCAGGTGTTTAAGATCACAAGTTAAAATAACTCATAACTGCGTGCTCAGACATAGCAGCAAGTGCTGGGATAGCAGGAAAGTACTGAAAGCTACATCCAAGAATGGGAACTCTGCAGAGCTCTTTGTTTCACAGCATAAACAAGCAGCTCCTCCCAATCTTTTGAGACTGCAAGTGCCAGAAACTATTAATACCTGCCGAGAAAACCTTCCCAGCTCCATGCTTTGAGAAATTCACATTTGCAGCTATCAGAAGTGTCGTACAAGGCTACAAAACTGCTAGAGGTCAGGGCCTCAGATCAGAGCTCCCCTACAGAGGTGCAGTCAAGAAACAGGATGGAATGGAGAAGAGCTGAATAAACTGGGAGTATGTTAAAAAAAGCCCTAGTCATGATGAATCTCTAATTACACCAGTGACCATCTCAAGATAAGTCAGACTGCAGCTGAATTTCTGTCCCCAGTCAGGCCAGGGTGTTTAGCAGAGTTTCCCAGGCTTGTAAAGCCAGTCATAGCTGCAGAACCATTGTGGGAAGCCCAGACCCAGCAACAGCTAGCATAAAGAGTCCATGCTCACAGCACTTCCAGGCTTTCTGTATCCCAAAGGCACAGGAATCATTCCCTGCTTGGTTTACCAGCCTTGGCATCAGTGATGTATCTTCCTAGAACCATGAGTACTTGCCTAAACCAGGGCAAACCAGCTCCTTCTTGAAGTACATTCAACTCTTTAGTCATTCCTTTTCTAAGACTACAAAACCATTTTATTGCACCACTTGGTGCACCAGGACACATTTATGAGCCTCTCTTACAGGACCTGGTTAGTTCCCATCTGCAGTTTTCCAATATCCAGTATCCTGGTTTTGGCTGGAATAGAACTGATTTTTTCTTCTTAGTAGCTAGAATAGTGCTGTGTTTTGGATTCAGTATGGGATTTGGTATGAGAAGAATGTTGATAATATACTTGATTTCTTAGCAACAACTAAAAACATCAGGACTTCTCAGCTTCCTGTGTCCTGGTAGTGTGCAGGTGCATGAGAAGCTGGGAGAGAGCACAGCCAGAGCAACAGACCTGAATTGGCCAATGGAATATTCCATATCATACAACGTCATGCTCAGTATATAAATGAGGGCTCCCTCTCTTCCGGGATTGTGGTTTTGGGATTTTCCCTCCTCTGGGATTGCTAGCTGGGAACTGACTGGGCATGGGTCAGCAGGTGGTGAGCAATCACACTGTGCATTACTCATTTGTATATGCTATTATTACTATTATTATAATAATTGTTATTCTAATTTTATTTTATTGCAACTATTAAACTGTTTTTATCTCAACCTATGAGTCTCCGTACCTTTACCCCTCCAATTGTCACCCCCATCCTGCAGAGGAGGATGAGCGAGTGGCTGCATGGTGTTTGGCTGCCAGACAGGTTTAAACCACAACACCCAGATACTGCCAACCCCCTAAGTACAATCGCTACCTGTTTCACCCACCCAAAGATACTCACATTTTAGTATGCCTGACCCACTGCAAGCACCATACCAAGACCGCAGCCTTCTACATCCAACTATCCTGCTGCCAGTGCCTCCTGAGTTTGCACTGTGATCCAGATCTACTGCTCTGTGCCCATCTTAACCCTGAGCTCTGCTCCAGTGGAGACAGCTGGCCAGGTCAGACACCTGCAGCACCCAAGGACTTCAACAGCCATCAGTGCTTCTCTGCTTACAGAGAAGTGCTACCCCTGTCCAAGGACACAAATCACCTCCTTACTCTAACACTGAGCACACAGCTGGATTCCTCGGGATCCATGCTTCTGTTGGGAGGACAAAAAACATCTCCCCGTGATGGAAAAAAAAAAGCTAGACTCCAAACTTACCTTACCATGTGGAGAAGGGAGCACTGTATCCTATAACACCCTACGCAGACCAGCAGCTGCACACCAGTAGGAACATTCTCCTTCGGAGGGCAGTTTCTCTATGCTCCTATAACACAGGCCATGAGCACAGCACCAGGGTATAAGGGGATGCACCAGCGGTGTTAAGAGAATATGCCTTTGACTCCAGACTGGAGATCTGTACCTGCTGAGCTGCTACTGGGAGAACCCCCAGCCCACTTCAGGCAAGGCAAGCTAGATTAGCAAAGACCAGCTTATCTAAACTTAGAGGGAACGTGGCTGGAAGGATTGCCTAGAACTAACCTAAACGCTTGTGCTGCAGGCCAGTGGCCTCCACATAGTAGTAGCATCTGTCTTCATCAAAACACTAGAGCTGGATGTCTAACAAACCTTAAACTTGACCAAACATTAGTTTTCCCTCTGACCTCATTCAAATGGATAGAAAAGAACTGACATCTGTGGTGTGGGGGTCTTTGCATCAGCTACCATCACAGCAGTGAGGCTTGTGCCTGTTCTCAAAAGCCAATTTGCAACCCATAAACCAGAGCAACATTGTAAAGGTAAACTGCTTTACAGATGTGACCAGTAAGTGTATACTAGAGTCAATCCTGGCTTGGGACATCTATGAAACCCTGTTCTCATTCCTCCCAACCAGCCTTTTAAATTAACTCTCAGCAGTATTTCTAAAAACTTACTTTCATAGGGATGATAACCTGCCTTATCACACTGACTTGCCTGTGCTGATCTTTGTTCTGCTAAGGCTTTATTCAAGGCCCTGCTACAAGGAAACTCAGGTCCAGCCATATTAAAGATTTCCATCCTTCCTTATGAGCAGACTGCCTACATATGCAGCTAATTTCTCTTATGTATCAACATATGTCCAACTGCCAGGTAAGAAACTGGGGTATGCAGCAGCCTTTCCAGTACTTCATTACAACCAAGTCTGAGGGTAAACATTGTGCTATTTGTTACCAGCAGCTGTCCCAGACTGCCACCCACTGGCCTCCAGGAACGTGATCTCTGCTTTAACTAGTATTTTCCAAGTCAACACGGTTCAGACATTGAAGCTGACTGCAATGCACTCTACCGGCATAGCTGACACAAAACAGCTTCCTTCAGAGCAACACTGTTATTGAGAGACTACTTTATAGCTACCGTTTCTTGCAGTTATTGTAAATTAACTACAATAACTACAACATCAGTATAAAGCCATAATTACATCCACTTAAAGTCTTTTACATACTTTTAATCTGATCAGATTAATACTTTAATCCAAGTCAAGCTATGTCAAGAATTTAGAGTGCAAACCACACTAGAGCAAACATGTCCTGAAAAGGCTCTAATAGAATACTTTTTTAAAAGGGTGTCTCACTTAGCTTCAAACAGTTACTGGCAGTGCATGAAGCTCACAATAGTCTAGACTGCTTCTGGAGTAGGGACATAAAGTGTTGTTTGTCATGTTAATACTAGCTGCAGCCTTTCTCTGGGGGAAACAAAGGCTTTTGAACCGAGTTGAAGTAGTTTAGGGTAAACACAGCCATAGCTCAACTTCTTCAGACTCAGACTAAAGGCAGTTTGGTAGGCTGTTCTTGCTACTGACTTTGATTCAAAGACCACTCAGCTACTGGAGCAATGTTCAGAAAGACCCAGCATATAACTAATTTTTACTGTAAAACAGCATAAGCAAGATGCTACTTCTCCTATGCCCTAGGCAATAGGTGCAAAAGGGCATGAAGCAACCATGGCTTCTGAGTGCCACAGCACACTAGCAGCTCATCCTGGCACAGCTGGCATACCAGCAAAGCCTAGGATGAAGCAACCAGCAGCAAGGGCAAGAGGCACAATGTGCCTTTTTAGGAAAACCCAAAGTTTTGCCTGCATGAGTTGTCCAGCTCAGGACCACTAGTTGCCCCAGGACAAATGGCTAGGAGCTTATGTGACATCCGTCATAGGTAGAATCACTGCCACCTATCAGCTCTCTTCTATATAGGGGCTACATATCCACAAGCACTATACTTATGTAGCTGCTGCTAGAACTGAGCTATTTGGGCTGAAGCTGAGCATGAACTCCAGAAGCCTTAATCAACCACAAATTGAAACTGTTCCTATCAAACAAAGGTAAAAGGAGACAGAATTCAGACATTTTTCAGTGAGACTGCTGCAGGATTGTATGGTCTATAAGAGCTGCTCAGTTTTCACAGGGTACCAAAAAGAAAAAGCAGTAGGTCACAGAAAAGTAAACTATTGAACAATCCTTAAATACTGCCACTGAGCCGCCCATTCTCAGAGCTTCTCTGGTTGAAGCTGCTTCAGGCCATCTGCCCAGAGCATAGCCACATAGCCTACTTTGAGCATGATTAGAAGTTTAGTCACAAGAAATTAAGCAAGGCTCAGATACTCATCTCACTCAGAAAGCTGCCTTTAAAAGGGTATGGCTCACTGACCTATATCCAGATAAGTCAAATGATAGCCAACCTGTAGAGCCAACCTATAGGCCGAGTTACTAAGTTTAAAGAGGTTTATCTTACAGAAGACTGACTAGGACTATGCTTCCAGAAGCCCTGAAGTTTTAAACAGCCTCTTGTTGCTAGCAGGAGGTGTAAGGATTGACAAAATATGATGCACTGTAAGGCAGTCTGAAGGAGTCCAAGCCATCTATACATATCAGTGATTTTGAAAGGCTTGGTTTCCTCTGTGTGCAGCATATAGGAAGTAAAAGTTTGAGAGCTGTTCAAACAACATGACCCAAAATCCCCACATTTCATGTCAACACCCAGTCCAAGAACAATCCTACTGAGTCAAATTCCTATCTCTAGTGCTCTGAATGAAGAGCTCCTGGTAATAAGTAATTTGTGATAGTTCTGTGCCTGAAACCTCCGTTGGGCATTTGACATCACACAAAGTCTTGCCATACAACAACAGCTTGTTGTATCAGACATCTTTATTTGCTGTATTGCCCAAGTGTACAAATACTGAATGTAGTTATAGAAATTCAAAATATATTGTAGTAGAAATCTGTCTGGGAAGTGGAATGTTAAGATATTTACTTTATAAAATTACTACATTTATATAAGTCACTCCCACTTGCAAGCTTTAAATATATCAGGGCTATGAAGAGACAGATTACTTTATGATCCCGCAAAAAAGGAGTTCTTCTCAGAAAACATTTTCTGCTAGATGAAGTCAGTCAACAGCAAATTGATTTCTTCCATTTGACTCATTTTGAGTTATCAGCCAACAGGATGTTAGCTACATCCAGACAATTCATACACAATTTGGCTCTCATTTATACCAAGAAAGTCAATGTATCACTATCAACATATTTAAGTATTAGTCAAACAATCTCAGTGACAATATTTATTTTAAGCTAATGAAGTCAAGCCAATAAGTTGCCCCTGGCCATTGAGTGCAATTGATGCTTTTTTCACATTTTCAGAATAAGGCGCCTTAGTTCTTGAACAAGTCAATACAGCTTTGCAGGAGAGACACATTGTTCTGGAAAGGAAGAGAGTTAGTTTCAGATGAGTATGACTGATAATTTAAATCCTGCCTTCCACAGTGAAGTCACTTCTAAAATAGTAGGTCCATCCCAGGATTTTGTAGGCTGTGACAATGCTAAGAGCTTATACTGCAGAGACAAGCATTCAGCAGTAAAGCATCAAAATCAGATCATACAGTCTGCAATCTGCCGCTTCTTGCAGGCCTGCAACCATGACTCGGTTTGTGGGAAAAGAGGGGCAAGAGTAGTAAGTTTTATAAGTGGGCCAAACTGAGCAGCATTGTCAAGCCTCTCATGTCACATTCAAGCTCAGCACTGAAGAAGCTACCTGTAATGAAGTCCAGGACTCTCAGGGAATAGGAAATTAGACTTTCCTTCTTCAAAAGAAGCTGAGGATGCAGTTACCTCTTCCCGAGTCTTCCTGCTTTGTTCTCTACATTAAATTAACAGACCCTGTAACCTGTGTACTCTTTCCTGGGTTAAGCTGGCAGTACATGGTGTGGTCTCCACAGCCTACTTCAAGCCTGCTCAGTAAAGCTTGGCAGAGGTTGCTACAAAGCCAGCTTCCCCCTTCACTGACAAAGCAAGCGAGATCACAAGCTGCAGGATGTTCTCTCACAGCACACAGGAACACTTGAAGCAGCAGCTGCCTCTAGATGCAGGAAGGGTCAAACCCCACAGATTAGCTGCCTGATGGGAAGGTGAGCTGTTGTGTATTACCTACAAAATTAAGACTTCTCGCTTGCAGTGCAATAGGTTGGTGTCCTAGGAGTGACAAGTTGAGAACAGACTTTCTGCGTGGGACAGGTAAGACTACTGTCATTTGTTCTTTGTATGCACTACACCTACAACTTTTTTCCCCCCTTTCCTTCCCCATTTCAGATCTCAGCTGAAGAGACTAGCTGTTCTATTTTACACTTCCTAGTTTTAAATGGAACCGAGAAAGTCCTCTAAGTTAACACAGTACTCACTTCTCTCAAGCTATGCCCGTTAAATTCCAAAAAGAACACACCTTCGCATGTTTTATTTCCAGTTCTGCCATTTCAATTAGGTTTTTGCGGAATGCTGCTATTCTCTTCTGTTTGAAGCTCATCAGTTCTACAGGGAAGAAAGAACAAAGATAAAACTGACATACAAAGTGTGACTGAAGTTTCAGTAATGCCCCTTATGTTTCATGAATTCTGTTGTACAGCTCCAGTTACAGTATTTGACCACAAAAAGGTTCAAGAGTTAGTCCTGCTGTTTCTAGCCAGAGATGCATTCGTCACATGACACTGACATCCTGGCAAGGAAACAGACAGCTTGTCTAAGACAAATATTATGTAGGAAGACAACTGGAGTAAAACAGAAGCCACACAAGCTCTGCAAGAACACAGAACATTTAAAAACCAAGAACATTAAAGGAGTAGCATGTGTACCATGAAAGCATGTTTCCTCTGTTTTACATTTTCCAAAGCCATCTACTAAGAACCAGTGCTTGAAACTCTGTATGAGTCACTCAGCTGTACTGGGACAGAGCAAACGCCTGTTTGTGCAGTTCTAATTGAGATAAGCAGAGCAATATTAGTACTAGACCAACCTTAATTGTAAGCCCTAGTATTTGCTTTCCAGACTGAACTCTTGTCCTCAGCATCCACCTGAAAGTAACTACTTGGGCTTCTGATTCAGACAATCATTCTTAAAAATATTTAGCTGCATTCATTTTACAGGCACCTATGGTGGCCTTGGGATGTCCAGACTACTTGTTTCAGTGTTCAGAAGCCTTTAGTAGTTGAAGGTCAGATGGAGACCTGGACTGAATTAAGATCTCCCTTCAGTATAAATACAGCAAAGCCTGTTTTACCTTGTTTTGCAGATTCTGAAATCTTTTCAAACTTCTGACAACAATCCTGTTGATGTGCCTCAGCCAGCCTGACGTCCTTGCTCTTTAGTCTGGCTTTATCTAAAGCTTTATTCGAGTTTTCATAGTCGACAAGAGCCCTTGTACGTCTGTACAGAAGATCCTGAAAGCAGACAGCAATAGGGCATCAAAGCCTTAAGAGGACTACTTCCCAAACTGACGGTAAAACGACCTTAGCAGCAGGAGGTTTCACTTCTGTCAGCACCAGATTCTGCTTCTTCCAACATGCTATTAGAACTGGCTATGCTCTTTGCATAGCAATAGGAGTCTTTCATCTGTGCAGTGTCAAGTTTTCAGGACAGTCACTTGTGCCGTAGTCCAAGAGCTACTCTAGGCATCACTTCTTCCCTTAAAGTAGCTTTATCCTTCTGTGAGGGGGGCCTCTCCACTAAGGGGGAATAGCACTTCCTGAATTCCCTCTGTCTACTTCCAGTAAGGGATATACTATCTATTTTGTTGGAGATCTGACAGTTTGATTGAAGCACTATACTAACCTAAACATGAGAAGCAGTACAGGTCTCAGCACCAATTCCTTTTTAACCAAGCAACAGTATAGTCTTGATATCTAAATAGCAGTACACCATGCAGAGGGAGCCTGTAGTGAACATTCCCAGTCACAGGACATTAGAGGTATGACACTAGATGAAGAGGCCCATCAGGTTATACCTAGATACCATTTATCAGCATAGTCACCCCCTTGCCAAGTCAAATATTGATTAGAAAAGAGTTGCTGGCAAGGCTTTTGCAGTTACATCATCTACCAAACCTCTCCTGAACGTCCAGACTCCAACAGCCTTCACATATTACTGCATATTCATGATAAAGTACTTTAGTCGTGGGATTTACTTCAGGATTTTTAATTAGTAATCACTGGTTTTACTGACAAGTCATGAGTACTCAGGCAGGGAAAGGGTTAGAATGCTGCTGCAGATTTGAATGCAGTTTGCTCTGACTTACAGAAATTTATAGAGTTCCTCTCCACATGCCAAAAAAAAGACTGGTCAGAGATCTTAAACAGCCCTTCTGTAAGTGGGCTGGACTGCAGCTAGCCAATATGTAGTTTCTATATTCCGCTGTGGTTTAGGAGTACCAGGTTTTTCAGGCAAAACAAGGGTCCATCTTCCTGTCTTCTTAAAGCACAAAGAATACCATGAGTGAGTCATGATGCCCATAATAAAACTAAGCTTCAAAAAGAAAACTGTTCTCACCTTAGCAGCTTCTATATTGAGCATGTAGTATCTCAATAGTTCAGAGAGCTTTAAGTCTTCATCAGATGAAACTCTACTCTCTACCTTCTGCAGAAGAGATCAGATAGCTGGTATGTAACAGGAAACAGCAACATCCAGATTCAGAGATTCTTCCCCCGCCCTCCAAGCTTCTCTTACCCTGAGTTTCTCAAAAAGCTCAGCAACTTTCAACAAGTACCTGGGAGGGGGAAGAAAATGCATAAATAAGTTTTAGATATTTCTTAGTCTGATAAATGCTGGGATCAATTGGCAGGAAACCAAGAAGCTGAAGGCTGGAGTTTACTCCTGCCTACAGACCCAGGCAAGGGCTTGAAAAGAACTCAGGTTTAGACAGACACCTGGACAAAAGGTTCGATGCAAGAGGTGCTGGATTCCAGCCTAATAAGACTAGTACAGTTGAGCAGCTAGACACCATTTAAAGTAACAAGACTGATCTCTAGAGCATAGAGGTCTTGTGGAGAATTTCCCTGCTGCTACTCTTCAAGAGGAATGAACTGCCTTGCTTATTCAGCTATATACTCTGTTTTAACAGGGTTTTGGTAAATTGATAACAAAGTTGAGATGTGGAAGAATTCACTTCAGAAGTGACTAGGTTTCCATAGCTTAAAAGAAATGCTAGTATTCTGGAACTTCAGAGGTCCAGAAGCTACTACAGTCCTGGTGTAAGCTGTGGCTGTATTTGCTGTATTAACAGCACATTAGGACACAGATGCATAATCCCTTTCTTCCATATTCTCCAGTAGTTTGTGACCTGAAAAAATTCAAGGAGACTTCTGTTTAGAAAGAGCTTTGATAAGCAGCACAGTTCAGCTCTAGTGCTAAACTAGCAAAATATCGTCTAGTTAAGAGTCAGATGCAATTGATAGTTTCGGGTCTGCTGCACCAGGAGCATCAGAGGAAAGAAAGTTTCAATGTCACTTGCCTGCAATTCAAGAAACTTAGACAGCTATGACTCAATCCCCTGGATTTTACAGAAGGAACTTGATATTCCCAGACTCAGGGTATGTTTATGAACAGTTAGAATTGCTTACTTTTTGATAACTGTAGGTTCTTCTAATGCCAGACTGTTCAAGCAAGCTGAAGTATAAATATAGTCATCTGCAACATCTGCAAGAACAAGACAAGGTTTTCAGGCTGAAATCAGCAAGACTGCAAGGTCTTTAGAAAGGACTTTGAAAAGATTCACTTTTGTGAGATCTTGTCATCTTATCTGCTTTTGCACATGCATCCTTGATTCTGTTGTAGTAGTTCACAAGAAAAGTCTTCTCTTGCTCAAAAAAGTCTTCTACTTCCTGAAAGAGAGTATGACCTGGTAAGTCAGTTATGTTACTGCAGAATACAAGCTCTTCCCTTTTTTGGGAAGAACCAAAGAAACGACCATAGCCACCTAAGCATTATGCCCATCAATCTTTACTGAAGAACAGAGTTCAAGACAAGATCCTGAGCCAAGATTTTGACAAACCAAGCCATTTGGCAAGTTTCTTTTTCATGATTAAGTGAAGATGGACTTGACACAACTATTCAACGTTGCAGGTTGCCTGAAGCAGCCAGTAAGTTGGTATCAGACAGCCCTCAGGGCTACCACTGTTGGAATTTTATTTCCCAGGCCTGCTGCAACACAGCCGCTAAGCAGTAAGCAGTTTATAAACTTGCTTCACATCCACACCAAACATTGTATGTACTGTAATGTTTCACGACATTGTGTTTAGGACAGCAAGTCTATTAGAAAGAGCTATCACAGCAACATGACAGAAAAGCTGAAGCTGGACCAGTTACAGGAGTCTTTGGTATTTGATCTTGTCTAATGCAAGCAGAAACGCATAACTCACGTCTGTTCAGAGCTCTGAAGTAGACAAAAGCCACAAGCACATCTGCTGAGGGTGTAATTCCTTCCTCACCACCAGTATCAGGTGTTAAGGCAGCTCTTCTGCATCCACCAGAAACTTTAAGTATACACTTACATTTTTAACAGCCTATACCCTCAATCTATTATTTCTACAGAAGTCAAAATTAATATAGACTACTCCACCCAACTTGGGACAGCAGTAACAAGGAAGGTTAGTATTACTGAGTCTCATGCACATCAAGCCTGAAACAGACATAACTAACTTCCCTGAAACAGGAAGCAAGAAAAAAAAAGAAATCAAGATTAAGGTAGGTAAGTAAACCAACTACCTTACCTTGACTCCAGAGAAGAGGACTTCATCAGCACTCTTTACCACACTTTTTAAAAAGCCACCAAACATCTCTTTTGTATTTTTCCTCCGAACACTCAACTGCAACAGAGAGGCCAAGACAGCTTTAAAGTTATCCCAAGGGGGTAAAAAAGTGACTAATTTGACACTTGCAGTGCAGTAGCATTATTTATGTCTAGCATATGACAGAGCAGGCTGATTTCCAGCTCTCCATAATACCTGTATAATCTGTATAAAGATGGCTCATGTAACAAATGGCTTGACTACAATTTGTTCAACTCTTCTGTGCCACGGATTTTTCCTATTCCCCAAAACAGCTCAGTTTCTCCTTATATATCTTGGATCTACCACTCATAATTAGGTGTGACAAAACAGACACAGTACTAACTTTAATACACTTCCATTCTTCCATTTTAGGACCATGCAACACACAGCACAGGTACACCTGAACCATACTACTTCTTAAGATAAAGACAAACTTGGCTTCCTAACCAACTTGACTAGGTCTAAGAAACACTATGATATTTATAGCAGAAAAAGGTCTAAAAGTCAGGCTTTCATCCTTTAATCATCTCACAGAACTATTGTCAATACCTGCTTGCTGATGCTGCACGTAGACTTACATAACATTCTGACTGTGCCCAGAAAAAGTGACAGCGCTCCTAACACCTTGCCTCACTCAGAAAGAAGAAAAGAAAGTGTCTTACATCCTGATCATACTCCAAGAAAACATGAAAATTGCGATCTTTGCTGAGCACAGGATGAGAAGAAATCCGCTGAAGGAAGATTTCATGTGATGACACAGTCTTCTTGAAGACGGCAAGGTATTCACTGAAAGGAAAGAACAGACTGAAATCCTCTCTTATACTGTCTTCTTCAATATACAAAGAATTGCTTTAAGTTTATCCAGTGAAAATATCCAACCGCATGCTTCTGAAATAGCTAGCTAGTGATAGAGAAGCCATTTTCAATCTCTTTAGCTAGGAAGTTCTCCAGTTTGAGAGAAACTTGGCAACTCCCCAGCTTCAGGATTTTAAAGATTATGCAGCAACAGACACCCTTCACAAGACAGTCACACTCAAGATCAGTTATCACCAAATAAGCTGCTTTTCCAGGAGGCTTCTTTAAGTGCAGCTTTTGGCAGTAGACTCGTTCTACTTACGCTTCTAGCTCTTGCTTCATTTTGGCAAACTCTTCTTTTGTCATAGACACTTCTCCTTCCCCTAGCTTCTGCATCTTCTCTCTGGGACCATCAAAGTCAGGCTTTGAAGGTGCTGGAGGTATCTAGCCAAGGAATGGGTTAGTGATAGATGCTAGCAAATAAAGTTTTCCAAAATTACCAGCCTTCTCTGGAAGGAGGCCCTTTTGCCTGGTCATGGCAAGCCAGCAAGGCTCTGCACCCAGGAATTCTAGAGGCATGTTGATGTGTAGGTCCCCACTTGCCCTCCCAGCTCTGTGCTACCCCTGCCCCAGGAGGGAAACCAACCAAAAGGAACAGCCTCTGTAACCCACCCCATAGCCAGCCATCTTCTGTGGCCCACATGGCCTCCTAAAGAATCACGATAGGAGAGAGACTATATTTAATAGAGTATTTCACTGTGTCATCTTCAGGCAGATATCAGGGACTCTCAGAGCATCAAGCTTTTTTGCTGCTCCAAGCTATATGAAAAGTTAACATAGAGCCATACCACTCGAGTTGTTTGGGAATTAAGGCAGAAGTAAGCACAGGGAATACCTGAGCCATGAAACACTAGTAACATTGGTAAAGCAGACTTCACGGCCTTACTAGTATGCACTTTAAATCACCACAGTCTTTCATTTAGAAATACTTTAGAAAGTACTTACAATGAGTCCTGCATACTCTTCAGTTTCAGTGAGTGTATCATGCAGCCACACAAAGTCTTCATGCTGCCTTGTAACTGAAAACTCTGGGCTCTGAAAAGCTGGCAGTGTAGTCTGGAAGAGAAGATATAGAAGCCCTACTGTTTTGTAAATTAGTGCTTTTAGAAACAGTTCTGTCCATTTCCAAAGGAAGCTATTTTGCCTAGTAAGAGCCTCGCCTACTCCCTTTTAGCTGAGCTGGCACTCATTTGAGAGTCTTACTACTATTTAAAAAAAAAAAAGGCACTGTTGTGCAACAGCATTAATGCAGTTTATTTTTTTGGTGAAGTTTCACAGTAGTTGGTTT
Source organism: Strix aluco (assembly GCF_031877795.1). Lineage (NCBI taxonomy): Eukaryota > Metazoa > Chordata > Aves > Strigiformes > Strigidae > Strix > Strix aluco. The sequence goes on from NC_133933.1 coordinate 17,783,241, forward strand.
CCCCACCCCTACCCCCCAGCCTTCTGGTGTCAAGCATTCCTTAACAAAGCCAATCTAGTGTATCAGCTACCTTGTCTCTATTTAGAGGGTGTTCTGAAGTTTCTGCATATATACACCCTCAGGCCATCTTTAAATGGAAAACCTCTATCTAGTTGTTTCCTCAATTGCCAAGTCCATCTTTACAGGTATGTGTATTGCAAATACACAGACTACTTACATAACATTTATGAAGACCTCTTTCTACCCCATGATCTTACCTTGGTATGCACAGTGAACTTCACTCTGTCCTTTTCACTTAGGGCATCAGGTATATCAATTTGGAGAGAAGGATCAACATTCAGATCTACAGATACAGACCTCATCTGCAACAGAATTCATAGTGTAAGCCTTGGTCAAGCATCAAGTAGTTTTAGTGAAGCCAAACTGGTCATCAGCTGTCAAGAAGAACCACACTGCACCAAATTGCTGCCTCCAGGAACAGCGCACACAGACAACCATGACAGCCTTGACAATACCCGCCCATCACTGTGACAAGCCTTCCCTTCCAAACACAGGAAAGGAAAAAGGCTTGTTAGCTTGATGTCTGAAGAACCAACTGTTAAGAGTTCACATGAGAGGTATTTGGGACTTCTTCTCAAAAGAAGCATCCTCCTTCCAGTGCTTTTTGAGCTTGTTTACTTGGAGCACATCAAGCCAAAGCCTATTATGCCATTCAGAAGATGGCAACAATCCTAATAGTTCTCTTCATTATCCTGTGCCTCCACACTATGTGGCAGAACAGCTCTTAAAACCCTAGTCTTGTGATTTGTTTCCTCACCCCTAGATCAGAGAGCTGCTTTAATCCAAGGCAAGAATGAAGTGCTTTTATCTATTACAAATAGCAAGCCATAGGTAAGAGCCTGATGCTTCCTCACCAGGCCAGATTGGTCACCACTGCCATTCTGATCTCCCAGAACTGCCACACATGTTCCAGTAGCTGTTCTGACCGCTGCAGAGGCTACATTCTCTCTGATCTTGGGGAGAAGTGGGGCACAAAACCTCTTTAGGCTGCCATAAAGTCTAAGAGCCAGATGCTTGTTCTTGGGTTTTGGTCCTGTTTCTGGAACTGTGGCACTATCACTGCATCTGTTTCATCTTATTTTCAGGATACCCAGCATCATGTTATGCATTGCGGCCAGAACGCACATTCGCTGTTAAAGAAAGCCCAATTAAGCTTGTACAAGAACTAGCCTCAAAAGGTATCCGAACTTTGCTTTACAAAAAACTATTTATTGCTGGTAACTGCAAGTCTCTTCCCCTCCCAAATTCAGGTTTTGTCTTACCCGTTCTAGACAAAGCTTTGTGTCTGGCAACATTTTAATGCTATGTCTCCACTCAGAGCACCTGGGAAGCTGTTTCTGAGCATGCTATGTGAGGCACGTCAGAGCTACCAGGTTCAATAAAGGCCAGACTTGCCTTCCCAGTGCTTCGGACAGGCCTTAAACAGAACCAGCATCTTCCTTTGGGGATTTATTTCTTCATTCCGACAGCTTACACCAAGAATGTAATTTCAACTGTACTTAAACTTTCCTACAGCAGTGGAATAGCCTTCTGTTGAAGATGCTCTAGGTTACATACCACTAACATCCTCAAGTCATGTCCTACTGAAATTCCTTACGACAGAGCTTTCTGACTCTGAGCAGACAAGGCCTTGATGCCCAGCATGCCACCCTGTTCTGGGAAGCCAGGGAGGCAGCCAGGCTGCACTCGTAAGTGGTAAGATTCAGCATAGCCACCAACCCATTTCTCCCTCTGGTCTACAATATGAACTCCCTTTATCAAGTCATACTTCACTGCTTGTACCCAGCCATTGAAGGCAAATGGCTTTCCCTATGTGACCTCAGAAGCAAGCAAAAAAGTTTAGGCATATCCAGCACAGATTACCAAGATTAATGCACACATCCAGTTCTTACATCTAGTAGAACCACATACTTATACACCAAGGAATAGACTTTCAAAAGCTATTAGACACTAGTGATCACCAGGTTCAGTCATCTGTTTTCTAGAAGCACGCAGGAACCTTAGCCTATCACATTATGGTGGTTCCTGTGCTATGAAACCCATCTTCTGAGAGGCCCTCCCTTCAGTGCTGCAGCCTAACAAATCATTTTTGTTTTCTGCAAGAGGGAGAAACTGCCAGAGATCAAGGTCACAACACAGGAAGTTTGCTGAAGAGTGATTGTCAGAGCCAGGCTGAATCCCAAGGTTATCCTTTAGAGATAATTGTGAATACCTTCCCAGGAAAGCAAGCTAGAGAACTGGGCCATGACTGGTATTATTTCACTGCCTTGCAGCATACTAGTGCACAGACCCCACCAGCCAGGAGCTTGCCCCCACCACCTGCTAAGCACAACAACTTTCAGCACCAAAGCCCACAAGCAAACAGTGCCAGACAGCATCTGAGCAATCCTGTCATATCACAGATTGCTTGAATGCTGCCTTAAGCTTCCATAAAAGCTGCCTAAGAACTGTTGAGAGGTTGCCCTTTATAAGGTGAAACTTTGCTTCCAAAAGCTTTGGAAACTCCCTCTGCCTAGTCTGGCCATCTGTGTGCTGCAGTCTGGATCTGGTAGACAAGTCTCTCCCTGGATGCCTGCAGAGGACCCAGCTGTCAGGTTAGGATGCATTTGCCTCTACATGGCCTGTCCCTGCCTAGACTCCTGCTACCACTGATGGTTACTGCTGTCATCTATGATCTGTCTCATGTGTAAGTGAGGGACACCCCAGTCACTGCACCCTCCTCCTTCCAGCCATGCTAAGAAGATGTCTATCTGCTGCATACTGGCTGTCAGCTAGAGCTAGGAGGAGACAGGTAAGAGATACAGCTTTTTAAGCCTTATGACTATAGAAAGACCTCATATGCAGCAGAATGAGCCTCCCATTCTGACTTCTATAGGACAGAAGGCTTTTACCCCATGCTGAGTATTGCCTTGGCAACCAGCAAGGATGTTGAGCTTACAGGGCATGCCCTGGAACACAGTTCCTAGCAGTCCCAGCACTGCTCACATTCAAATGCATGTGGTGGGACTCCAACAGCACAGTCACCTATCTCCAGTCACCCCATGGGACAGATTATTGTATTCCCCTACAGGCATGCAATTCTGGTAGTTGCTCAGGAAGGCACAGACCAAACAGCACACAGGTGCATGGCCCAGAGGTCACTGACACTGGTTTGGGCAGAAGCTGCTCCATTCAAGCACTGGAGGAAGGATACTTAGAAGGCCACCATTCAGAAACTGGTTTCACCAGGAGCACAGCTCACTGTCTGTTGCCAACTGAATGAAAGGCAAGTTGGTCAGTGTTTTCCAGTCAGATAACACTAGCAGCCAAAGCAGTGAGATGCAGACCCCAGTGTTTTGCATCCTGCTTACTTATCTTTGCTGTCCAAACAGGATCAGCAGTGCTAACAATATGAACTGCTGAGTCTGGAAAGCATGATAAGCCAAAGGAAACCGCTTCCTCTCAGCTAAACTAAGGAAAGGATTACACAAATCAGCCAGTCCTGAATTTGTGAACTTTCTTATTAAGTCTGGTGGAGAAAGTAACCCATGATTAGATGCTCTCCACACACCCCTCCATGCCTAGTAGTTGTCTGCACAAGAGATGGGCAGGTATGGACACAAGATGGTATTGCTTTGTCAGATTAAAGCAGTTCACTCACAGGCATTTCTCCCCTGCACTAGCACCATAAACTGCAGAAGCAATTAGGCAAGAACATGTAACCTACAGCTTCAGTCTCCAGGAATGCTACTGCAGGACAGCTTATTGCCCCAGCAGGGCCTTCTGTAAGCAGAAGCAACTGGGAGTCAGCAGCAGTGCTCAGCTGTGCACTCCAGAGCAGTATGTACTACACATGAGGCCTGAAGTGTGAGACCAGCCCAGAAACAGGACAAGAGCCAAGAATACCCCTATATACACTGGTGGGATTCTGCCCCTCAGGACTACAGGAAGCTCCTTGCTAAAAGTCTTGTACCTCTCCTACCCTAAACATCTGCTGTAAATGTACATGACCCAGCCTATACTTAAAGGCCACCGCAGGCTCAAACATCAAGTATATCACTGTTTGAAGACAGCACAGGATTATCACCTCTACCCTTATGGAGTCTGGTCTTCAGTGAAGGACCTGAAGCCATATGAAACAGAGGCTTATAAAACCACCGGTCTGCTCTAATCCTGTGAAGGTCACTGTGGGCTCCTAACTCCAGGCCAGAGACCTTTAAGATTACACAATCATGGCAGCAAGGCTCAGACTACAAAGAGAGCATTCACACTGTCTGACTTCAGAAGAACTGAGTGCTTTTTTTCCCCCCCTACAGAAAATGCTGGAGCAGCATTTCTCCACTGAACTGGAAGCAGAAAGCCCCTCTCCTGTTACCACAGCTCTGTAAAGCATTAACCCAGTGAGCACCTAAAGGATATGTTCCACACCAACCCTTGATCAATACAAGCACCTGGTCTTGCAGCATTAGCAGCTCATCATTCAGGACCTTCCATTCCACCCACCCTCCTACACCCATCCTACAGGCAGGAATGAGGAACAATTTGCTTATGGTCACATGAAGGCTGTGCAGAGCAAAGGAACTAAACCTTCATCTCCAGGCCCCAGGCTTGTTCCTTTATCACAGCAGTCACCCAACCCAAGGCCTTCCCAGGAAATCACTCCATCTTAGCTCTCTAGCCTGCCATGTCTGGCAGCTCCTTCACATCTGGAGGCATTTCTCTGCTAGGACATCATTGCTTCTTCCCTGCACTCCAGGCAGAGGGCAAGAGAACTGAAGTTTCCCCATCCCAGTTACCAGAAACCAGTCTGTCACCCCACAGCTTCAAGGGGATATAATCCAAGCTCAGCAGCTGGTAAGAGATTATTCCTTACTTGCAGCACATGACTAAAGTACAGAGGATGGTGACTCCTGGAGCAGCACAGTGGGAAACAGCTGGGTTGGGCTGCAAACTGAAACACTCATCCAAATGCAGCAGTGCCCCACTTTCACCTCTCATTTCCCTTTCTCAGAAACAGCTTAGAGGCTTCTGGTTTGCAATGACTACAGCAATTGTTACAGCTTCTTTGATGCCTTCCTTGTATTGGAATCCCCAGAGCTTCCTGAAGATTCAAGAAAAACTTCTCCCTGTTCAGTAAAGATACCGTCCACCACAACTCTCTGACCTGGAAATTAGAACAAGACATCAAGCAGAGCCCTCCACAATAACACACAGTCATTATATTGATTGTTTCTAGGCATCAGGACCAGAAGACTAAAAATAGATATTATGGCACCAATTAGGATGCTATGATAATCAACTGATCTGGAAGACCAAGAGAAGAGACAGCAGAGAGCATTACTGCAACCAATCCAGGTACAGTTTGACAGCACTTGCTTTTTTCTATTGCTTAGAGATGTTAAAAACAGAGTTGGATCATTTAAGTACAATCCAGTGATGACCACTAGCTAGCCAGGCTTCAGCTTGACAGATCAGGCCTCACCCAATGCAGAACGTCTTCACGCTTGCAGGCATTCAGTGGAAGGAAATGCCCTCAGCCACTGAAGCTGCTTAGTTCTGTTGAGTGGCCTTAACTGCTGCTTTTAAAGTTACACCCTTTGCAGTTTTAGCATCAGTTCTAGATGACTCGATGTTACTTCTGCATTCTAACTAAAGAATCTGCCAGTGCAAGCAACTGTGTACAACATCCGATTGCTAGTGAAAGAATCCGTATTTGTTCTCAAAGTCAGATCAATCCAGAGGTTTTCCATATAGCCAGGCTCCCAGAAGGAGCAAGGAGCCCTTCCAGGGGGCTCCATGTCAGAGCTTTCCACTTATTGCCAGCTTCCTTATAAAAAACCTCTTCTCTTACTGATCACCTCCCTGCTGTCATTCAAGCAAGAGCCACAAACAAGACTTGCGTAGTAATTACATCTGCCACTACCCAGAACCCATTACCTTTTACAGAGTAGTCTTGCTAATTAAACCAGTTTTAGTGCTCTCTGGAGAGCACTTAGAGATCATGATGTTTCCTGGCAGTTTGTACAGTCATCAATTCCAGAGGGCCTTGTTCTGACACCCAGGAGTTAACCAGCAGACTTACAGAGTATCTGGCCAGCAGATATTAGTGGTGTTAGCTGCTGGAACTACATTTCAGTCATGTTCAGCACAAGTAGCTTAAGTTTCCCTTTAATCAAGATACTAAAAATGTCTGAAAGTAGACTGCATGCCTACAGCAGTAAAGATCCAATGCAGTAGATGTGAAGCCTTGATTTTGCAGCCTTTGTGACAGACTTGGTATTAGCTCTCAGACATTCAGCTGAAACAGTCCTAAAGTAGTCTGAGTTACATATAACCAGGAAAATTGAACCAGTCTTCATGTTGCTACTTATGCTACAGAAAATGCCTTCCCAAATTTGTGACTTCAGACTGTAGAACTCCAGTGATGCAATGGTTTAATTATTTTGCTTAAAAGACAGAGGGAATAACAGCTCAATTTAGTTGCACTGAAATGGCATTTCTCACCAAGCGCAGTGCTTGCCAAGTACACAGAAGGCAGCCTCTATAGCCAGAGCACCTGTTGCCACTGGCTGTGCAATAAGCTGGCCTGATCACTTAGCTCTCCTGTCAGAGGGATCTCTGCATCCCTCTCTGCAGAAACCAAGTGGTCATACACCTTTTTACAGAGGGAAGGACACTATCAACCTTCAAGGATCCCATATTCCAACCAAAAGTGTCTCCAGCTAACCTTGCTCCCAGCTCAAGAGGTCAAGTAACAGCTTTAGCAGTGCAGGCCAAATCCACCCTGCTGCAGCAGTCTGCCTGCAGAGCACAGCCTACAGTTAAGCACTTTTAGCCCATATACCATCTGTAACATGAAGCGTGCCCAGCTAAAATGGAAATTGTGCAACAGAAGCAAACCCCTAACTCATAGTCAGCATCTACAAGAATGTTTTGCTCATCTCCTGCAGCAAGGCTGGAGCTGGTGGTAGGGAGTCTCAGCAATACAGCCTCACCATGCTCTCTTCACCTCCCATGGATTTGAAACCAAGTCACCAGCGCAAACCACTGGGCCAGCTCCACGGAGGCTTTATGTCCTTGACAGTACATTATCCTTATCCAGTAGCCTTCACCTTGCTAGCAGTTGCTAGTTGCTCTGGGCCCAGTAGCATGCAGAAGCAGTTTTCTTGCAAAGCATAAGCAAGATCTAATGCACCCTCATTCTTTCTAGAATATGTAGAAGCTGTCCAGCTCTGAGAACCACTGTTCGGGAGTAAAAACAGCAAGTCCTAGGCTATGATGTATCTGACAGTGGAGACTGTTCTGAGAGAGTGGCTACAATACTCACTCTCAGTATTTTTCTGTAGAACAGTTTAACTGCAGACTGGAGCCTTTACAATACTATCAAGTCACTGACATTAAGAAATACCAGGGTATTTGCACAAGCTTAGCTTGGTACTCCCACTACTCCACTTTCTGAAGGGCCTTTTCCTTCCCATGATAGATTACACAATCCTTCCCACTGCACTTCCAATCACCCTCATCCTACCCTCCCTTCCTCTTCCTACGTACCCTGATCCTCTCCTGCTTCACCACCTCAGGGTCAGTTTTTAGTTTATACTTACCAATGATTCCTATTCAAGGTTAATACCTAATGAAGATTCCTTTATAGTCCTAGGCTTTATCTACTGGCCACACCAGTTCCATGTTGCTGTTTCCTCACCTAAACAGGAACAGACAAGATAAGAGTATTTCTATCCTCCCCCTGCTGCTGGAATCCCAAGACAGCCCTACTACCTGAAACAAGCTAGTTAATCTTTGGCCATTGAGTTTACAGCTACTCCAGCCCTCATCATCAGAACATATTCCCCTCCCCCCAATATTCCTGTCTGTTAAGTTAGAAAGGGCACATAAACACTCAAAGTTACCAATTGCTGCAAGACAGTTGATATTTTACCCATCACCTGCAGGTCCTGCAAGCCTATAAAGACTTTCACTCAGTATTCTCAAACGGCAGATACTTTAATAGTTTCACATGCAGCAGAAAAAGGTTAAGGCACTGGCTAGGTCACAGCTCAAAGCAAGTAACTAGAAGACACTTGTTCAACAAACTTTTGCCTGTTCTACAGGATCAAGACTGTTTTAAGAAAATTCATATGCAAGAGAAGCAGATGAAAGGAAGTTATCTAAAAAAGTTAAAGGCAGGTATATTTCTAGCCCTCAAGTCAGCTAATATACATCTTCCAAAAAGCTGGAGAAAACACAGACTGAAAGACTCAAGCCCCCTTAACAGCTTAAAACACAAGTCATCTTCCTACAAGCAAGTTAAGTGTAGTCACAATGCAAAAGTACATTCAGAAGTAACAGTATGGAAGTCATACTCTCTGCATCGGCAGCTCACTGGCTGTTACAGGGGTATCTCACTTTATACTCAAGGTGTGTTGGGGGTAGTTATTAAACCAGGTAGGCTAGGTAGATTAAGCTAGGCAGCTCAATCAGTATGAGGAATAATTCCAAGCACTGTCTACATACATACACATTAATTCACAAAGTTCCTGTTTTATCATTTAATTTGCATTTCCTCTGAGAAGTTGAGTCTTAACATTAGGTAACACCTCATGCTCCCTCAAAGACAAAACAGAAGCCTCCTTGGTACTTAAAACTTCAACGCTACTACAGAGAAAGGAAAACCAAGTCAGCTACCAATGCGACAACTAAAGCAAAGAGGCATCACAGCTGACCTTCTAATTAATACAACCAGGAAGGCTGGTCACAGACACACAAGGCAGCCGACCCACTGAAGAAGAGCAAGTTTAAACGCCTCTAGCAGAAGTGCCTACAGCACTTCATTGCTAATGCCCAGCCACGAGTCCTGACGAGCCGGTCCCACTCCTCCATCCCAGCGGCAGGCCCAGCTCCAGGGCCCCGCTTGTCACCCTGCTCCCGCCACAAACTGGGTGCTCTGCTTACAGCCGGCACTACCTTACGGCAGCTACAGAGCCCTTCCCTTCTCCTCCTTCCCACTCTGGTTTTTCTTCTTTTTCCACAACCCTTCACCTATCTCTAGGCACCCCTTCCCTCAGGGGCAGCACCTCACTCTCACCCTGACCACCTACCCTCAGAGGGCCTTGGGTGCAGGGAGCAAGCAGCGCTAAGACTAAGAAAACTAATATTTAAAAAACAAACCCCAAAACGAGCAAAAATTAAAACCAGTCACTGCTCCGGTGCTGCCGGGAGGAGAGAAGGCTGGGAGCCCCCTCACACCTCGCGGGGCTAGCATGGGGCCGAGCGCAGCCGCACCCCCACAGCCCGCCTCAGACGGAACCGGGCCGCCGCCCTCACCTTGTTCTGCGCGTCCTCCCGGAGCAAAGCCATGTCACCCAGACACGACCAGCCGCTCACCGCCCTCCCTGCTGCTGCCGCCGCCGCCGCCTCATATAGCCCGGGGCGGAGCCGCGGCCGCCTCACGCCGCCAGCGACACACCCCCGCCGTCCCGGCGGCCCCCGCTCCCGACAGAGGCCGCGGCGCCCGCCCCCTCAGGGCGGCGGCCATCTTGGGTGAGGGCAGGGTGCCGCTTGCCTTCATCCAAGATGGTGGCATAATAGGGGTTTTTTTATTCCCTGCTTTTAAAGGTTTGGGTTATTATCTTCAGAGCTTTTCAAAGGCGACTCAAAAAAAGCGGAAGCGAAAGACACACCCACACACACTCTCTGGGGCCCCAGCGCCGAGCTCCGCCCAGGCGCAGGGCGGGGAAGGGGCCAGAGTTGGCGGCGGGAGAGGACTACAAGTCCCGGGAGGCGGCGGCGCGCGCGCGCAGTGAGCGCCGTGGCCGCGGCCGGAGTGCGCCTGCGCACAGGTGGCGGTGGCGGGAAGAGCGGCGCGGAGGTAACGGTCGCTCTGGGTTTCCCTCTCCGGGGCTGCTGTTCATGAGGGGCTGGGGCTGGGGCTGGGGCTGGGGCTGGTCTGGCGCTGGTCTGGCGGAGGCGGCGGTGGCGGCGGTAGTAGCCTCGGTGGTCACCTGCAGTGTTCCCCAGCGTGGGGAGGGGAAGACGGACTGGGGCTGTCCAGCCGCTCGTGGTGGTGAAGCGAAAGGGCGCTCCCTCAACGCCGGCCTCTCCAGCAGGCCTGGGTTAGCTGAGGGAGAGCAGCAGTCTGCCCCGGCTGCTGGGCCTGCAACGATCTCTTCCCGTGGCCTACCCCTGCACCCCCGTCGCACGCCTGGCAAACGTGGGCCCCACCCCCGCTCTGTAACCGAGCGGGCCTCATGGCGGGGCTGCCCTGGGCTGGCTGGGTGGGCATACCGCTGAGGCAGTGGGGCAGGCTGGCGTCGAGCGGGGCTTCTTGTCCAGAACGACTTATCCCTGAGGGAGTGAGAGGCAAGTCCTGCACGGCTGTAGGCTATCCAGTGCTATCTCTGATTTTCAGGCACCTGGTGCCTATACAGAGAGGTTTTTCTGCCAGAGGTCACTTGCTGGTCACCAGTATTAGGCCAGCTCTTTCACAGATTGCTTTGCCAAAAACGCTGGCTTTCTGTTACAAACCGTATTTCCTACTAATTCCCTTCCCACTGCTGAAGCTTGTTGTCCCTTTGGTCCAGTGTAGCTCTGTGGGCTTGTGCTTTAAACTGGGTTGCTAAATTTAAATCTGCTTTATCTCCCCATGCTCTTAACTTCCCAAAAGAGGGAGGTGTATTTTTAACCTGAATGGGTTCGATGATTTAGTTTATAAACTGCAAGGAACCAAGGAAGAGAAGTTGGGGACAGGGAATAGGCAAGTGTGCAAAGTCCTAAAAGTGGTATAGCTGTCAAAGCCCTGCATTATTAAGCTGCAAGCAGAAAAAAAGATAAAGTGATCATTCTGACCAAGAAGATAGGTTACTGTTGCCTTTCTACATCAAATAGTAATTCTTCTTCCCAGAGAAAAACCCGTGATGCTAACTTAAAATTATACCTTTATCAGTGGATTTGCTCTCATATTAGGGACACAGGGCAACAGATGTGTAACTAGTAACAGTAGTGCTCTTTCCTGTTATCTCTGAAGTAAACTAGTGCTTTTGTTTGCTTGATAGATAACTGTAGTGAAAAAGCTATATTGATTGTTCTCTGAAACCATAGTTGGAGGAAGATTTTTATGGATGTAAACATTTTCTTAAGTAACCCTTTTTGTTTCTCTCACTTAGGCCATTCATTCCTATCCTGGAAAAACTTCATGAGTTGTTTTAGTGCAGTTGTTGGAGCTGCAAAGTCAGCTAGCTTGAGAAATTTAAGATAATTCCTCCTTTTTTAGTTGTTTGGTTTTTTTCCACAGGTTGTTTGTGCTCAGTTTTCCAGTGTGGCTCATCATGCAACACTTGAAGCAATTCTACCAGTCTTCGAACACAAACCATTTCAGAGAGAAGGGAGACACTTCCCCAGAGAGAAATACCAATTAAATTTTGTTCTTTGTGTACAAGAGTAGATCCAGACTACTCCAACTCCATTTCTTTCTTGTAAATGTAAGTTATTTGCACAGAAATGCCACTGTGATTTATTGAGAAACACATGATTTTTTATTCTGCTAGATACAGGCTGTCTTTATCTCTTAGCAATCCTATAACCTCTTTCCTTTTGCAGTACAGCACAGTAGCTAACAAACTCTCCCTTTCCTTGTAGTTCAGTTCATAGAGTGCACAAACATTTCCACAGATACTATGCCAGAACAATATAGGCTGTTAATTTAAAGTTCATGGTAGACATTACTGAAACACTGCATCAGTGTTACAGTAAATTAGCTCTAGGCTTGTAATATTGCATATTTTAATAGCTCCATGATTCAAAACACTGATCTGGTATAAATTTATTCCTTAAAAACCACTGAGGGGGCAGCTTACCACAAGTGAACTTTATGCTGAATCAGGTTATTGTCTTGCTTCCTGCAGCTGACACAAAGCCAGAATAAACTTCTTCTTTTGTGCTCTGGCTATTGTAACAAATACACAGTCACTGACCCAGCATTTATTCTGATTAATACACTTGGGTAAGTGTATTAATGATGATCAGACATAGTCTGAAAACTACAAGCTTGGATACTATTACACTGGAATAAGAGTATTTTTTTTCCTGTTTTATTTTAAATCACAGCTTCAGCAGCTCTATTTAGAGGGGAACCCCAAGAGAGGAGAGATTAATTTTTCTGCATTGCTTTTTATGATGAAAAAATACGGTGAAGCAATTTGCTTATGGTACTAAAGCCTACCCTTTATGTATCCATTTGCTGCTTTTACTATTTTTTGTTACCTCCTGCAGCAAACTGACACCTGTTGTAACATGCTAACATCGTTCATTACTTCTTTTTCAGCAAGGGGCAGATTCTGTCAGGTAACGATCCCACTCCAACACCGAAAAGCCTATTAAAAAATGTGATAGTCTTCTGAGAAGAATGAGTTGCTGTAAATCCTGACATAGCAGCTTTGCAGAAGTGAGCTGCTTTATGATAGTCAAATGACAAAACATGGGGAGCTTCTTAAAAATAAATTTATTAGAACAATTGGTAGTAATAGTGAAGACATACAAAATTTACTGACTGAAAACCCAAGGAGAACTGAAAAATTGAAATATGTATGCTTCATAAAAAGTACCTCTTTGTGCTGTTAAAAATTTCTAGCGAGCTGTAGGACTATCTTTTTGATGTCATATAAGAAATGAGAGGAAACATAAAATTTGGTTATGTTTCACCTAAATTTGTAAAACTATGTCACATGTCCATGAAATGGAGCAGGGCAGAACTTAAGTTATAGAACATAGTCCAATTTCTTGCTGCTGTGTAACCTGTCTAAAGCGGGTTGTTCTATTTTTTTGCAAAATTTGCATACTTTTGTGACATTAAAGCGGTTGAAATTCTCTGGTTTGTCATTTCGTAATGCACTGGACTGCTTTTCTCATGTGCAGGCAGGAGAGTAGTTTTGACAGGAATCTGAAGGTCAGAGGACACTCAGAGGGTCATGTCCATTCTTGCTGTTGAATACTGGAAAATGAGAAAACAAGTGCAACTCCGCCTAGCCCAGTTCTGCTGGATAAAGAAGGCAGATCTAGATTTGATTCAATATTAAGTATAATGTATTGATTAAAAAAGGGAGGAGACACATTCAAAGTATCTTAAATGGTAAGGTTTCCCTTGTAAGGTAGCTTGCTTTATATCTAATCAGACTGCAAAAAGTCAGTAGCAGAATTAACCAGGTTGTACGATCATTGTTTTCCTCTATTAATCTCTTATGGACCATGAAGCAGTTTTAAAATCGTTAACTGTTTCTATTTTGATTGATATGCATTGTAAAGACTGAGTGACACCACCTAACAACAGTATGGCAAATCTGGCTGCAGGGCTCCTGGTACTAGGTCAGAAATGCCACTGCTATGTGACACAAAGTTCTGATCCAACCTAATTGTGTTTTCCTGGTTCAGATTTGCTTTTCACAGGTTAATTTTGTATCAGGTTACATGCCATCAGGTTACAGAACAGTTATTTGCCCAAACCATACAAACTCAGCTTGAAAATGTAAACCCAGTAAAGAAAAAAGCAGTGTATCTGCCTACTCCTGATTAAACTTCTACAGCTGGATGGTTTTGTCCTTCACAGATGAGGAACAATATTTATGGAACCTGAGCCCAAGGTCTCAGCCTCTTGTTACAAGATGCCTTGATCTAATCAGCTGCAGCCGATATAGCCCCATTTTTGCAAACTGTTCTGTGTGACAGATGCCTGCACCCACACATTGGTGTCACTGCAGTTCTGCGTAAGCATCTGTCCATACCAAATAACTCATCCCACTACGTTTTTGTTTTCTGTGGTGCCTACAGCTTGAGTAGCGTATGAAATGCTGCATAAGATCTGTGGGGAAAGAAAAGAGTAAAGTTAAAGTATTGTCAGGAACAAAATGCTGATTTTAGTTGGCAACGGGTGTTGCCTGTATTCTTTGTTTGCAGTGGATGGAAGGGAACTTTGTAATGGTAAGCAGATAACTTTCACTAGGAGAATAGGGCCTCAATTCTGCAAGTATTTAGTGTGGACTTAAATGGCACTATTCAAGTGTCTACATCTTATCCAAGTGCATAAACTTTCCTAGGACTTAGCACTGCAGTTACAATGCAGTTCTGAAAGCTATGCTGTGAACAATGTTTCTGGTATAGTGGGTTTGCTTTTAAACTTCCCAAGTGTCTTAGAACGCAACTATGTCTGAAACTCAGTTTAGAAAAATACTTTTATATTTTACTCTGATCTTTGAAAAAATTGTTTGAATCTGAAGATACTTGCAGTACATGTTGTTTCTCTTTGGCTTTCCCAGTCTCAGGTCTCCCAATTTCAGAATGCATATACTGCTGCTGTCTGCTTTCTAGGTATATGAAAGAAAAACATGTTTTTATTCTCCAAAAGGTACTTTGTCCTCACAATCCTCTTAAGTTGGGCCTCCACTATGAACTTGCATGGTTTTAATACCTCACAACAATGTATTTGCTTCATTCTCTTCTGTGTAGCCTATTTTTTTATTTTCCCCTCCTTCTTTTGGGTGGGTGGTTGTTGCAGATCAGTATTTTGTGTCTACTTTCATGACATTTCTGATATTGTTGCTGTAAGAGAGTCCTCTGCTCTAGCTTTTGCTACTTGTAACATCTTTATGCATTTGCCCTGTTTCAAATTTTGCAGATCTGCTCCGGTTCTTTTCAGGATCATTTCCTCTTTTCATTGCTTATTGGTTCTTTCTTTTATTGTATTATTTATCTAAAGGAGTTTTGGTGCCATGAAGTGTATGAAGACACACATGAGCATCACAGTTCTTTGTTTATGTTGATGATAGAATTTTATGACTCTAGAAATCACAAATTTCTTTTTCCACAGAGGGAAAATATGGTAACCTACAGACTGTTCCTAACAGAAGAAAGAAAACTCTAGCTGCTCGCAAATGCTTCTTGTCAGAATGAAATTCCTACAGCTACTGTTCAGGAAACCGAGGAAACTGGAAATGCTTTTTCAAGTACCTTTTTGCCAAAAGCAATTCCCATATATGTGTCTAGCTACCTCCGCCTGTCTTTATAGTAAAAAGAAAAAAGCGAACAGTTATGAGCAAGTTGACCAAGAAAAATACAAGAACTTGGTCTACTCTGTTACATCTTACAAAACCAGCGCCCAAACACCAGAGACAATATTTGAAGAAGACAATTTGTTATATGGGCCACCAAGTAAACACAGACCTCCAATTAAAGCTGAAACAAAAACTCCCAAGAACTGGGTTCCTTTAATAAACCCCAACAAGAGAATTTCCCTTCTCAACAGTGATTCAGACGTCCCCAGGAAAATTGCTTTACAAAAAACTAAAATGCCCAGTGTTACCCGTATTCTTCAACAGACTCTTTCTCCACAGCAAGCCTTTTATCTAGAAAGATGGAGGCAGAAAATGATACTGGAACTTGGAAAAGATGGTTTTGAAGAGTATACTAAAAGTAAGTCTAACCACAGTGTGATTGCAAAGTAGAAGCAATAGTCTGGATATCTGGTTGGGACGTGCTAGCATAGCTGCAGTTTCTGGCCCTACAAGTCAACTGTTTTGGAAATCCATTAAGTTGTTTCCATTTCAAGGGGCAAGAGCATATTACAAGCACACCTGTTACCAATGAATCTAAGCTCTGGTCTTTGTTCTAGACCACTAAAATGTATTCAGAAATGTGTGGGAAACAAGAATTGGACTGTAGATATTTGTTCTATCCCATCTGCCTCTCCTTTATTTCTCTATTTGCTCGTATCTATTTACAAACAGATATTTTCCAGCTGATGTTATTGAGCCTGTTTGCAGATACAAAGCTACTTTGTAATGAGATGGAAATAACCATTCTGAAATTGTACCATCTTCAGTGTTAAAAAACCTATGTGTCTTGCTGTTCGTATTGAAGTTATTCAGTAACTAGTTTATCCAGTATGCTTCTTCTATGAAATTGCCATGGATTGAGGTTTTCTTTTCATAAGACCTACATAGGAGACTTCCTCCAAGCTGTAGGACTGAAGGGGATCTGGGAGGACCTGGGGGATAGTAAGTAGCCTCTTGTAGCAAGGTTGATAAATATCCATGCGCTCCTTACATGAATTGTTATGCTTTTTAAAACCGTTTATTATTACGCTTTTGAGTTACTAAGCACTTCAGTGAATAAGGTGGCATAACAAACCTTACATAACTACTTAAAACTTATCTTTCCTGGAATAATTTCTGAGATAAGCTCTTACTCTTAGAACTATGCCCACCCATTTCAGGATATTAGTTCCATTCAAATGAACCAATACAGCAGAAGAAGCAAAAGCAGCCTAGAATAATATTTTTAATTCACAGAAAGTCACAAATACCTTTGAATAAACAATAAATTAAAAATCATAGTTTGTTTTTGAGTAATTAGTGACACCAAAAAAGTAAAGTAAGCATTAATATAAGAAATACTAATTTCACTGTTGACAATTAATTTATTTTTTTGTCTCATCCCTTTCTCCTCCCCACATCCTCAAGCTTTTAGTACAAAAACCAGGACTGGTTTAAGAGATGTGTTGTGTAATACCTAGAATTCAAGTCCATCGGGTATTAATGAATAGTATCTAAAATGTGGTGTTTTTTCACATTTTTCTTAGATCTTTTCCTCCAAGGAGAGCTCTTCCATACAGCTCTGGAATCTATATTCCTGTCTGAAGAGATGGCAGCTAAGGAGCAGAGAGAAGATGTTGCTATTTCTGGCTACTTATCAAGTGTGCAACATGTCTTAGAAGATGTCAGCGAAGTGCAAGCTCTGGAAAGTGCAGTTCAGCATGAGACTCTCCAGTATCTGGGCCTGGTAGACTGCGTGGCTAAGTATCGGTGAGGTACTGGTTCTCTAAGAAACCTGGTAATGCCAGTGTAGTGTGGGAGGCTGTGTCCCAGGCTGGAGCAGGTGTGTGGGTGAGCTGTTGGGGGGAAGCTGGACAGGTCTCTACAAGTGGCAAAATGGATGAACCTGATGACAGAAGTGCTGTTGTTTTATGTGGAGAATTCCTTACTGGAGCATGAGGACCCTCACTGGGTATGGGAGGGCAGTAAGTCTTGATTTTTGAGATCTGAACTACTGGTGTGGATAAGACTTGCTTAGACATAATAATGAGCAACATGACATCAGGGTGACACAGGCTGAGAATCATACGACTTTCTTTGATGTCTCATCCCTTATTTCTTATTTACAACTAAAGTTTAAAGCATTGTCCTATCTTGTTCTCTTATGCAGAGGCCAGTTGTGTGTGATTGACTGGAAAACTTCAGAGAAACCAAAGCCAACTCTGAAGAATACTTTTGACAACCCATTACAGGTTGCAGCATATATTGGAGCCATAAATCATGATGCCAATTATGACTTCCAGGTCAGTAGGCCCACTACCTGCCTAGACAAGCAGCAGCGCCCACATTATTTTTATTTCTCCCCACCTACTGCCTTTAGCACCTGCTGTCCATCATGGAATTGTTGGTAGGATTTCTAACAAAGCAGCCTAGTCTTAGATCAGGTTAAGCTGACATACTGTGAAATAACTCCATTATTGCTAATCCTGGTGCCTTTGCCTGTCAGCAGTATAATTTCAGTGATTTCAAGGAACTGCTCAGTGGGACCGAGGGATGCTCAGTGACTTAGGAGGTCAGATGAACTCACACTGACTTGGCATCAGGGCAACCCCCAGTGCTTTGTTCTGTGTGGTTTTCGCTTGTGTCAAGGGTAGGAAGAGGGAGGAGAAAAGTAAAGCGAAAGAGCCTGCAAACAGGGGAAATGGGGTGGGAGGGCACTGTACGCATCATGTGTTGCTATATCCTACTAGCAAATGAGGGACTAAGTGATTTCCTTGGAGCATTTGGAAGCTGTACAGTGTTTCCTCAGAGCAAAGCGGTGTGTTGTCAATCACTTAATCAGTGCAATAACGTTTTCAAAGACTCCAAACACAATTCTAGCCAGGCCTGCTTGGCCTGAAGGATTGTTATTTCAATACAAAGGATTGAAGGGGGAAAATGTAAAGCAGAAGAGAGCAGGGTAATTCATAGGTTGTGCAAAGGACTTTCTGGAATACTTCAGAGGTCAGTAAACACAAGCACTGCAGAGTGAAATATAGACAGTAAGTCTAGAATTCTGCTATTAGCCGCCTGTCCCCCAGCCGCTTTCTCTTCATGCCAGTGGTTGTTTGGGATCTGGATTTTGTGTTTGTCAAGAATGAAGGATGTCAGAACATACCTAATAACCATTTCCACTCAGACTGATGCTGGAGAATGGCATCAGTCTGGTTATATGACCCCAGGCAAAAGCTCATCAGTCACTGGGAATTTTAGCAGCATCTGCAAGGTTTCAGTAAGACCCTAAGACTGATAACTCAGAGTTTGAGTCCTCTGGTTTTCACTGAAGTCAGTCAGAGCTTTGGACTGACTTTGGAGCATTTGAATGTTAGTCTCCAAGTATTTTATGGTGAATTATTGCTCTTTTTTGTTCCCCATTTCTTATTTAAAGTACATATACGTTAAGATAACGTTTTGCAGTGAGGTTTAGTTTTTAGAATTGCTGATTGTAGTTGCATATTACCATTGAATTTCTGACAGCCTTCTGTTTTTAACTGTAGGTTAGCTGTGGACTCATTGTGGTTGCCTATAAGAACGGCTCCCCCGCGCATCCGCATTTCATGGACCCTGATCTGTGCTCACAGTACTGGAATAAGTGGCTTTTGCGCCTTGAAGAGTACATGGACAGAAACTGACCCAAACTAAGCTTTGCAGAGGCAAGTGGTCTGAGCACAGAGCCAAAGCAAGAATCCTCGTTTAAATCTGCCATTTTAATACATATTCTTTTATTAGTAACTTTAGCTAATTTCTTTGTATCAGGCTTTTCCTTGTCTGCCCCCCCCACCCCACCCCACCCCCCCGAAGAAAGAAAGAAAAAAAAAATTGGAACGGGGAATGTATATTTGCTTATGTTGTAGGTGACTGAAGTGGACTGGGCAGGACAAAGTCAGCTTAATTAATCTCTGGTTTTCCCCACAAAGTTTATACAACCTGAGGTTGATAGGAAAGTTCCTGTTATCGAGTAAAACAGTTCAATCAAATCATCCTTCTCTTGTTATTTTTGAGAAAAAAACCAACTGTTGCAGAACGGAGGCTTTGAAAATGAAGTTGGTGAACTAAAGCAAAACAACATCTGCATTGTCTGAGCTGAGAGAAATGCAAATGATAAACAAATTAATAGTAGACTTCAGTCAGCTTAGTTCTTGCTCATCTCAAAGGTATCTGTTAGCAGGCTTGTTACTATTTGTGGTTTTTCTTACAGCAACAACTGGAAAAACTGCGCTAAGGATTATAACCAGTGTTCTCATAAGCACTTATTTATTTAAAGTACTAAGGCAAAGTGATCATTTAACAGAAGTGGCTCAGCAAAAGAGGAGCAGAATTGTAACCAATACACTTAGAAATTTCCAGCAAGTGTTCTGAAAGGTAGGAAGCTTGTCTACTAGTGGCTCCTCCTGCAGGTTTCTTAACAGGCTGTGCGGCCTGCATGAAAGAGCTGTGAGAGTGTAAATGGGCTTTGTACTTTAGGCTGTGAGGCTGTGCAGGCCAAGCCTGCAGCTGTCTTGAGCTCTCCCGACTTCATTGTGGGGCTGAGCCGACAAGGACCCTACCCATGTGGAACAGTCTCCAGTGTCAAGTTATAGTGTTTGCCAGGGCAAGTAAGTTTCTTTATAAAAACAGGCTCGTGACTTTGACACTGGGCCTTCTAAGGAATGAAGAGCTGCTGCTGGGTTTGGAGGGGGTTGGATTTTTTTGGTTTGAGGTTTTTTTTTTTTTTTTTCAAATAAGTCTGTGAATAAATGTTCTAAACCAGAAGTTACTTTTGAAGCTTGTTGTGTAAAATCAAGTCTGTAAGACACAGAATAAGCCTTGATGTCAGGCGGTATTGCTTTGTGTGTTGCACCCATGAAACGCTTTTTTCCTCATTCTCTTTGTTTTCTCTGAATTATATGTATGAGTTTTCATAATACCACTGCACATTACAAATAAAAATACAACCAACCCATAAGCTTCAAGACAATCAGCCAGAACCATACCTAAAAAAACCAATGGGCAGACTTGCTGCTGAAGAAGCTTGAACCTTTGTAGTGTTTAATCTGCTCCTCTAGAGTACTGAACTGTGGAAACCGGTGCAATGAAACTTGTTATAGTGGTACTTGCTTATTCAAACCTGGTCTGGTGATGTTATGATTACTCTGTGCTTAATTAGATTTCTATCTAAAAAGACAAACCATGGAGACTGATGAGCTGGGTTCAGAGATGACTAACCACGGTGCTGCTGCGTGAGCGCTCAGAAGTTCTACCTGTTTTACAAGTATCTTCCCACATCACAGAATTTTAGTGCGCGGGTTCAGTGTCACTGAACATGGTCAATTTTCTGTGAAAGATAGCTCCGTGGATACAAAGAGGGTGGGCAAAAGCAAGGGGTAGGATGCCCTGGGCAGAAGCAGGAGGTGGTAAAACTGCTGAATTCTCTGTGTTGATTGGGACTGGATAAATCAAGAGAGTGTGGAACAGTTGGGCAGTGTTTGGGTGGAATTGCTGCCTTCATTAGTGCAACATACAGCCATTAGATGTCTCTGAACTGTGTAAGATTTCAGCCTCATCCTGTGTCCTAGGAAATAAGGCCAAGTCTGGAGCCTGGGCAGTGCGGGCACCTGTTGGCTTCACCTGCATTCATTTGTTTAACAAAAGCCTTGTGTCTGAGGAAGGCTGCCAGCTTCACCGGCAACGCCAGTTTGTAAACCTATCTTTAAGTCTCCAATGAGTCTGTACCATCAGAGATCCAGGAGAAGGCAGACAGCCTTCAAAGACGGTAGTGGTAGAAGTTACTTGCTTTTAGCACTTCTGAAAGTCTGGCTGCCTCAGGCATCCCTGTGTGAGCTCTGGAACATTTCTGTAGAGGCACAAGCTAGTGCCAGTTTTGTCTTGTAACAGAACTGGCAGATGGCCGTCGCCAGTGTCATGCAAACTCCAACCCACTTTGTGACCAGTTTAAAGTAACTTGCCAGACTGTTAAATTGATATGCCCAAGGCATCTGCTACAGGCAGTGTCTGTCCTCTGCAAAAGAACCAGCCAGCCAATCAGGGCAGTTACTCCAGCTACAATGTCCAGCTTGTCAGAGCTTTGCTCTCCATCCAGAGTGGTTTTTCTTCTGTGTAGTTACCTGCTGCTTTTCTCTGGTGGTGTGAATGCTGTCTCTGGCTGAGGTCACATAGATGGCCACCTCAATGTGGCTGTAGTTCTTTCGGCAGGGACGTGCTTTGGCAGTGGTATTGGAGGGAAAGCCACAGTGCTACAGGAGGGAAAAAACCCCACAGGCGTGCACACACACACACACACAGAAGACATGTCTCCAGCGAGATGGGGAGGGTTTCAGCCAAACCTCCACAGCTCCAGCGTAGGGGCTGCGGTTCCGGCAGAGCCAAGCGCACAAATCCTTTGCAGTTAGGTGAACGCGAGTCACTTTGCTGGGACGGGACTACTGAGCAGTCCCACCTAGGAGCTGAACTCGACAGTAAGTTTCATGACCAAGACCTCACTGAGCAGGTTACAGGGGAGCGGCGGCAGCACAACTGGCTGAACCAGCCGTTAGCACTTGTCTTGGCCAGGCAATTTTGTCAATGTATTTGCAAGCACACAAGCTTTGCTCAGAGGGAGCAGCCTTCCATTTATACTGTTCAGGTATAATGGCATCATCTCAGAACTGGGGATCTGTGCATAAGCTTTAGCTCTTTTTGCAAAATAAGGATCTTCTAATTTACCGCAGATGCTTTTTTTTCCATGGACTTCCCCTTTATTAAAGTATTCTGCAAACTTTCCCGTTACATAGGACGACGTTTGTTCTTTACACAGTAGCATCACTTTATTATCCTCGTTTTCAAGGTCCAGAGCTCTGACAGTTGTGCTGAATAAAGTATTAATATCATTAGAAATGCTTTAAAACCCCTAGAAGCTTTTCCCCATAAAAACCCAAGCAGATGCCTGTACAAAACTGAGGCAAATCGAAAAGATTTTTTACAATTCTTGCAGAGACTCTCAGAATCTATCGTTTTAGTAGTAATGACTATGAGGGTCCTGGCTATGACTCTGTATTTTAGGTGAGTTACTTTTCAGCTGTTGTTTCAATGTATATAGAATACAGCATATCCTCCCCAAATGTACAGCTTTATTTTGAGCACAGAATGAATTTTTGAAATTTACAAATGAAATCCATTAATCACTATGCATTTAAATTGATGTAAAACCTGCTTAGCAGCTGTGTCCATGAAGTCAAGAGACACATGTGCTTGGACCAGAGTACCTTGTGGTTCTGAGGAAGTTACCACCACACCCTGTCGCTCCTAATGCAGACACCAAGTGCCCCGTAAAGGCTGCAGCAGCTTCTCAAGAGCTTTAGTATCAGGCTGCTTCAGCAACATGAGTTACATGGGCATCCCTCTCCCCTTTTTCTAAAATCCCTAAATTGACACGCAGTCGTCCCTCTAGGCTACCCTCTTAGTGGTTCTGGGTCAACAGGAGCTGGAGCAGGACTATAGGGGAAGGCCAAAAGCACAGACAAGTACCACCAGTCCCTCATCTTCATCGCCACTCTCTTCCTGTGCAGCATTGCTCTCACTTGGAGCCTTCTAAACCAACAGTGGTGACAGATGAGGGGGCCAGACTTGTGCCCACAGTTTGGCACTGATCTCAGGAGGCAGAGACAGGCAAATCTGATCTCCCTTTGCACTGCATTGCACTGCTCTGTTGTATTAGTGACCAGGCATTTGATCATCAAAAGGAAAAAAATCCCAAATGCACACACACACACACAGACACACACCATAAAATACACACAAAATTGCATTTCAACGTGACAGAAAATACGTATCTTCAAGTCATTAAAGTGTTTTCTTTGGGTTCCTGGGTTGATGTTGATGTATGTTAAAAGGATGTGGTAATAATCCTCAAAGTGAGTATGACAAGTCCAGGAACATCAGAGTTAAGGTTACACTTAAATCTAAACATCATAAAAGTTCACAGCTTAAAGTACTTAAAACACCACCGTAAATCTGCCCTGGAATAATGTCATTTACTAGTAGAGAAATTTTGGGAGGAAAAAGTCCTGCATCCTTTAAAAAAAAGTTTCAACTCACCTTGGACCACACTTCCATAAATTGTTAGTGTACTGCACTGGGGGCAGAGTTAAAGTTATTTGCACATTCTAACTTAATTTACTGATACAGTGTACTCCTGCTCTTAAGACCATTTTAATTAATTTTGCATAGAACAGTGTACTAGTAGCTGCTCTTACATGGCCCTTTTCACCCAAACCTCTCAAAAGTAATTTGTACGGGAGCTAATAGCTATTATCTTTACAAAATATGTTGGGGAAAGGTGAACTTATTTGTCAGTGGCCACTCGGACGTGTGGTAGAGCTGAAACAGAAAACAGGTTGCCAGAATATCAGTTCAGTAAATATTCCATCCAAAAGGTGACAGCCTCTTCCAAGCTTTCCCTTTCTTTTGGCCAGCTAAAAAAGTCTGATGTTTGCATTGTATATGGGAATATTTCTTTCAAGTCGAGGTTCTACCAACATCAAGAGAGTCCCGTTAACAAAAGTGTCCCTTTCATTTCAGGGATTTCTTTCAAAATTGTTTTTAAAAAAATATATATATATAGTCCTACATGTAAACTTCATTCCTTTAGACCACTGTAATCCACCATGTTACTCATCTTTGTCATCATCTTTGGAGTTCCTCTGCAGGACAGGGCTCAGTTTGTTTTGCAAAACCGCTGCAAGTTTTTTTGAGGTTTTTTTCAGGAAAGCGCTTCCGGGGTGAACGTTACTAACGTGCAGGTACAGGTCCTCCTGCGTGGGGCCTGTGTAGCCGCAGTCTTCGCACACGTAAAGTTTATCTCGCCTCTGTTTGTAGGCGTATTGCTGCTGCACGCCATGAATCTTCTTAAGGTGGGACTCCAGGGAACAGCGCTGGGTGAAGGCTTTGTTGCAAACCTCACATTTGTATGGACGAATTCCTGCAACATTAGAAGACAGTGATTACCATTCTGATTTGTGTTTCTTACAGCTGACTAAGGAACTGACTAAGAGCAAGGCTCTGGCATATCAGCTATTGAGCAAATATCTGCAGCAGGGAGCTACTAGCCTGAGGAACTATCTGTCTAAATAAAACATCTTACTCTCAGGCTAAACTTTTCAGGCATGGGTTGATATATTTAGACATAGAAAACCTAGAAACGTTTTGAGATGATGTAGGCAGATGCTGAGGATAACAGGTGCCCATGGGCGCTTTGCTCCTAAAGAAGCAGCCATTACCAACTCTCACAAAACTTACTCCTTTAGACCCCTGACTTTTTGAAGTCCTGTGATTAGGTAAAACTATTGGTTTCAGCTATCCTTTCATTTTGGCGTTTAGAACGAATGAAATCTTATAGTTCAGTAAGATGTTTTCTCTTTTAGCGAACAAAGATCAGACCTATGGTGAGCCAGGCAAAAAAGGGCAAAGCATACATGGTCCATACAGACAGGTATAACCTTACAATCACTTCGTGTTGAGTCCACCACTCAGTCGCTGATCTTTCTATCAGAAATCCAAACTGCAGTAAGTTGCAACAAGCAGCATCTTGACTGCATTCTTGCAAGTCTTGTAAAGGAGGTTATCCCAGTGCACCAGCTTAAACAAGCAAGACTAAAGTTTCCCAATGCTGTGAGACTGCTTCGGACACATTAAACTGCAATTGGAGAGAAACTCCAGATCTTCGCTAGAATTCACACACAAAAACGTATCTCTTACAAACAGTAATTTTGGGTGCAGTTTCTTGCTCATCTGAAGGCAATTTAAACCTTCACTGTCCTCGGTTCCTGCTGCCAAAAGTGCTCCACAGGCATGAATACAAGCACAAGAGTGGTAGAGCCAGGATGGCACAGCCATCAGGGCTGCAGGAACCTCTTCATTACTTAGGAATCATTATAAAATTGTATTTTACTGTGTATATTAGTTACTTTTTAATGTTTAAGTCTGCTTATACCATGAAGCTAGGCTGGGACGGTCGGCTTTCACTCCCTCTGACGCTTCCCTACTGTTGCACGGTCCAGTTACAAACACTGCCACGACAGTTTCCACTGGAACGCTGACATTCAGTAAAGCACATGTAGATGAGCACCCATAGCTACAAAATAAAGCTCACACACTACCACTCCCAGCCCGTTTGCCTTCTCTTTAATATTCAAATATAGTCCAGCTTTCCTGAACAGCAATCAACTTTGACATGAAAAAGGCCACCGCTTTCAGAGATGCTGTATTTCAGCCCGGAGAAGGTCCATGCCAATACATGGATGAAGCAGGCAACCTTCATCCCCACCATGACCCAAGGCACCAGGCAAACACAACAAATGTGAGTGTTCATGCTGGCTTTACACTGGAGAGGAAAAATAGTGATGACAGATTTCCTCTGGTAAATCTGGGGACAATCTAACCATAAGATTCACGTATCTAGGACAGTGGGTTTTCACTCCTGGCCAATACAAAGATCCTTCTTCTCTTCCAGAGTTTTGAAAAATTGGCTCCATACCTGCACAGCGAGTTCCACCCTACCTGCCACAGCATATATATACATTTTTAGCTTCTGAAACAGTGACCCTCTTGGATTTCATTTCTGAATCTCAAAAGGATGAGGGGACAGGTTGAAAAATCACTTCTTTCAGAAGCACCAGCTCTGCGCTTCAGCCTTACCCCAGCGGCAGCTCTCTGCTCACAGCCAGCAGCTTTCCTTTCCACATGAAAGCTTTGCAAACAAACCTAACCAGCCCAAAACATTGGCTCTCGCCAACGTTTTCCCATTGAAACAGGCAGCATTGTTTTCATGAGCTCTACTGCTAAGAAACAACTCCTGCCTACCAACATACTTGTGTCACCTCTAGCAGTTTGCCTGGTTAATGGTGCCTAAGCCAAAAAAGGGGCATTGCAGAGCAAGCCCAAATAATCGGCAGGTCCCATAGGTAACCACAAATCTGGAAAGTTGGAACATGCCCAGGAGGTGCGGTGGATGCATCTTCCAAGTGCCCTACAGTGCAAAGTCAAAGCCTCCTGAGCAAAGCCAGCTTGGCCTGCCAGAAAGCATCTCGCTTGCTGAGGATGGGGTTGATATGGATTTAAGCCATCATTTCCAATAAGAAAAAGAGAAACAAAAAGGCAGCCTCCTCCCTGCTCCAGGTTAGGATAAGCACTTCTGTGACCAGTGAGCTGGGCTTGAGGGAACCGATCCAGTTCAAAGAAATACAGCCGCTGCTATTTGTGGCAGACTCAGGAACTGACCCAGAGCAGCCACAGAAAGCACATCCCTCCAGCCCAGGGGAGTGATCTGGGAGCAAGAGCCAGCAGAGCAGGGAAAGGGATGATTTTTCTTTCTTCACAGCATCCTTGGTTGTGCCTGTACACCTGGTATAGATGCAAGCAGGGAGGAGGGAACTAGCCCAGGTTACAGGCAACTTTTTAACCTGCTCTCAATCCAGAGCAGGAACCAGTCAGGAGATTTTCAGCCCACTGCTTCTGATTTTCAAACCATGCTGTGACCTGCACAACAAGTGAGTAGAGATGGTTTAGGCCAGAGGCCAAACTGATCTGGATGGCTGGACGTGAAGAGGGAAATTACTCTTGGAGATTGGAGGAGCTGGTAGCCTGAAGCAGGCAGGGATGCAGCACGCAGCGTTCGCAGAAGTCAGGTGTGTTGCCTAGTTTCCCTAAAGAAGCTGGAGGCACAGCATGAACCACACTCTGGTTTCTCCAGATGGTGCCAAAATCAAGCCATAACCATAACCAACCCATCCCGCAGGACGGCCAAGGGGGGAAGTTCGCAATAGCAAAAAACCAAGAAACTGCTGCTCACTGTCGCTAGAGGGCAAAGTATTCTCATCCACCGCCTGCCTCCGCTCACCGGTACACGCTGGACTCGCAATAACGCGAGGTGAGGTGAATTATCCCAAGTGGGTTATCCCGGTCTCGCTGACCCGAGCACAGCAGCACACGGCTGCGTCTACACCAGGTCTGGATGGCAGCTCATGCACCCACACTGATTCCCATGGATTTCACCAGATCTCCTCAGATTTCCTTAGTCCCAGGACATTTATCTGTCCACACTCACATCCTTCCCTTTCCTCCACTGCATGCCCACTATTTTTTGCAAATGTTGTTTACTGGGGTTTTGTATCATTCTCTTGCCAGGTTGCCCTCACCCTCTCCTCATCCCATCTCACCCTTTCTCCCACCTCCCACTACTCAG
The DNA here is from genome assembly GCF_031877795.1 of Strix aluco. Taxonomy (NCBI): domain Eukaryota; kingdom Metazoa; phylum Chordata; class Aves; order Strigiformes; family Strigidae; genus Strix; species Strix aluco. The sequence continues at coordinate 17,810,610 of NC_133933.1, forward strand.
AGCCACCCACAAGGCCCTGGGGAACACGTTCTCACCAGTATGGGTCCGGACATGTCTTTTCAGATCAAAGGTGTCGTTGAAGCCTTTTCCGCAGAAGGTGCACAAGTGTCTCTTCACCTGGCTGTGACACTTGATGTGACGGTTGAGCATCCGCTGCAAGCGAAAGCCTTTGCCACACAGCTCGCAGCTATGCACCGTAGCATCGGTACAGGTGCCAGTGGTGAACTAAGGAATGGAAGAGGACTGGGTGAGTAGGCACTGAGATGACAAAGACCAACAAAAAAGAAACAGAATAAGGAGGGATGGCTTATTGTGACATTAAAAAATTCTTGGGATATATTCAAAATGAAAAGTGAAAGCATTCAGGAGAGCCCCGCTGGGTGAAACCTTCATGCTTCCCTTGCAATCAAGCAGGTGACTTAATGCGCATGGTTTGGGACTGCTGCAGCGCTGGCCAGCTTGGCTTCAGGGGTTAAAACAGAGCCTGTGACAGATTCCAGAGGCAGGGACCCTCATCCAGCTACACCCGTAAGCACACGGGCTTAGGCTGCAAGCACCTCTCCATGGGGCCGCACGCGTGTTTGCTCCTGCGCTCAGCCAATATCCTGGATGGAGACGGGAGGCCCTCCCTGGCCTGAGAAAGTCATGCCCGTGCGGTGCCTTCGCTAATCACGCTTCCAGCTGCTATGGGTCCCTCGAAAACCAGCCAGCGGTGAAAAAAAAGGTGAGTTTGGCAAGATAAACCAAAGGCACGATGTGATGACTCAGCAGAGACCGGAACAATGGCACTAATCTCCTCTAGTTGGTCTCCATGGCTCGTTAATTAACAGCAGAGTGTCATTAGGGGTTAATCTCCTCATTCCCCCTCCTAACACCAAAAATATTGTGCCAACACCATGACCTAACTTGACTAAGGGAGACACTGATGATTCAGCTCTTGGGAACAGCATTCCTCAGAGGGAAGGTTTAATGTCTGGAAGATGCAAATATTTCGCTATTAGTTTAATTATTCGTGGGGGAGCGGACGTGCTCACCGCTAGCCTCTTGGGACAGGGGAAAGCCAGCAGAGCGGGCGGCACCATGCACACACGTCCATCGGCTCTCGTGGCGCTTTTGGGGAGTTTCTGTGGCATGCTGAGAAAACCCAACTCTGCTGAAACGAGGTTTCGCTGTGACAGTTGCTAATAGCCCAGGTTAAATTATACAAAGTAGGTTAAAGTCAAACAGCAGTGGGGCAAGCTCTTCATAAAGAGAGGAATACGTCTGGCGTTTCTTTTTCCTGAAGAGCCAGTTATTTTTCCTGATCTTTCTCCATTGCTTACTACCAAAGCAACGCTACGTGAAATTGTAAAGATTAAAAAAAAAAAGGCAGCCGTGAAACCACGAGGTGTGAAGCTAGAGGGGGAGCCAGCTGGGAAGTATCTGCTGGGCAACAGGTAGGACCCCACCTCATGCAGCCACAAATAACCAGGATGAAAACCTCGTGTTAATCATGAGATTAATAACACGCAGGCCGAAAGGCTTCATCCCAGCAGAGACAGTGGGAATTTTTACAGCTCCATCCAGCAAGGCAACAGCCAGGGTTTAATGAGGTGTTAACTAGCCACCAGTAAACACATCTCCTTCCTAGCACCGGTGTGGCCTGGCTCCACTTCTGCTGAGGGGAGCCCTGGATATGGGGAGATGAACACGGTCCTCCCAGCCCAGCTGCATCACCACCGCGCTTTGGGAGCTCAGTCTTGGGTTCTTGGGTGCCACGAGGAGCCCATGAGGTGTTGGCCTTCTCAGCCTTGGGAGGGAAACCACCGCTCTGTTCTGCCGGCTCTGCGTGGGGGGCACCCAGACAGCAAGAGCTCCTGCCCAGGCAACAGAGAGGCTTCAGCAAAGTTAAGGGACAGATAATTGCTTCATTTCACCCAAGCCTGTGGGTCCACCTCAAGGTGGCAACGGCCTTTCGAAGCTCGGGAGGAGGACCTTTTCCTAGCTGTTATCTTGATAAGTCAAGAGGGTAGGGGGGGCAGCGGGAAGATTTACCACAGCCCCCCTTGGCGAAGGCTTGGCTACAACCTAGAAGGAGGCCTTTTAAGGAGGCCCCACGTTAAGGAGCGAGATCCACCCACGCACCGTGGGGCATGACTCCCAGCTGCCAGGGCTGGTCCTTCCTGGCTAGGTTCAGAGCTCCTGCGGGACCCGAGCCAAGCAGGTCAGGGGCAGCACGTCCCAGGCGGGGGATAAGGGAAGGCAAAGGGCGCTGGAAGATTACGGTACATCGCTTACGAGGCTTGCCCTGCCGCTGCCGTCCTACGGCCAGCCGCTCTCGCCGGCCTCCATCTCGGTGTGCGGGATGGGGACTGTCACCTCTAGCAGAGCAAACCCAAGGGACTGTTGTCACCCGGCACCCCTGGCCGGTGGCCGGGCCCTGCCCTCGAAGCGGGGTCACCCTATCACCGCTTAAGAGGTGGCGGGGGTGCGGGCGGTTACCTTGATTTTCGACCTGACCACGGGGCGCTTGACGGCCAGGTCCAGCAGCATCCCCCCGGCCGTGCCCAGGTCGCCGGGGGCGGGCTGTGGCGTTGGGGGGTCGCTGGGCTCCACGTCCCGAGTCCCGCTGCTCCCGCTGCTCTCCAGGCTGCAGCTGTCCTCGTAGCCCAGCAGCACGCAGCCGATCCCGCCTGCAGCGGGGAGGGGGGGATGCGATAAAGAGGGGGACCCCGGAGCGGCGGCCAGGGGAGGGGAGGTGGCGGCGGGCGGGAGCCGCCGAGCCCCGGTGTTTAACCTGCGGGCGGGCCGCGGGCGGTGGGGGAGGATCCCCGGCTCACGCTGCAATCGGAAACTCAAACACGAACGGTCCCAAAGTTCAAACAAGCCAGCTCCGCCGCCTTCCCGTTATACCCCGGGCAAGGGCAGGAGGAGGAGGAGGGGAGGGGGAGGCCAGGAGTACATCACCCCCCCGCCCCAGGTCCTTTCTTCTCCTCTCCCCCGCCACCTTTCTCATGCAAACGAGGTTTCCCACCTTCCCGGACACACACACACCTCCACCCCCATGCCCGGGGGCTCCCCGCGATGGGAGATGGTGCCAGGGGTGGGGGCGGCATCGCCTAGCGGGGACGGCACCCGGCACCCCCCGCCGCTGGACGGGGAGGGACCCCCCGACACCACCCCCGGCGGCGTTTAGCACAGCCCTCCCCGGTCCGCCGCCCGCCCCCTCGGGGCTCCTCCGGCTCGGCAAAGCCCCCTCCCCAACCCGCCCCCCCCCCCCCCCGCAGCCCGCGGCGACCGGGGCGAGGGCCGGGGTCTGGCGGGGACCCCCCCGCTCCTTCCCTCCCTCCCGGCGGCGAGCGGTGCCGGGGGAGGGAGCCCGTCGGCGCCTGTACCTGGGATGTAGGTGTCGGCTCTCTCCTCGTCGGGCAGCCCATCCCAGCTGCGCACCGCCGGCTGCGGGCTGCGGCGCTTCACCAGAAAGGCTCTGGGCATGGCGAGGGCAGGGGGCTCGGCTCGGCTCGGCACGGCTGGGCGCGGAGCGGTGCGGAGCGGTGCGGTGCGGAGCGGCGGCTCTCACCCCGCCGCCCGCCCGCAGCCCGGCGGGGAGCGGGACCGCACGCACCGGGCAGAGCCGCCGAGGCGCGGGGAGGGGAAGGGGAGGGGAGGGGAAGGGGGGGGTGGGGGTGGGGGGGGAGGAAAGTTTCATAAGGTGGAATAGAAAAATGCACCAGGAAACTTGGGAAGGAGCATGCGTGCTGCAAACATAACGGTGTCAACAAGTCTGCTTACCTGTCCGACCGGTTGGAGCAGCTGAGCTTTGTTCCAGCCCTTCCTAAGGCATGAATGTTTGCAAAAGAATTTAACGTCTGAAAATTAAAAAAAAAAAAAAAAAAAAAAGAGAGAGGAGGGGAGCCCTGCCGTTGCTGCCTGCCCGCTGCCTGCCCGCCGCTCCGCTGGCGGGGACCCCGGCGGGACCCGCCGCCCGCCCGCCCGCCGCTGCAGCGGGGTGCCGGGGTGCTCCCCACCCGCGGGTGGGGGTCCCGCCGCCCACGGGGAGCTGCGCCGAGAGCCACCCCGGGGCAGCCCGCGGAGGGGAGGGCTCCCCAGGGCGCCGGGGAAGAGGCTGAGCTGTCCTCGGGGCAGCAGCAGCAGGCAGAGAAAGTTGTTGCTGTTGTTATTTTTCTCAATGACAAGCCTTTCTTCTGTTAAAAAAGGGGTTTTATTATGTTTCAGTCATTTATTTAAAATTAAAAACGTGTCATGGCCTCAGCCTTTTCTACCCCCTCCCCCTTTTTTTTTTTTTTTATTTTCCTCTTGTCTTCACCCCGTCTTCCCGAAGTAGAAATGAAACAAAAGGCAAGAGGATGGGGGGGGGGGGGGGGGGAAGGAAGCAAAAGAAACAGAAGAAAACCCACAAAACTGCACTGAAAAGTCTCTGAGCACAGCAAAGCCGGTGCATGGTGTGTCCTCGGGTATTTAAAAGCATTCAGGGGTGCCTTCTCCCTCCTCACGCCTACCATTCAATCTGCTTTTTTATTATATTGGGTGGAAACACACTTGGTGCCTTCCTCCCCGAGCACATCCTCGCAGCAAAGCCGGCACCGGACTGGAGTGGTTGCGCAGGCTGGCGGGACTGAGCACCAAGAGCTGTTTCCTCACGTGAAGAGGCCTTTCAAATGGCATCACTCTTCTCTAAGGTTGTCGCTTTCCTCCCAAAGAGCAAAGCACAGGCCAGGGGGAAATTGATGGGAGTTTCACGGTTGGTTTCATTGAGATGAAGATTTAACTTCAGGGGCTAGACCTGGAGCTTCTGGAAAGGATGTGCCTTCAAACGTGGCAGCCAAATGAAAGAGCTCTGCTTAACACATGTCCCTGGTTACTCTTTGGGGCAAGGAACACCAGTGTGGGGCTGTTGGGGACTCTATCCAAGGGCAAACTGGTGTGAGCTCTTGCGCAGGTCTGAGACCTGGGGTTGTGGTCTTGGCTGGAGCCCCAGGGCTGGAGAAGCCCCAGCCCCACATCAGGTGCTGCACCACCAGAGAGGTCCCCAAAGCAAGTGTTTCCAGCCAAGAAATCCCAGATGGGAGCTGCAGCAGCCCAACTCGCTGTACCCTGTTTTGGTAGGGTCTACCGGAGCGATGCACAGGCGCAGGCATCTTCATCCCAGCAGAGGAGTTACGCCAGCACCCAGAACTTTGTCCTCCAGGAAGGCTGTTAAGCCCTGACCGCTGACCCATGGAGAGGCCCTGGGAGTGACAGTGAGGGCTGGGGGCACCTACTTGCTCCCCCTGCTCCTGTGGGGAGTTTACAGTCTCTGGAGGTACCGGGTGAGAAGCCACCTCAGCACACCTTCAGGCAATACCTCAGCAATACCACAGGTAAAACCTTCTCTTTCTTTCTTTCTCTTTAAGGCTATGTAATTTCTCTGTTATGTCTGAGATTTTGCTCCAGGTGAAAATGCAGTTACATGGGTTTTAATTGATTTTTTGCAATGCTTTCAACTTGAGGTTTCTTTTATTTTAACCACTCCTTGTCTTTTAAGCCAAAAGAGGTAGCAAATGACATTAATCACAACACTCCCGAACCAAGAGCTTGCTGTGACTACTTTAATGTCGTCTGGGCTTTTTCAAATCCTGCTTTGAGGTTCCCATTTAGTGAGGTCCTGGAGCACACACTTCACTTTAATTGGGTGCTCCAACTCAGACGTGCACTTACAAGCACAGCTGAATGAGGAACTAAATTATTATTATTATCAGCTCTGGAGCCCTGACACGAGTGGTCAGGGCTGTGGTGTGCCCAGCGCCGTCGGACGCACAGGGTGGAGAGAAAGTCCTGGAGCCTCCAGCAAGGCAAGAGGAGCTGGATGGAGAGGCACCACCTACACGAAGTAGAGCATCTCAGTGACGGTGGGCTGCCTTCCCCTTAAGCTAGCAGGTGGAAATACAGACTGTTGACCAAGCCTTGGTGTTGCTTATCCGTAGCCCAGAAGAAAACCATACTGCCTTTCCTAAAAATACCATTCCTTGGTATTTTTTAACCCGGAGGAGCCTGGGGAGCATGCTCACAGCATGGCCCCACGAACACCGTTGCAGGGAGCCACACGTGGCACCGCGAAGCGGGAGCCTTGGGGCCACGCCGTCTTCAGCAAGGCAGCCCACGGACACGTCACCGGGCGGTCGGCGTCCTTCTCCATACGCCTGCAATGTTGCATGTACAGCCTGAGCACTGTAATTACTCAATAAATAACAACGCTAACAAGATAATGGCACACAAACCTTTCTGTAGGATCTTGTTTGATTTTCAGCGTTAGTTGGGTGTGGGAGAAAATCCAGTATGTTAAATTAACATTTTGGGTGTAAATCAAATTAAATGTACAAAATGCCCTGTAGGGTCAAAGCACAATGGGACCCACCCTTACAGATTTGACTACAGAAATGTGTTTCATTTGACTCGAATCATTTGGGAGTGAGGAGGGAGAGATTGGATCAAACAATGAATCAGCCATGTGTCGCTGTCGCAATCGCACCCCGCTCCTTCCCAAACTAATCCCGAGTGGGTGGTGGATCAATGGCCACGTGTGCGTCGGGCAGGGGGGGCTCATCCCTTCTGGAGGACTCCCTCTCGCTGCCAGCCTCACCCCAGTTGATATAGAACCTAGGAAGGAAGGGGGAATGCGTGCCTGGGGGCAAGGACCTGGGTGTAGGGAGCAAGGGAAGGAGCTGGACTGGAGAGGAGATGAGCGGAGGGAGAGATGCTTGGTAAAGGTGTAAGCAAAGGCACATGCCCGCTGCTCAGGGGACGACAACTCAGTTTTATCTGTGAACAGGGAATATTTTAGTTGTGATGCCGAGGAGCTGTGTCCTTTCTTCTTTTTACCTGGGCTACTTTTCACCATGATCAGCACCATAAGGCTGCAGAAGCAGGCGTGGGACTGCATGGTGGAGGGACACAGCCTGGGCAGGGACAAGGGTTTGCTCGTACAGCCAGGCAGAGCTGAACACCGCTGAAGGGCACAGTCCCTTGGCAATGCCACGGCAATGTCTTTGAGCTGGGCCTTTAGCGCAGCATCCAGCAAAGGGACCTTCACGCTCGGCCCCCAGGGGGATCTTGCCCCCAGCCGTCACCCCTCCTATGCAGAAGTGGAGGTCCACCAGCAGGTACACCCGCAGGGGCTGTGCTGGGGATGCTCTGCCCACGAGGCTGAGAGCACCATCACCCAGTGCCCCTTTTCTGGTGATTTCTCATGATTTTGAGCCAAACCAGGCTGCACGGAGATGAGACCCTGGCTGGTACAGCAGCCTGGCAATGCGACAGTGCAGCCTTTGATCCCTGGCTCCCCGCAGAGCTCAGATGGGGGGGTTTATGCAAGTTTACTGACCATGCAAGAGAGGCCACAGCTTCATATCGCTGGGAAGACAAACCTTCATCTTCTGGGGTCTGTGGTGTGCCTGAAACACCAGGGCTGCTGCAAGTCACCCAAAGACCCACTTGGCACCCCCTCAGCTGGTGAACCCCCATGCTGCTCCCAGAGACATTTTAGGAGAGAAGGGGAGGAAACTGGGTGTCAAAACATTGCCCAATCCTCTGCAAGAGGCATCCTGCTGTGACACCCTTTCCTAGAAATGCTCCACATTTCCCCACGTGAGGTGGGAAGGTGTGAGAGACAACCTGTAAAAACAGGTCCTGAAAGAAACAGGCCTAAGTCACTTGTCTCCCTTGTCTGAGTGGGACATGACAGACGGTGAGCATGGAGCCCACACCAGCACCCAGGAATGGGTGCCGTGAGGCCATGGGGAGCCCCAGGCTCACATTCCAGCCATGTTACAGGGAGAGAGTGCGCAGAAGGAAGATGCTCCCATTTCAGCCAAAGCAGGATGAGAACAAGGTATCTCCTCTGCAGCCCTTCCCAACCTGCTGCCTCCCTGGATTATCCAGTGGAGGTCCAGCATGCCATAGAGTCCAGAAGGATCGCAGGGACCTCTGAGGACCACGGCTCAAAAGCCTCGAGAAGATCACAGAGGAAAGGTCTCCCTGCTCTAAAAGAAACCCTTGCCTGGGGCACACCGTTTCCAGCCCCAACTTTCCTTCCACCTGGATGTCTGCCCTTGGTCTCGCAGCTCAGCATCCGCCTGTGAAGAGCCGATGTGCTCTCAGGGGATGCTCCCCTCCACCCTGCCCTGCGCCCCATCGCACACCTGCAGCACCAGGGGTGACTCAGCTGGGTTTCAGCAGCTGCCTGCACGCACACACCGTGCCGGGGCGGGGGGGGGGTTCTATTGCCTCCGAGGGCAGATCCTCACCCAAAGCACAGCAACTCCTGTGCTGCCGACCATGGGGCCAAGCCTGACCACTGGAAAGCTCTGATTCCAAGCTGGGTTTTGACAGGTGCCCCGGTTAGATGAGGAACCACTTCACCACAGTGAATGGAGCCAGGATGGCTCTGTGCCAGCATTATCTCGGAAGGAGAGAGCAGTGGCTCCACAAGCTGCCCCAGTTTGTAGGGCGATCTGCTTTCCTTGGCTGAGCAGGGAAGAAGGGATGGAGAAGGTGCCAGCGGGGGGGAAGATGGCTCCTCAGGCTGCGGCAGAACCTGCCCTGCCTGTGCTTCCCCGCCGGGTTTCAAAGCACCCCACCAGGCTGACTCACCGGGCTCCTGTCTCCCTGCCTCCCACAGCCCCTGCCACTCCCAGCGTCTCCCTGTCTTTCTCCACCGATACCTCCGTTTCCTTCCCACTCTCCCCCGCCGGCTTGGCGCTGTCTCTCCATCCACCCACTCGCTGCGGCTCCGCTCCCTCGGGGTGCCTGGCGTCACCCCAGGTTGCCCTGCTGCTCCCCAAGTCCCGCTCCCCATGGAAACAGCACCCAGCCGCCCCCATGAAGCCCGTGGTGGGTGTTGGACCCCAGAAGCATTCCCCAAGCATCCTTCTTGGTGGCAGCCACCACCCTGAGGCTTGGGGAAAGAGGCCACTGGAGGATCCGTGCCCCCCACGTCCCCCACACATGGTCCAGCAGTGCTCTGGGAGGATGGGGTGACCCCCTTGGAGAGGTGTCCACTCTTACAAGGTGGTCAGTAGAGCCCTGAGCTTGCAGACTCTCCTGTAGAAACACACGTGTGATGTGTGAGCATCTGTCTCTGGAAACCCTCTGAAGCACCTTCCCCAGCTTTCCCTTCACTGCCTAACTTTTTTTTGTTGCTTGGTTTCCTGTGATCCCACTGTCTGCCCAGTGTTTCCTCCCTGGGGAACTTTGGTGCATTCCTACCAAGCCTGATACAGCAGCAGAGGTTGCAAAGGTACTGAACTCCCAGGAGTTTCCTGCAAATCGGTAGCTAAATTACAGAAAGCTACTCCCTCTTAAAGCTCCTGCTGCGCTTAAAAATACATCACATGCACCTTTATTAGACACCAGTGAATCCACATGGGCTTTAACCTCCACAAGTGACATTCATGCAAGTCAGAGCCCCTGCAGCTCCTCCAGCAACCAGCTGCTGGTGGTGGTTGTCCTCAATCCCCAGGGTTTCTCTGATATTTTCACAACAGGCATCTCTACCAAATCCAAGAGCTGCGTGAACAGTGAAGAAATGGGGCAGCAGTCCCTCATCCTTTTTGACCGGTGGTTTGGATTTTGGGTTCTCTCTGGCAAGAGGTCATGGAAAGCTTTGGCCAGGCGGGTCCAGCCAGAGCAGGTGTTGGTACCTGTGAAGACAAACAGCTTCCCTGTCTGAGCCCGATTCCATCTCCTGATGGCTTTATCCTTGAGAGATGTTTTCCCTCTCTGCATTATGCTCAGTTCTCAGCATCGCCACATCTCCATGTTCCCGTTTTGCTGCCTGGCCACTGCCTGCTTCAGTGGGGTGACTCATGCAAATGCCCTGGAAAAGACACATTTTCCCTGCCATCAGGATGCGCTGCACACTGGGATGCACTGCTGTCGGGATGCGCTGCTGTCGGGCTGCGCTGCTGTCGGGATACGCTGCATGTCAGGATGGACTGCACGTGCTCACAGAGGCTAAGAATTCAATCAAGGAGTGTAAAGCCCAGCTGCTGGGCAAGGCCAGCCTGTCCCGTTAGCTGACTGGGACCACAACCTTTTATCGGGGCGTTAGGGAGCCAGCAGTCACCCAGCTGGTTTGGGAACGTTCTCCCCGGAAAGGCGGGCATCGGCTGGTCTGACCCAGTCAGTCCCTTCCCAGGTGCCTAAAAATAAAGAGAGTGCTTTTGGCTTTCAAAACGCCTTTAAAATCCCCACTTCCCGCAGCTGGCATAGCCTGATAAGCTGCCGCACTGCCCAGGGGGATGCAGTGGGCTGCGCTTCCCCCCTGCCGCAAGCCCTGCCAGCTCTGCCATCCCCCTCCAAACTCAAACCTCAGTGGTGGAAAATCCCCTGTCCCCTCCCCAAGGACAAATGGCACCTCTGGGGCCCCCAAGGCTTCCTCATTCCTTCCAGATGACCGCCATAAACCCCATTGTATGCGTATGGGGTTTATGCATTTCTTTACCATTTCAAAAACCTCTGAGAGGGGCCGGCTGGGTGGTAGGTGCTGTCCCTGCCATCCCTCTCCTTTTGGGGGGGGAATGGCAGGATTAATAGCATGACGGAGAAGTGATAAGGACACAGAGGGTCAGTGATGGGCTGGAGGAAGGAATAACTGTCTTGGGTAGGGTGCTTGAGGACGGTCCCACTGCTGCCATTCCTGGCCAAACACCCTTGCAGTGAGTGCAGCTCCCTGGGAGTTCTGGCAGCAGTAGAAAGAGAAGATGAGGTCCATCTGGACTCTTCTCAGCTCCTCTCCAAAAAGGAGGACCCCCAGGAGAGCCTCAGCCGTTGGCACTGCTGATGCTGGCCCAAGCAGAAGTCTGCTCCAAGCCGGGCCGGAGACCGGGTTGGGATGTCCCAACCCCTGTTCAAATGCTGCTGTCTTAGAGATGGACCTTTCCTGCTCCCCGTCCTGCTGCCATGGGTGCATGGGGAGGGCTCGCTCCCAGCGGGGATCCAGTGCTGCTGCCGGAGAGTCCCTGCCTGTCCCGCTTGTGCTGAGGCAGAGCACGTGCTCCAACATGCCCAGGATGAGTTACATCGGGATAGGCACCCGCTGCCTACGAAATCGCCCAGGGAACTCAGCGGTGCCGCTTCCAGCCAGGCTCCTTTCCCTACAGCTGCAGTTTGACAGCCAGGGGGGGCTCGGTGCTGGCTGCAGCACCCATGGGTGCCCCTTCCCCCTCCCCACCCAGCCAGCTGAGGCCAAACCCCGACTCTAGCCCTCCTCTCTGTGCTACCCACAGGGCTGTGCCGCCACAGCCCAAGAAGCCCTCCTCCTCCTGTTGGGGGAGCCCCCGCAGGGCTCACCCCGCTTTGGGGGCCAGGGACCCACACACCTCCCAGCCTTGCAGCGGCCCCAGTGCTGGGCAGCATTACCTTTGCCATGCAAGCTCTGAGGTGATCGCTTGCAGAATTACTCTGCCAACTTTTTTTTACACAAGGGTTTTTATCTCCCAGTGCCTTTTACAACGTTTGCCAGGAAAAAAAAAACCAAACAACCCCACACCTGTAAGCGTCTCTGCCCTCGACTCCCTGCAGCACTGCCGCAACACCCGCCTCCTGCCATCCGCGGGCAAGGGTCTGTGCGATTGCTGCCAATATAATTATAAAGTGCGGGGTTTACATCCTCCCCTTGCTGCCGCGCGGGTAGACTTTGGCCTCCGTCTGCATTTCAACTGCCCGTCCCCGCTCGGGGGAAGTGCATGCAGGAGGGAGCTGGGGTGCAGCTCCCCAGGCTGGGTACCTGCTGTGGCGCCCCAAATCAAAGGGCATGGACAAGCCGTGCTAAAAGCAGGGCGAGATGTGGGGGAGAAGCAGCATCCAGATCGCCCTCCCCACTTCCCCAGTCACGGTGGTGCTGGGGAAGGAGCCCGGGGTGGCTGGGGGCATGGGGGGCCCCTTCGCACCCTCCGGCCGAGGCAAAACAAGGCCACAGCGGGGCAAGTGGTGGCGGCAGGGCCCACACCTTAGTTTATTTACCTGGAGGTGACCCGCTGGCGCAGCAGCCCCCGGGGCTGGCTGGCTAACATGTAACCACACACAGCCCGGCTATAAAACCAGCAGGGCTCACGTAGCGGCTGCCCCGGGCTTCTGCCCTCCCCGCTGGACGGAGGAAGTGAACAGGGAAATTAAAATCAAAAGTAACTGTTGTGCAGGCTGCCCTGTGAAGGGAAGGAAAGCTTCCTTGCCCCTTGCTTGCAAGGGAGGAAAAGAAGGGTTCCCCCTCCTCAGTTTTCTCTTTTCTCCATCACTACAATTTCAGGAGGATCAGAGTCACTCCCCTCCGGCTCCCTGGGAAAATCTGTCAGGGACACAGGGCTTGAATGCTGGGGACGAGCAGCAGAATCCCCCTGAATGGATGGTGAAGGTAGGTCAGAGGCTTGTGAAGCCCATGTACGAACATCGGGGGGGTGCTATATGGTGGCTTTCACTTCATTCATGCCTGGCAGAAAATAAAATTCATCCAAGTCAGGCATACCTCCACCTGTCTGGAGAGGAGGATAACCCAGTCAAAATAAGGCATTTTTAGTACATACATTTCATTCATATAAATTATTTTTTGAGCCTCTGTACACAAAGAAGCCCCCAGTGACCCTACCTCTTAATTACACAAGGGACACAAAAACTCTGAACAAATTTCCATTTTTTCGTCTGCATTTTTCAAGGTTTTGAATACTAACAACGTGACCAGCGCCTTCCCCCCTTCCCCCCCTCCGAGCAAATCCGATGAAAGAAACATTTACTGCCTGGCCAGGACAGCTGCACCTGGACGACTGATGCCTACGCTGCCACAGCCAGGTTTGCCACCGTTTGCGGGGGGCAATAATTCCATTTCTCAAAGTGGAAAAGGCATCACAGTGAGAAAAAAATGCCTACAACATAGCAATTTTTGCCACTATTATTATTAGCGCTGCCGTAAGAAGAAAATCAATGCTAATGACAGCAGGTACAGCGTGCTCCCCTCCTTGGTAGGCTCTCCCATCCACGCTGAGACCTCTGGCCAGCGGCGTGTAGGCACACGCACGCACACCCGCGCTCGCCAGCCACACGCCCGGACCCTCCCTGGCCTGGGGCCAAGCGTGCGAGAGAGGGTGGCTGGGCGCCAGGTGCAGCTCCCCTCGCAGCACCCAGGGGGGCCTGGCCTGGGCTGGCCTGGGCTGGGCTGGGCTCTCAGGGGAGAATTCCTAAAGGCAGTGCTGGCGACCTCCTCCAGCAGCTTTGCGGAGCAGATGGGAACTTGGTTCAGGTTGGGTCTGGGCTTTTTTTCTGGTCTCCTTTCCAACTGAGGTAGCCGAGCCGTTGTGCCTCGGTGGAGCGCTCTGGGTGCGTGCAAACTCACCCGCACAAGCACCGGCACCTGCACGTGCATGCCCACCCGGGAGGGAGGACGAGCTGGCTCTGCAAAGGAGGAAGGACAGCTAGCTCAACAAAACCCCTGGAAAAAAATTTTGAAAGCTTTGTGAAAACACACCTTTGGGATTTTTTTTTTTTATTATTTGTTTGTTTGCAGTTTGATAAGAGAGATTGGTTCCTCATGTTACATGGGAGAGATGGAGTGGGAGAGGGGCTGTGGTTCTGGCCGTGAACATGGAAAGAGGCTCAGTTCAAACTTTATCTCCATCCCCTGCCATATTTTGCAGGGTTTTCCTTATGCTTTGTGCTACTGGTGACACACTCAGGCAAGCCACAACTGAGCGCCCTGTTTTGTGGATCCTCTGGTAGCTAACAGAGGTGAGCTGACACTGCCACCCCTTCCCTTAATGGGATGCTCTTCTGCTTGGTGTAACCACCCACTACACAAAGCTGAGCCAGGACTCTTCCATGTCCGTCAAACTGGTTGGAACAAGCAAATAAACGTTGAAATTTTACTGAGACAGAACCTGCAATGCAGCCTTACCAAGGAGGCTGGCAGACACCCACACTGAGAGGAGGGAGGGGGTGGATGAGGCGCAGAGGTTGCACAAGCTTCTTTGGAAACCAGGATAAAAATGCCCCCTAAGCATTGACTTCAGACGTGTTATCCAAGATCACTGTAGAGATGAGCTGTTTGCCCAGGGGAAAAATGGCCTTCAGCTTTTCATAGTCTCCTTCACTTGCAAGTCAACCCTTCCCTGACTGGTGCCCAACCCCTTCTCCACGAGACAACGCATGCTGCTACACCCAGGCCAGCAAAGGAGGAACCAAGACACAGGAAAGAGGGCATCAAAGAAAGGTATGGGCACAACACACCAGGAACCAGCTACTGGCAGCCAAGGCGTTTGTTTGAGAAAACCTTACGTGGAAAGCAACCAGCAGAGAAAAGCAAGCGGAGAAAGAGGCCCTCCCGAGGCACACTTCCCTCAGCACAAGCTCACTCTCTGCCTCACTCTCTGTTTGAGGGCATCAGTAACGCAGTTTGTCTCCTTGCATGGAGTTACCATCGCTTTGCCAGTCACACCCCCCCCCCCGTCAGACCCACGAGACATCTCTGCGACAGGCCTGGAGCATCAAGGTTGTGTTTGTTGCGGGGAATTCTGAAATCTTCTCTCTTGTCCTTCTGCCAACCACCAGCTAAAAAGGCTTTCCCTGGCAGTACCACTGCTGGGCAGTCCTGCCTCCCTCCTCCATCACCCACACTTCCCTGCCTCTGCAGCCTGCCTCTGGCCACGCTTACCCAACCCAGCTGGAAAAGTGTCCCAGAAAAAGGAAAAAGGGCTTCTCCACATTGTTGCTGCTGCAAGGTTTTAAGCCAGACCCAGCTGCTTATCTGGTCCATGGCTGGGCTTTCCAGAAGGCTGCCTCCCTGAACGAGCTTGCCCTGAGCACGGGAAGGTGGCAACCACGCAAAGCAGGAGTCGAGCAGGGCCACAGCAGGGACGGTGAGCACTTCAGCAAGGGCTAGCCCCTGGGAGGGAAGAGAGGGGAGCGGGAACACCTGAACTACCATGGAAGAAACTCAGGCTGCGAAAGCACAGTCTGAATGTTCCCTGCCTGGGGTTTTAGCCCCTCAAGTTAATAATGCCAGGCTTGGGTAGAGGCGCTCGGCTTCCAGCCGGGGTGAGCTGCGCCTTTCCACGGTGCCAAGGGTGCTGCGCTGGCTCACATCCGCCCCGCGTCTGGCTCGACCCTGTTCTTGGCACTCCAACGGCCTTGGACGCGTTACAACTGCTTATGCATAAGTCTTAATAACAGTAAACACACCGATGTGAGCAAAACTATTAGACTCAATTGAAATATTATCATTCCCACTAATTTTGCCTTTCATTTTAATCACATTTATTCAGCAGACAGATGAAAAAGATTATAATGAGGAGGGATCAGCTTCACACATTTAGTTTTTTTTTTCCACTCAAGATGGGGCTGGGGATGCAACCCCGCCATCCCCTTGTGGCAACTGCTCTGTAACTCTTCTAAGCTCCACCTGGAAATATCTGAGCTTGGTTTTGAGACAGGGACTGTGGTACCTGCTGAGGTTCAGATTCCTTGTGCCCTACCATCCTGCTTGGCAGCGAGCTGTAGCAGATGCTTGGAGAAAAAAGTACAGGAAGGAGTTGGGAAAAAGCCTACACCTTTCACAATACACCTCCCACCTTCCTGTTCATTTGTGGTTTAAGGAGTTTGGGAGACAAAAGCAGCATCCAGATATCAAGGTAAGTTCAGCTTCTGTAGTACCAGGGGCAAAGACTTCCACAACTCACACATGGTGTGACCTTTTTGCTTGGTTTAAGCTTGCTGCCCGCACACCCTTGGACTGTGAGAAACGGCAAAGAATTATTCCCTGACTTCCTTCAGGGTTTTACAGACCTCGTGGTATATCCCACCTCCCCACTAGACATCCTTTCGTTTGATACATTCGTAAGAGTCACTCTTCTGCACCTCCAATGTGCTCATTTGGGTGGTAACGCAGCAGTGACTGCTGACAAGTTCCCTGCTTTTCAGGAGCGTGACCTGAACCTCTGTCTGCTCCACAGTGACCAGGGGGAAGTTTGCTTGAAAGTGTTACAGGGTGAAAGTGCCCTGAAATGCTGAAGTCCTCCAGCTGAAGCCTGTAGCGCTTCTGAACATGGTGGATCAAAGTAATTCACGATAGCCATCTGTTGCCCTCACACGGGAGCGCTAGGAACATAATTTTTTCTCTCTCTGTAAAGCACTCAGATACTCCAGTGAGGAGGTGCCAGGGAAAAGCCCCCAGGGAGAGGAATAATACTGTCTTCAGAGCACGAAAAACTGCCAAACACGAGGCCTAAGGCCACACACTGAACAATGAGAAGAAACCAAACAATTGAAGAGCTGCTTTCTCCAGCTGCTTGTCCTATGCAATTTGGGTTTTCTGGGCAAGGGAAGTGCAGAACTGGAGGTCTTCACGCAATAAAAGCAAAAATCTTTCTTGAACTCAGAAGAAATCTCCTTTTGTTTGTTTTTCAGAGCTGCAACCACACTGGAAATGCAAGCGCACGCCGGCAGGAAGCTCCGGAAAACACCCCCTCTGTAAAGGCACCGGGAGGCACCGGCCCCGCTGGCTGCCCTCCCGCAGGCGGGGGCTCTCCCCTGTAGCGGCATCGATGGGGCAAAGGCCCATTTTCAGCCGCCCGCATCAGCGTTTCTGGTCAGAAGGCTGCGAGCGCCCAGCCACGGCAGGGTGACCACCCCCCCGCAAACGCTCAGCCCGCGGCGCTGGGGACCAGTCAGCACGGGTGAGGTCAGGCGAGCGCGGGCTGCAGGACACAGCTCCCGCCGCCGTCCCGCCACGACGAGGACGAGGTGCCGCACCTCAGCCCTCAGGCGCAGGGCACAAGGCGGCGGCCTGCTCCCTGTCGTGGGCCCGGGGCCGGCCCGTGAGGCGTGAGGACACCCCAAACCCCGGCAGGAAAGCCGGGTAGCCCCGGGGGCCGCTCCACGTACGGGGCAGGCGGCCGAGGGCAGCCGCTTCAGCCGCCTTCCCCTCTCCCGCCGCCCCGGGGCGCGGCTCGGGCCTTCCCCGCCCGCCCCGCGGGACGGGGCGTCGCTCGGCCCAGCCGCGCATCCGCGCTCCGCTGCTCTGGCCTGGCTCGACGCGCTCGGCGCTCGGCTGGGGGCGGGGCGCGCCTCCTTCCCCCCCTCCCCGCGCCGCCGCCCGGCCCTTCCCCCCGCGGCGAGCAGGCGGCTCCGGCACGCGCCGCCCGCCTCGCCGGCGGCGGCCACCATGTCGAGGCGGTCCCGGGCGGTGCTGGCCGCCTCCGCGCTGCTCTCCGCCGCCACCGTGGTGGCCGTGCACGTCCAGCAGCGGCGGGAGCGGGAGGTGAGTGGCCCGACGAGGGGGGGCGGAGGGGGGGGAACGGGGGCGCCGCCCCGCCCCCACGGCGGCCCCTGCGCCCGCGCCCACCGGCGGTCAGGCCCCGCCCCTGGCGCCCCGCGCCCCGCCCCTCACCTGCGGGGTGACTGGCGGGGGGGCTGGGGCCCGCCCCTCACCTGTGGGCTCGGCCCGAGGGTTCAGGCCAGAGCCCGCCCCTCTCCTGGCGCCCCGCCCCTTGCCCCCTGCCCTCTCCGGGCCCGCAGCCTCCCCGCGTGTCCCTGCCTGCCCGCTGCCCGCACCTGGAGACAAGCCCCTTCTCCCCGGCAGGCAGCCGGGTCCGCAGCGTCCCGCCGCCCTCTGCCCCTGCTGGGGCTGCGGGTGCGCCCAGCCCGGAGCCCGGCGGCCAGGGCCGCGCCCGCACAGCGGTGCCCTGCCGGTGCTGCCCGCCCGCGCTGCCCGCGACGTTTCTCTCTCTCCACGAACTCTCCCTTCCCCGCCTTCTGCCTCGGCATCTGCCCCTGCCACGCTCGCGCAGCAGCGCCCGCGCCCTTATCCCCAACCTGTGCGTTTGCCTTCGGGGGCAGGTAGCAGCTGGGAGCGCCGGGGTGAGGCACGGCCGGCTCGGTGGAGGCGGTTTCCACGTCTTCGCCAGCAGCTGGGGGTGTTAGGATGCGGGAAGGATGTAATCCTGCACCCTCTGGGCCCAAGGGCACCACCCTGGCAGCATTCCCAGGGCTCTCCCCTGGCTGGCAGTGCTGTCCCGCCGGTGCTCGTCCCTCTGGCAATGCCTGTGCTCTGCTTTTCCCGAGCTCCACAGATGCCTCCCGCTAAAGGGCAAACAGCGCTGCTCTGTGCCGTGCGGCTGCCCCGGCTCCCTTCTTGTTCTGACAGGACAGGCGGAGTGCAAGCTAACGGGAATACGGGGCAATAATTAAACAGGGAAGGTTTCTGTGCTACAAAAATCAGGTAATTCCTGGCAGGCACCGCATCTGCAAGAGAGTCCCACAGCCAAAAGTGTCAGGTCAGACAATGGTGGGTCCCTATACAAAGAAATCCTGCCCAGGACTAAAAGTCATGTGATTGCAGAATGGGTATGTTGCATGTGACAGAAGTTTGGGCAATGATTGTGCAGGTTTAGACCCTGCTGGTGAGCCAAATGGGTACTGGTAGAAGGGCACACATCTGATTTTTTTCCCCCCCTTATTCACAAAAAAAATCTAGAAAATGCATGCGAAAAAAAGCCTATGTTAAATGACTGTTAAAGGTCTGAAGTAGTCAGAAGTTACAAAACACCAGAGTTCAAGTTGCTAGTCCATACCCCAGCTCAGTTGCCTGTTGCATGGGCTTTACGATGCAGTCCATAATTACAGGATTACATTTTCTTTCCTCAAGAAATTGTCTCTGTCAGTGCTTGAGAATGAGGGATCTTGGAGGATGAGACTGATCTAGGTAAGGAAGGAGGCAGGTTAATTTGCTGCAGAAGTTGGAAAACACGCTGAATGGCAGAGGCAGTAGAAGAGGTAGGCTGGTCTCCTGGAATGGCAATGGGTAATGGCTCTGCATTTCCCAGAGCTGACCTATATGCTGGGTAGATCACTTAAATTCAGATTTTTGTAGGTGATTGCCAGCTAATTCAGTGTGCCTGCCTTGAGCCACTGAAGGTCTGACAGGAGTATGTGCTAAATGCTCCTAAACTAAAGCTGAAATAAATGGGAGCTCTACTTTAAGCATGTGCTGCAGGACAACACATACTCTTCAAACATCACTCTTGGAGTGTTTCAGTGAGATACCTAAACTTAAAGGATGTTTTTGACATTAATCTTTGGCTAATACCTCTCTTTCATAGAGACTGTGAAAATAAATTAACATTTACAAAACATTGATATAGGGGTAACGGGCACAGTCTACAGGTGAATGAGTAATGCCACTGTCAGAGTGGGATCTATGTATCATGAAGTGAGTAACACCTCAGGCAACAGGCTGAACAAGGAAGTGAAACTAAACACTGAGTACCAGGTCAGGATCCATGCTGAGCACTGAGCAAGACACTGGTCCCCTGTTATGTAGAGACCGCATTGTAACTCATGTGCAAAACATGGGTAAATTAAGGGCACAACTGCAGATTTATGATGTGCATTCTACCAGTGTCTGATATATGTCTCTAGTAAAAGGAGTGGTGGATCAGCCAATGACTTGATATGGTTAATGTCCTCTGGTTGCTTCATATCTTTCTAATGATACCAGGAAAACAGGGACTTGCTGCCCTTTGCCTGTTCCCGCTGCTCTGTGCTGTAGCTGTTGCTTGGTTTGCAAAATACTGTTGCTTTGGTTGTTACACCCGAGGTTGCTGCTGCAAGCTTCTGACTGGGGAGATCCTAGGTTTCCCAAATGAGGCAATGGTGGGCAGCTTTCTCCCCGTGGGTCTGTTTTATTTTTCCACAGCTGGAAGCAACCACTGCTGTGGAAGGTATCAATGTTGTTGCTGTCAGGCTGCTGGCAGAGAGGCAGTTTTGCTGAGTGTCCTAGAGATGGAGGGGTGAAAGGATCCAGTTGGTCAGCGGCAAAACCTTTTGGGGATTTTGGGGGACAGATCCAGTGTCTGTTCTTTGCCATCCTTCCTAACGCTCAGGTGTGGGCACAGCCTGTGAACTCTGTGTGGGGAACTCATGAGTTCAGAGGTGCCTGACCTGTACATATGGGGATGGGTTTGCAAACCAGTCCTCTAGAATTAGAAGTGATCTCCCCAAAAGCTGAATTTGATGCTAATCTGTATATGTTTTCAGGGATATTAGCATTCCTCAGGATGCTGCTGCTGCAGAAGTGAAGCCAAAATCCTCAATGCTTTTCTTCCAGCGATCAGTTTAACTTAATTTTAAATCACTATTCAGAAGTGCTAAGGCTCAAAGCTTATCTTTTATAAATGAAATCTGAGATTTTCTCTTTATGTTCAAGTCAGGGAATAATGGCTTCAAGTTTAAGGGACTCAGTTATCTAAATAATGTAGTGGAAAAAAGTAATGTGGCTATTCTGCAGTCCTGGTGTAGGGATTATTTCAGGTTTATCTTTATGCAGTTTAATAAACTTTTGACTTTTATAAATTGATATGCCAGGCACAAAGTGATTTGAACTTGTGCACATTTATCTAACTGATGTAGAAGAGCAGGCCTAACTTCTAAGAATGGAGGAAAGTGAGAAGATGATTAACTTTTTCACAGCTCTCTGTCACTTGTGATACTCAAATTATAAAGGTGTCTTTTGCAAACTGTGCATTTTCAAAGTAAATGCATTCACCATATGAAAGATTGCAGAATAGCTGTGTTTTGTGAAAGAAGTTACATTCTTGATGTAATTGTTAAATTACATTGTATCTCCCCACATCTTTTCTTTTTTGTTGTTAACTAATAGTTAATGATGTAATAAGTTTATCAACTTTGTCTTTAGTGATTACTAATTTGTAACCTGAGTTCAGCTGATGGAAGCTGATGGAAAGGGACTGTTTTTATTAGATTAATTTCCAGAGAGAGTTTTGATTATTGGCTGACATGTGTCTGTGCATTTTCTTTACAAGATAAAATATTTCTTAAACAAAACCTTTCTATTTTAATCTTGACAGGAGAAATAACTGCCTTTGAAACATGCAGTTATTGGCATTCTAGATGAGGAATAAAACCCTGTGAGAACTTGTCAAATAATAATCACAAACATCTAAAATGACTTCAGAGTCAGGTTTCAAATAAATTATTTGCAGGTGCATTTTGGCATCATTCAAACAGGTCAAATAACATCTTTTTTTACCATTAGGCTAAATAATTTATTAATATCTCCGGGATCCAGTGGCTAACCTTGGTACCTGTGAGACTTTCTCATTCCTGAGTCCAAGCTGAACATGAGTTGGTAAATTAGGCAGAAGGATAATGCTTTAACTAAACTTAACTTCAACTAAAGATTCTCATCTTTAGTTGGGATAAAACACAACTGTGATCACACAGGTTCATTTAAATGTGAGCCAGGGTTGGCTCCCAACCATCATTTCCTGTTTTTACTGATTTATAGAATTTCTGTGCTCTGTATCATATTTTCTGCTAAGCTTATGACTGTCGCTTTGGAATATAATAAGTGTCTGAATATCTAAAAGCATATTGCTGGCCTGAGGAGTTCAGTGAGTTCAAGCCAAAGCACCAAAGTGGACAGGGCATCCCATGTTCTCCTTTGCACTGGCACTTGTCTTTGGTTAGCCAGCTAAGGGAGTTAAATCAGCAGAATATGACTTGCTTTATGATGAAAAAAAAAAAAAAATAAGAGGGTTGTTTTCTGCTGGCTGAGCCTTCTGACTCTGGGGTGGGATGAGCAGTGCGGGGAGCATGGGGCTGGAAGGATGGCAGCAGCACCGGCATTCATCAGTTGAAGTTGCCGGGGAACTGTGTCTCAGCTTATGTCACATGCACAACTGAGTAAACACTTCACATGGTCCCTGTTTCCTTCCACAGTTTGTGTCAGCCTTGCCATCTCCTCCATCCCATGTCTGATCTCATCACCTCTCCACTCACATTGCTCTGCTGCCTCCTCACCTGTCCCCAGAGGTGCACGTCTGGAGTTGAGCAGCTGGTTCCCAGCTAGTCCCTCCCTTCCTTTTCCCCACCCCAATCCATGTCACCAGGTTTGGTTTTACTTATTTTTGCATTCCCCTGGTGAGAGGTAAATGTTAACTATTTCACCTAATTATCCAAGTGGACAAAAAACTTCCAGGTAGCAGAGAGAGAAAAGCATCTGGAGGAAACAAAGAGCAGCTGGGATTTTCTTACAGCTTTTTACACTCATTGAGGGGCTTACCCACCGATTTAAAAACTGCTGGTCTGTGTTGCACATGTTATTTATAATGAACACTTTAGGTAGAGGGGATATTTTTTGAATGAAGTGCCTTGCTTTTTCAAGAGCCTGGCATAAGCAGGATGTGGGACTTTTACCAGCCTTGTAGCAAGAGTTTACAAAGTAACTTTTTAAGAATAAGACATGAGCAGAAGGCGGCAGATGAAGACTCGTGGCAGTTTTTCTTAAAATCATTTCTAGTTTGCCACCAAATTCTCTCCAAGCAGCGAAGTTTAGGGGAGATTAGTTAGTTTTAGTAAAGATTTAGGGCAGAGGTAACAGGATTTTATAGATCATGTCCATCCTGCATGGCGTGGGAATTACAGGTGCATGGCATTGATTTGCTTGATAGCTTTACCACTTAGTAAACCAACCCATCTGAAGTGAATACAAATAAAGTGC
The DNA here is from genome assembly GCF_031877795.1 of Strix aluco. Taxonomy (NCBI): domain Eukaryota; kingdom Metazoa; phylum Chordata; class Aves; order Strigiformes; family Strigidae; genus Strix; species Strix aluco. Next base: position 17,833,150 of record NC_133933.1, read on the forward strand.
TTTTTAGTGTAGCACTATTAGCTTATCAATACCGGATATTAGCTCCTGTAGTTTTAGATTCAGCCCATGTTAAGTAGCTGTGGCCACATGCAGTGGTAGAGGACTTGCAAAGGCAGCGGTGAACGGCCCTGCAGGAGGGATTAGGGCCTGGCTGGGGGTTGATTGCATTCAGCATCTAACAGGCTGTGATAAACCCTGTTCCTTGTGTTTTCAGAGGCTGCACAGTGGAGTTCTCAGAGATCTTGAGCGTCAAAGTCAGAAAAAGGAGAACATTCGCCTGCTAGAAGAGCAGATTGCTTTGACAAAGCGGTTTATGGAAGAAAGAGACAAAGAGCTAATGGAAAAAGGGTCCCAGCAGTCCTAGGCACAGTCCTGAGTCTAGAGGCTTGATTAAAGACATTTGGAGATCATTAGTATCTAACTACTTGCAAGTGTTTCAGCAAACAGAGGTAATCTGTGAAAGACTGTTTCTTTTGTATAGGTTATAATCCAGTCCCAAAAGCTATAGGGTGGATACAAAACATTTCCTCTGTCATTGTACTTTGACTGTGGCACTTGGCTGGCACATCCAGCGTGGATGGACTTGTCAATGTGGGGAGGAGTAGCTCCTTGTGCAAACACCATCTAGGATGGCTAATAACGTTCACATGAGTGGGCTGCTGAGCCGCCACGATGACGAAGCCACCAGGACCTCCACCTCTGAGGGCTTAGAGGAGGGTGAGGTGGAAGGGGAGACTCTCCTGATTGTCGAGTCTGAGGACCAGGCTTCGGTGGATTTATCACATGACCAGAGCGGGGACTCTCTGAACAGTGATGAAGGTGACGCGTCCTGGATGGAGGAGATGTCATATTACTGCGAGAAGTGCCAGAAGTGGATTCCAGCAAGTAAGCCTGCCGGTTGTGTCTCATTTGCGTTGCTGTGGTGGTTGTTTGCAAGGTGGTTATGCTGTCCTGCATATCTGCTTTACAGGGCAGCCCTTGCTTAGCTGTTTCCCTTCCGATGTTGTAGGAGGAGGGCTGTCTTGGCGTTGCATGGAGCCCTGCAGCCTGATGCCAGCTGTCTGCGTTAGGCCCTTCGATCCATGAACTGTATGGGTGTCCGAAGCTTTTCCCTGTAAAGAAATGGGACTGTCTTTTTTAATTAGTAGAGAACAAGGGTGTGACTTCAGAAACACGCACACCCTCCTGAGTCTTGCCATTGTCATGTTTAGGGCACTCTGGCTAAGCCACTTGGCCTCTCTGCTCACTCAGATAATGACCTGTAAAGCTCTGTGGAGGAAAAGGGCTTTGGGATGGTGTTACTTTTTGGTGGGGTTTTTGTTGTTGTTCTGGTCAGTTTGTCACATCTGTGGAGCATATGGCTAAATCTGAACCTTAGTGGTTTCCTGATAATGTGAACTGAAGTTAGCTCTCACAGAAGCGTGTCCAGCCTGTAGCAGCTAGCTTTGGGAGGCATTTGGAGCAAGCTGCAGAACTTGATCCCTCTGCTACTGCTGCTTGACATAAGATACATGCTGTTAGCAACACAACAGACTGGACTTCCTAAATTCTGCATTATCGGGTCTATTGTTGGATCCAAAAGCTAGATGCTGCTAAGCATGTGTTGTTTTTTTGGTTTGTTTTTTTTTTTTTTTTTAAGTTGTTGGTGGTTAGTTTTTTTTATTTATGGCTAGAAATAGTGAACCCTGCAGGTGGCACCTGTACATTTGCCATTTTAGAATTTGCCGAAAGTTACAGTGTAGAAATCTCCTCTCAAGGTGTGTTAGTGTTTTGATGTTAATTTAATGGAACCAGCATCCTGCTATTAAGGTAGTATGCAGTTAAAGGGACATACTGACTTGAAACGTATTAGTCAAAAAATGGAGCAGAGTTAAAGGTAGCATGAGATATCTTAGAGCACTTGATTTAACACTCAATTTCTTTTATTTTACAAAGATGTTCCCCTCTCGTTGCTGTGGAAGAAGTCCAGAGCAGAAAAAGCCAATCACAGAGCAACAGTAACTAGATACAAATGTGCAAAGTAAACAAGCTGGAAAAGAGAAGTACTGTTCTCTTTGCTAACTGTTCAGTTATATGGATACCAATTGTCATTTGTGAAATCACCAACATCCACAGACAAATGATCATAGTTACATTGAATTGCTATGTAGAAATTCTGTTAATCTACTAAGTGTGGGGTTTTTTCCCCATCAGACATAGGTGCAACTTTAATAGTTAGATTCTGCAATACGCTATGGAAGCAGAGTATTCATGTATTACAAATGCTTGATCTGGTGCCGTTATACAGTAAAAGAGATATCATACTTCTAGAGAAAGACCTTTCATGTGTGAATTTTCAGAAATGCTGTAGTCTTAACTGTTTCCACGTCCTGTGATTTTATTTTTTAATTTTTCATATTTGTCTAAATTAACCCCTGTTAAGTTTAGAAGTCCTGATTCATATGATTATTTTTTTTTTCTCTGCTGTAGAAAGGTAGAACTAGAGCCTGTAACTTTGGATGCGTGGGGTTTCGCAGGTGGCTCTATCCCAGCAGATCACTTTTGTTCAGGCAAACTTTTATGCAGAGTTATCTTTACACAGCAAAGCATATGCTGAAGTGCTTTGCTGATTTAGGATCTAATGCATCAGCTGCAGTAAAGAAGTGTTTTCTGATAATGTTGGGCCATTCTTTTGGCTCTCAGTCTCAAGGAACGAAGATCTTTTCCTGATAGGATAAATAAATACCTTAAAGTTTCACACCATGTCTACGGCACTGCATCCTGGAGGCTGCTGTAAACAGGGACTGGCAGTCTTACTTTAGTAACAATTTGTGGGCAGGGAAAGAGAGAGCTGTAAAGACATGTAGCAGTGAGTGGAAAGATGACCTGGAAGAGAATGCTTGTATATTCTGATAGCCTTTGCAGTGGCATACCTTTTTTAACAGGTCAGCTTTTTTTTAGAGTGGGAAAACGGTTATTGATTGAAGGATATAGATTATCCTGGGGAAGGAAGAAGGAAGGAGAAATGCAACGAAGACAAGGAAATCCTTGGCTTTGTACCTGCATTCACATGTTAGGTAGAACGCCTTTTTTTTATGCCTGTGCATTTCAGTTGGTCACTGCTGACTGCTGCAACTGTGAAATGAATCTGCGCCCTCCATTGCAGCAAGTTCTGACACTTCCTAGGAACCATCTGGGTCTCTGGACTTTGGGAAAAAAGCAAAAAGTACTTTCCTGCCTGATGGTGTAGGAAATCCAAATCTCCTTTGCAGCACTTTCTCCTACAAAAGGACCAGGAAATTGATTTTTACCTATTCATTTTAGGTCAACTGAGGGAACAGCTCAGCTACCTCAAAGGAGACAACTTTTTCAGATTTACTTGCTCTGATTGCTCAGAAGATGGGAAGGAGCAATTTGAACGGCTGAGATTAACGTGGCAACAAGTAAGTAAAACGTTTGTGCCAGCAGAACAACCACAGGACTTGCTAAAATTGTTGTTTGTTGAGTATGTGCTACCTAGAAAAGGAGGATCAGGTATAGGTAACAAACAAACATGTGCATGAACTTCAGAAATTAATTAGCTGAGGATTGCCTGCATATTAGATCTTGGGCATGAAAGATAGATAATCATGCAAACCACATTCCTTTTTTTTCCCTTTTTTTTTTTTTTTCCCTTATGTTCCTCATGAACTCATGGCTTCAGGCAGGTTTGGAAAAGCAAAATGAATGCTATTTGGCTGCTAGGCATGAACAGTTTTTTGTGTATATGAGCAAATGTAAAACTAGTGAGGCAGCAACATGCAAATAGAAAGCTTGCCAGCTCCCTGAACGCAAAGCTCCAACCTGGCTGCTTACTGACTAGCAACAGTCCTTGATGGAATTTGCTGTTTCAGTCACTTGCACACCAGAGCAATCGAAATAATTTGCATTATACAGCAACCACATATGAGTAGACTGATGCACATCATCTTACTCTAAGCAGGGCACTGGAGGGGCAGGCAGGCAGTGCTGGCTGCCTCTGCATAAAATGAATTCAATCAGGCAGTAGCTCTTGCTCAGCATTAAGTGTTTCCACATCGGGCAGTATGTGCGAAACATCTATTTGCATCCTTTGAGACAGTAGTGGTGTGTTGTCTCGTAATAGATCATTTAAAACATCGGTTGTAACCCCTCCAGTGCTTTCGCATGGTGCCCAGTGCAGGGCTGTGCAGGGGAGAAGGTTGGCGAAGCAGTCTGGCTAGCAGACCGGCAGAGTTTCAGCAGGTTACAGATCTAGAGAGCAAAGGCTGCTAGCATTACACCCAGGCCTCTTCAGAGTGCCACGGGGAAGGGACAGACAAAATCAAAACAGGCGAGGAAGAAAGTTGACTGGTGAAGAGACCATCTCCCTAGACTTCCAGCAGCCAGAGCTGCTGCTGCTTCTGTGTAAGTTGAGTTGAGGGAAATGAACAAATCAACTTACCTGAACTAGGAAAAATGAGGACAGTGATTTCTGGATTTTTTTCAGAGTATGTGGCAACAGATCCTTATCTTTAGCCAGTTGGAAAGAGAATTGTTTTTAAGTCCTGAGACACTGTCACACCTGACTTAAAAACCACAAAATCCTAGATAAATAGTTACCAAACTAAGAGGGGTTGTGAGCATCTTCAGCAATGCATTCCAGAAAGCTATGGTCCACTGCAAGGAGACCCATCTCCCTAAGAAAAACACATTTCGAACTTCTCTGACAGTGAAGAATAAGTCTCTGTTGGAAGTAGTATCCAACCGAGGCTGTGTGACTGTTGGAAGATGGTCCCAGCCCAGCTGATTTTAGTTGTATTCATTTGAATAGGGTAAATGTAATTGTAAGTAAATCCTAGCTGACTGTTAGAGAGGTGTGATATTTTTCAAGCCTGCCCTTTACTTTAGGTATGTAATAGGTGAGACTGAATTTAGTTGTGAGGCATCTGAATGAGCTGTAAATGGATTGTGTTTAATGAAGAACACCTGGAGACAAACTTAATTCTTGCATACCCAGAACAATTAGTAGATATGTGATTTTTATGGAGTTTACAGTCTGTTCAGTTTGAGATGTAACAGTATCTAGAAAAACCGTTGTCACTGTGTTTCTGATGGATTAGATAGTAGGATTAATTCTCACCCTTTTTTTGAAAGACTTTTTCCCTACCTCCACACTACATTCAGACCCCAGTTGTGATATAATTCATTTATACAGCTGCTGCAAAAGCTTGTGTCTCAGCATAAACCTACATAACTAGGCAGCTTGTTATTCCCCTGGAATGGAGAAATCTCAGGGAGAATTTGCATCTAACAATGGGAAGATGAGAATGGACAGCATGAAAGCAGGAGGAAGATGGATTGCAGAAGTTCCCTATGAGATGTTGCAAAACCAACACATTTATGAGGGAGCAAAGATGTGTGTGTGTGTGGTGGCTGGAGTGGGGCAGTTGAGCAGATAAAGCAGAAAAGATTTACTTGTATCCAACACTTTCTGTTCCAGGTCGTCATGCTGGCAATGTACAATTTATCTCTGGAAGGAACGGGCCGTCAGGGGTACTTCAGATGGAAAGAAGATATTTGTGCTTTTATTGAGAAACACTGGACTTTCTTGTTAGGGAACAGGTAAAGACATGATGTTTCCCTGGAAGTCTGGTTGGTGAACCAAAGGAATTAAAACCTGTTATACAGATGGACAAGAATCCTGGTTAATTTGGTGATGTCCCTGTTGAGCCTCAGTAGTGAGAATATTGAAGGATTTAATGTTGAGAACCTGAACGTAGGCATGAGGGCTACTCTTGAGAAAGAATAAGCATTTCTTAGTGGGGAAAAAACAACCCCAAGAATGTCACACAAAAGCAATGTAAATGCATATATTTTGAATTATTTCTTATATTCCTTTAGGTAGTGTATGAACCTGCAAAGCCTTTGAGTCTTTCTAAACAGTCACAACAGATGGGCTAGTCCTGATGTCACTGGGCTTTAAAGAAAAAAAAGAGGTCCTGCAAAGTACTTGGTTATACTTGGCTATAAAGCTTGCATGGACCAAGTTCTCCAAAAAGGAAAATTTGGCCTCATCTTTCAGATTGTTTTGAATATTGATAAAATAGTTTTTACATAGCAGGTGTTACAAACCACTGAAATGTTTTCCAGTGTGTGTAAAGAAAGAAGCTGTCAGAGTAAGCACCGTTTTCATAAAGGGCAGCCTTTGCGGCACGATGAGTTGTGTGCTGTATAGGCGAACGGCGCGTTTTATCTGAGCGTGCTGAAGTTGTCAAACCCAAGTCTCACTGTTAATGCATGTGCTATAGAGGCAGTGAAGGAACCGAGCAAGCCTTCGAAGTTGTAGGTTTGATTGACTTCACAGCTTCTTTTCTTTGCCAGGGATTTCTTTGTTGTAAGTTCTGGCCTTTCTCCCTAACCAGATTTGCTCTTTGGCTTTGCTTTCATTGCTTGTCTGTGCCTCCTTGCTCTGTTCTCAGAAATGTTAGTATTTGTCCCCTCTGGAAACCACAGGGACCCTGACTGGAAGGCAGCTGATGAGCCATCACCTCCCAGGGTTTGATGCTGCATTTTGAGACCTGCCCTGGGAACTGGGCACTCCTTGCTCTGATTAAAATTTAGATGAAGTGATTACTGGCCTCAGACATAGTCTCCCCACTTGCCTGGACAAGCCACTGATGAAGCAGGGACAGCTGAACCATACGTGTAGCGGTTCAAGGCGTGCAAGCTTTATTTCCTTGGCATATTAAAGTACAGCTTATCCAGACTTATTGTAATGTTCCAAACTCTGATCTGGGGCACCTGAGTCAATCACCCACTTTTGAGGGTCAGTATCCCAAGGTGTGTAATTGCAACATTCAGCAGCAAATACCTGTTTGGCCAAGCCTAGCCCGAGTACTGAAGTTTTTGCCAGTAGAGGAGTGCAAAGGCAAGAAGGAATCCTGAGATCCTGTGCAAATATGGGCTTACACTCTGCACCATGAACGTGATTCTCCAGTATCCAAGGGAGTGCCTCAGTGGTTGGCTACAGGGGCAATTTTTTAATGTTTCTTCTCACTTCTTTCCTAAATATCTTAGCCCTGTGACCAGTTCTTAGAGGAACAAAAGATGCTCAGATGCCCAGTAGAGTACCTGGCCCTGCAGAGTGAAAGGCAGTTTCCTGCCTGCAACTGGCCAAAAATGTGCTTCAAAAATAGTTCAGTGAGTGTGGCTGACAGGTGTGTTGACTAGTAGAAATCCTCTTCCCCAAACTGTAGGAGAGGTTTTATGGCAGAAAATCCCAAGCAGAGATAGGGCTCCAGTACATATTGCATGCATGTGTCTGTGGGACCAGTATACGTGCTCTGATACCTTGTCACCTCCTGCAGCTCTGTTGTCCTCAGTGATTTATTTCTCAGAGCCCTAACTCTGCTTTTCTTCAGTGCCTGACCAGTCTGCAGCTGTGGAGGGCAGAGTGGTCAGATCCCAACTCCTTTTGTGAAATCAGCCTTAGAGATCCTGTCCTACAGCTCTGGGAGTGTGCTTTGCTAAATGAAATCTCAAAGTAGTCATGGCAAGCATTTAAATGAAGTTCGTCTTCCCTTCTGTGTGAAGTGACACCTTTATCAGTACCTCTCCCTTGTCTCTCCCATCCTGTACACCCAGTGTCCTGTTTGCCGTCTTCAGTAATGGAATACAGCTTCGCAGTGTCAGCTCAACACAGCTATCACTAGGATCCTGTTCCCATTCTTGTATTGTCAAATTGCTAAGGAAGGTAGAAATGTCAGTGTTTGAAAGTTGGGGGTTCCAGTAGCAAGGTAGACCTCTCCTCTGTAGGTTTGGCATGTTGTGGCTCATTGATAAAAGAAAAATTGCCTCTCACTGTGCTGCGTTCGCATGGCATTTATGGAGTGTATGTACACAGCACTTTGCATGAGAGCCCACCAGTACGTTGTAGTCTTGCCCTTCAGAATGGTTATCTCTTTGAGAAGAAATTAATTAACCTTTAACCTCTTTAAGGGTGGGGGTGTAGGGAGTACGTCATCCCCCCGCATCAGTGCCAGTGGCAGAAGCACTCTGCACTTCCCATCTTGGCAGAGGGAGGAGGCTTCAGGATGAAAGCACAGCTGGTGAATGGGAACCAAACACTTGTTTTCCCCTCTCTCAATGTAGGAAAAAGACCTCAACATGGTGGAGCACAGTCGCTGGCTGTCTTTCTGTGGGGAGCCCCTTGTTTTTCCGCTCAGGGGCACAGGAATTTGGAGAACCGGGGTGGTGGAAACTGGTTCATAATAAACCCCCAACAATGAAACCTGAAGGAGAGAAGTTGTCTGCATCTGCACTAAAGGCAAAAGGTAACTCTTCCCCCAGTGGTGTATAGGTTCTTAGCTAGGGACAGAGCTGGAAGGCATGAGAAAAGTTTACTTAAAACAATGTGTTTGTGTGTATGGACAGTTACAGAGCATGATTTTTTTTTTTTTTTTTTTCTGCATTAATGCTTGATCTTAAATCAAGAGGACTATGTTGCATGTGTTGTAGTATGTGAGAGGCCTGTTATATTTTATTGCCTTTTGCATCATTCTAACCAATTCAAAGGCTTTTGAGATTCAGGTTTTTTGTAGCTGAAACCTACAATTTCTCTGTTCATCTTTATCCTGCAGAGGGTTTTTGTATGTTTGGTCCGCACTAGCAAATTCCCTTCTGTGCAGAGGACCAAAACTGAGTCTTAAATGAGGCTTTAGTGGTGCACTGACTACATGTCCTTAGTTAATTTCTTGTATATTTTGAAAATACATTTTGTAGTCAATGTGTTTTTTGTCTGTATAGTATATATCCAGTGACTGCAGGAGCTCAGTGTCTGTTAGAATAAGCAAACTACTTCTTTAGCAGCTTCAAAGCCACCTCTGGATCCCATCATTACTGTGGAAGGACTCAGGAAGCGGGTAAGCCGCAATCCAGTGGAATCGGCCATGGAGCTGAAGGAGAAGAGGTCTCGCACTCAGGAAGCCAAGGATATTCGGAGAGCCCAGAAAGAGGCAGCTGGCTTCCTGGACCGGAGTACTTCCTCCACTCCCGTTAAATTCACCAGTCGAGGCCGTCGTCCAGATATTGTCCTTGAGAAAGGAGAGGTGATTGACTTCTCCTCTTTGAGCTCTTCAGATCGCACTCCTCTGACAAGTCCTTCTCCTTCCCCATCTCTGGATTTCTCTGCTCCTGGCACTCCGGCCTCGCATTCAGCTACTCCCAGCCTTCTCTCGGAAGCAGATCTCATCCCAGATGTCATGCCACCACAGGCTCTGTTTCATGGTAAGAGATGCCATGTTTTTTTTTTCAATAATAAGCTATACGTAGTTGTCAAGGAAGGTGTTTTTAAAAAAAAAAAAAAAAAAAAAAAAGAAATTTCCAGTTAGCTGCAGGATCTTTACAAGATAAGATGGAAAGTAACTTGTAAAACTCTGTTTGTCTTAGTTGTGTGTAAATCTTGATTAGTTTTCCATAGTTGTATTGCCAGCTTCTAAGGCCAGAAGAAACCACCATTATCATCTTCTGAGGGATCCTGAATAAACAGTGGGTAGAAGGTTTCACCTAGCAACTGCTGCACTGCTCAGCATAAGCATTTCACTGCAACACAGATTACACTCTTAGATAGCAACCCTAATTTTGCCTCAACTGTTTCTTAAATGGGAGAAATTTAATTCTCATGGTAATGTTCCAGTGGTTCTATAAGTTCAAACGTCTCAATTAACAAATGTTACATTTCAGTTAGGTTGCAAAGCAGTGATGCAGACTGAGTGCTTTTAGTACCCTAAGGAAGCCAGACCTCAATCTAATTGGAGAATAAAGCACTTCTTGTTGGAAGGAAGGATATTCAAGTTCTGTAGAGGGATAAATCCTGTGCTTCTGTGACTCCTAACTGTTCCCTCAGTTTAAACAGAGCTTCTCCAGGGTATTCTAGCTGAAGATAAAACTCACCAGCTTGACCATTTTGATCACCAGTCTTCAGGAATTTTCAACAATTTTAACACTTGTTAAAGAGCATGAGCTTGCAGCTCAGGAGTGCCATGTTTTTGGATGCCAAACTGCAAGACACCTTAGGAGCAGGATTGATTCTGTGTCCTGAAATTGGACTCCTTACCCTGTCTCCTGTCCAAAATCAGGAAGTCCAGAAGTAAATAGCGAATGGAGTGTGTTGGATAAACCCACATTATTTCTCCTTATCAGAAAAGTCCTGTGACAACACTTTTTGAAATGGGGCTTTGATGTTTACATTTTTTTTCCTGGATTATTTTGATCTGTTGAACAGATGATGAGGAGATGGAAGGAGATGGAGTTATAGACCCAGGAATAGAGTACGTGCCCCCTCCCAGCGGGACAGCCGGTGCTGGCAATGTGGTAGCAAGTAGAAAAAAAGTGAAGACAGCTGAGCAGATCAAGCAAGAGGTGGAGAGTGAAGAAGAAAAAACAGAAAGGATGGAAGGTGACAGTGAAGATCCTGAAGAGTCAAATGCATCACTTCAGGTGAGGGGGCGAGACAAGAGGAAGCCACAGCTGGAGAAGGATGCTAAACCCAGGGCTCCCAAGCATACCTCTGTTAGCATCTATGAGGAAAAGCTGCTGCTGAAGAGACTGGAGGCCTGTCCCAATGCCATGAGCATGACCCCTGAGGCCCGGAGACTGAGGCGCAAACTGATAGTCAGGCAGGCCAAGAGGGAAAGAGGACTGCCGCTCTTTGACTTGGACCAGGTTGTGAACGCTGCCCTGCTCTTGGTTGATGGGATTTATGGAGCCAAAGAAGGAGTTGTTTCCAGGTCCCCAGTAGGCCAAGCAACATACAGAACTACTAGTCAGGACTTCAGAATCTTGGACAGATACCAGGTTAGTGTTTTCCAAATCCATCTGAGCTTTTGGCACTGGTTATTTTAGAGTTTTTGCTGCAGACAGCAGCGTCACCTTGAGCTTGTCTGACTCCCAGAGTGGAAAGGATTACGTGAACAAGACCCATTTTGACTTGGGGTTGTGTCCCCACCAATGCTCCCACAAGTCCCTTCCATCTTGGGACATGCTCATACAGCACAGCTGTCTGTCAGTGTCAGCACCACAGTGTCTATGTATTTGTACTCCAGCCCTGCCCAAACATGGATAGTAGAGGCCTGAAAGTACCCAAACAGGTGGTTGTTCTTTCATGCTATGTAGGAGGGAGATCGCTTGCAGCACTTTTCTGAGTCATGTGTGCAGCTCATAGGTTTGGGCGCTAAATCTGAGAGTGCACAGCGGAGTCCTCTGAGGTGGGACTGTCATGCTGTGGGTCCAATCCATCCTTTCAGATTGAAAGGCCCTTATCCTCCCTCTGTTGATATGATTCCCCTGTGTCAAGTCATTGATTAATCTTCCTGAAATGTTCTTTCTGCATTTTACTGTACATATAGACAATGCTGCCTGCCATGAAGGGATATCGACAGCAGACAACAAAGTTTCTGTATCGACTAGTAGGCTCAGAAGATCTGCTGACAGACCACAGTATTGTCAGTCCTTACACGTCCCGTGTCCTGAAACCTTACATCAGGTACAGATGGTCAGAGGTTGAATTTGCTCTTGGCTTGTGAACCCACGGAGAGGACACCTTTCTTGGGCAGTGCTCCTCACTCATCCTTGAAGTACAACCCAGTATGCTATGGTAACCCTGAAAGGATAGTGTTCTATTTAGCTGAGTAGTTAAACTGGCTCTGCATTGGGAAGGGGAATCTCCAAAAGAGGGCAGGGCAGAGAGGGAATCACTGAAGTCATTCGATGCAAGTTGCACCTGCTCTTGGGTCAGAGCGGTGATTTCCTTGCTCCTGCTGTAAGGAGAGGTTGGCTTGGTGTGCTGTGGATCCGGGAAGTGCCCTGGTCTCTGACACACGGGTATTTTTGCTGAGCTGGGTGCTGTTTTCCCACATGAATGGAAGAATCTGTTCTTTTGTTTCAAGTTGAGCATGTCAGAAAATTATTTCATGGGCAGTACCCATTCAGCTGCAGTGGCAGTTATTGTTGCTCAGTCGCCTTTTGTGTTTGCTTCATGTTACTGGCAGGCGCGATTATGAGACAAAGCCCCCAAAACTCAGGCTGCTGGCAGAAATCCGGGCGTATCCACACAGGAATGATCTCAACTGGAAGGCTGAGCCTGAAGCACCCGTTGATTACTGCTACGTTCGCCCTAATCACATCCCCACTATAAACTCCATGTGCCATGAATTCTTCTGGCCTGGTAAGATTCCTTCAGCACTTGCTTTTTTAAGAAGGAAGTGGTTTTGTTCAGAAAAAATATTCTTGGGCCAAATTTTTCTTCAGTTGGTGTCTGGCTCTGTTCTTAGAAAACCATTATCTGATGTCATAGGAATGCAGTTGAGATGGAGACATGGGTTTGGTGTCTTTGTCTTTTGAGATCATTTAGAACTGGGCAATTAGGCCCTAATTAGCACAGCACTTAAAGAAATAGGTTGGTTTGGGTAACACCATTGATGCCAGTAGGAGTAGTCAGTTACTAAATTAAGCATCCAGTGAAAAGTTTTGCAGAATCAGGAGCTGAAGTAAACAGTTTTATACCAGAGACCTACTGTTCATTAGCTTCATGAGAAAGTTTCTTCCTAGCAGCTGTAAGCTGGATATGTTAGAGTGAAATTTGGGAATTGTACTTACAGCTGCAAGCTCCACCGTGATGTCCTTTATTTCTTCAAGCCTCAGTATTTGCAAGGTATGGGAAGGCTTGGGCATCGATTTTTTTTTTTTTTTTTTTTTGGTGTCGTTTCTTGAACTGTAGGCTCTTTGGGGACAGTGGCTGCCCTTTATGGGGGCAGTTATGAGTCTGTAGTCTTTAGTTCTTCTAAAATAATAACAGTGATGTTCATCTACTGCACGGATCAGTTTCTGATGAGCAAACAACATGGCAGGCTAATTTAGAAAAGCCCAGTACAAACAGTACACACCTTATTCCAAGTAACTGTTTGCTTTACATTTTGATTTGCAGATAGTGATTCAACAGGGTTTGTAGTTCATCAGTGCTCGTATGCTGCAGTCAGGATCAGAGCCCTTTGTGCTACTCCTTGTCCAAATTGTACAGTTTGTGGGGAGATAATGTGGTATACGTTCCCTTTCACAAGCTGTTTTGGAGCTCATGAGAGACACTTGCAATCCCAACAGAGGCTGAACCCCTTTGTCATAGTCTCTCCTCTTCTGATAATGCATTTGAAGTTCTGGCCAAGTTGGGTCGCAGCTTCATTAAGTTCTTCAGGACTCACCCTGTTCTATTTAACATAAGGAGCGTGGGTGTGTTCCACCCGACTGAACTGTTCATCATTGAATCAGAAAGCTGACACTCCCGTCAGTCTCCAAACAGGAATCAAAATCTCTTCCACGGTGTAAATTTTCTGAGTCTGGGATTATATGATTTATTGCACCTTAATCCTGTTTTAGCAAGAGAGACAAGTGAGGAGGTGATACTTCAGGAGATAAAGCACAGTGTCTTTGTGGACATGAAGGGTTTAGCTTCACGATGGGCTGGTACAACTGAGGAGGGGGTGGGATATGCAGCTGGGAGGGCACCGTTAAGCTAGCACTGTTGTTCAGAGAAATAGCTGTAATTCCACCTCAGTTTAGGCATCCGAAGCATGTGTGCTTGGGGGATGCTATCGTCAGTAAATGACATCTTAGGTATGCTCAGTTGCCTTCTAATAGAGGTGCACTCATTGACTGAATTCTTAAGTTTTAGGCTCACCAGGTGGGGTGAGCCCAGGCCTTAGTTCTTCCACCTCTCCAGATCCTTCCCGTCAGAGCTCTTCTTGTTTCTCACAAGGCAGAAACAAGTTTGCAGTTACCGCAAATGAGCTGATGTGAAGCAAGATTCCCCTTGTTGTCTCTCACGGTATCTTGTGCCTTCATGCCCTACTGGGAAACATCTCCCGAGCAGACGAGTGGTAAACCATCCTGAGCTAAGCATCTTCCTACAGGAATAACTGCGTGCCGAGGGGACGGCACCATCTCATAGACGCCAGCGTGCTCAGGGCAATGTAGCGTTCCTGTACAGACATGCTGTAAGGCACTTCACAGTCAATTGCAGCCCTGAGATAATTAACGCGGCTCCCTATTGCCAATCGATTCCTCCCACGTCTTACTCCACCCAGCTTACTCTCGAGCAAGAAAAATAATTCACCCGCTTATTTATGCCTGGTGCCTTATGAAGTCTTGCATTTCATCAAGAGCGATAAACATTACTGGAAAACATACTCTGCTATTTGGTTATCCCATGTTCCAGATATAGCTGCGATTGCCAATTTGAGGCTGAAACTAACGCTTATGGCACAGCTCCGCTATGTCTTGCACTCATTTAGGGCCTGTCCACACAAATTACCAAGCAGTTGTCTGTGCCTTGAACTGCACTGCTTGGCCCCAACATGCTGTGTGGATGCTCTTGGGCTGCAGCAGCAATGTGATTAGCAAGGTAACAAACCGCTCGGAAGTCAGCAGCCTCAAGTGTTTCTGTCCAGCCTCTGACTCACAGAAGCACCACTGCCTGAGAGGGGGTTTCATGGCCCAGATTAGGGAATTTGCATGCTAAAAGCAAATGTTTTGATAGCGTTGAAAGCTGTGGTCAGGTTCACAGTGCAACTCCACAGACAGCTGAGTATGCACAAGAGGAAACAGCAGGAGCTCGAGGCCAGCAGGGGAGAAGAGGTAGGAACTTAGGCAGGTAATGTTACCAAAGCTGAAGCCCAGTTTCATGTCTGCTGCGTCTGGAGAGAGCTTCCAGGAAGAACGGGATGGTTCACCCAGTGTATCAGGCGGATACACTGAACTGCCCCCCTTTGCCTGTCTGCAGGCAGGTCCTCTGCATTTGCCGGCTGGAATGGGAACGGTGCACATCACCTTGGTGCTGGCCCCGCCCAGGTGAAATGAAGAAGTAAACTCTTATCTGTTAATGTTACTGCAGCCCTTAAGAGCCCAGAGCAAGGGGCACAAGCTTACTAGGACCCAATCGAGCAAACATTTGCACATGCATATTTAGAACTGGGTCCTTAGCAGTCTGCAGATACAGCTCAGAATACAAACCAAGGAAAGATTGGTTGGGTGCTGAGATTGTGTGATTATAAAATTGTTTTTTTTTAACCATCCTGCTGTAAAGAATGTGCTTTTTGAGTTTTAGTTTCATCCTCTAGTCATTTGGGAGGAAATCAGCTTTGTTAATTTCTCCACTAGTAAGCAGGTCTCATTTTGTCTGTGTGTTTTGTTGAAGCATCTCTCCATATCAGAGCTTTGAAATAAAGGTAGAAGGAAGGGATCAAGTGAGTGTTTCTAGGCCTTAAAACCCTGAATTTCCATGCAAGTGTGACACTTCTTTTGGTTTGCAGTGCTTTCAACTGCTGTTTCTCTCTTTGTAGGAATTGATTTGTCAGAATGCCTGCAGTATCCAGACTTCAGTGTTGTCGTCCTTTACAAGAAAGTTATAATTGCTTTTGGCTTTATGGTGCCAGACGTGAAATACAACGAAGCTTACATCTCTTTTCTGTTAGTTCACCCTGAGTGGAGAAGAGCTGGGATTGCAACCTTCATGATTTACCATCTTATCCAGGTAATGAAAAAAACCCCATGTCTGCTAAAGAACTACCTCTCCCTTCTTGCGTACACACATGCAAATATTATAAAGTAAGTAGTGTGTGTTCGTCCTTTACATCTCTTTCTTTGCATACACAACTGCACAGATTGTCAGAAGCCCATGTGAACATTTATGGGGGGAGATCGCTTCAAAAGCAGAAACTTAAATGTGTTTAGAAAAATAACCATACTGGTCAGGTCCTCAGAATTAGTGAGATACTGTAGACTTAGACTGTCTTGGAAATTAACTTTGTGTTCTTTGGTGGTCAATAGTTCCCATAACAGTAATATTGTAAATTTGGGGTTTAAAGGAGAAAATGAGATAATAGTGGGGAGGTTCAGTAAGAATCTCTTGCAGCTTTTCTTGGCTACAGCTGGAGGTTTATTCTGTGACCAGGGCCATTGCATTAAATCACCTGCTGATCTTAATCATTCTCTTTCGCTTCTGGTTCAAATCCAGCTGAACTGAAGATAAAGAAAAGTGTTTGCAACCTCATTCAAATTTGTTCAAACTAGCTTGTACTGGGCTTTGTTCTGCAGGGACACTTGGGAAGATTAATCTGAGCTAACTAAACGGGTGGTATTAAAGTAGCTAAACTTCATTAAATCTCTGAATGAATACTGTTATTCAGGTGGCCTTAATTCCATTCACTTTCTTGAATTAAATTGCAGGAAAGCCAGCTTAATTTTGAGTGAGGATGCAGACAGATGGCATTTGCAGAGCCCAACTGTGCCTCTTCAGGGCCCACAGTTTTACCACTCCCTGAACTCTCTTGGCAGCGCTGCCGATGTGAAACATTCCTTGACTTGTTTTAGTCAAGACGAGCTGCACTAGCAAAAACTCGCCATTGAAACTGTTTTTCCTCATACTCATTTGGCTGAAGAGAGGTAGGGAGTGCTGGCAGAGCCTTGGTAACAGTGATCTGTACCTTGGAAAAGCAGTTTCCACTGAGGGTGGCTTTTCTGGGCCACCTGAGGGTAACTCTTCTACCTACACAGCTCTCTGCAGTGTCCACCTATCTCTGCTCTACATGTTGACACAGGCCACTAACCAATCTGCTTTAAATTCACCCCTTAGATTTCCTGAGTGTCTCTGTTTAAAGTGTTTAAGTAAATTGCCCTCAACTGTAGTCTGTTGACATGGTATGTCAACACCTGGTGAGAAAAGGCATGAGTGTTGAGCCAAGGTTTGCAGGGATCCAGCAGCTGGACTCATGTCTCTCCAGCAGAGTTGGGGTGTGTTGGCAAGTCAGCTGTAGAAAATCATCACAGCTTTTTGTAGGATGTATCACAGCCAATTAACCTAATTCTGCTTGCAGGTAGAGTAGCATAAAATTATCATGTTGAGGAGAGCCAGGCAGGTTTGAGGCTGATTAGGCTTGCTAGCAGTGAGAGATCACCATTGTATGTTCAGCTCATCAGATTTATTTTTCCATTGCTGATTCTTTTTCAATGGTAGAAGGCATTTAGTCCTGTAGGAGAAGAAATGGTGGTTGTGACCTTTTGTTCCTCAGTCACTAGATCATATGTGCTGCTTTGCAGCCTCCTTGGGCTGACACCAGGGTCTGCTCTCTGTAGCTGGAGCCACTTTCATACGTGTCTCTTGGATCAGCGTGCTGAGTTTGGGGATGAATTCTTGGGAACAGCATAATCTAACAGAAAATGCATTGATGGAAATGGTGCCTTGATGGGTTTGTTGTCAGAAGTTACCCTCTAATGCATCCAGCCCAGAGGACCAAACTGCACGATCTAACTCCAACTTCCTTTCCTGAAAATGGCTCCCAATTATATTTTTTTTTCCTGTTTTCTTTCCCTTAAATCCCTGTGAGAGCTTTCCCTTTGAATGATCTACCTTGGAAATTTTCTAAAGGGTGTTACTGTTCCCACTTAGACTTACGATACATTCAATATACATAGAGTGCTATTAAAACACTAGATGAAAGCAGGAAAAAATTATTATATCAGTATCTTTATCTGAGAGCTGCTAGTTAGAATAATCTGGGATCTTTAAGGTAACTTCAGCCATGCCATTTGCTGTCTGAACTGAATTCCCTGCCTTCTCAGGAGGCGAGTGCTGTGCCCTGAAGGATGGGAGAGGAGCTGGGTGGGATAGACAGGAATTCCAGCGTGACAGCCCAGAGGTGTGCTGGGGCTGCTAGCGCAGTCCCAGAGAGCTCAGCTCTGTTTGCTGACGGGGAGGAGCGCGGCGCCTGATCTTCTGGCATGTTTTGTCTTTTCTTCAGGCCATTGTTAATAAGTATTTGAGATCGGTGCTGTACACCGAGATTATTTTTAATTAACAATTACTTAGCAATTGACAATGGAAAGCTGACAAATTATAATCCAAAACCTGCTTTCATTGTCAGAGAGTCCATGTTTCCCAGAAACAAAGGCTCAGAGGAACAGCAGTTTTCCCTTGACGTTTCAGCTGTTGCTATGTGTGGTAACTTCTGTGTCGAGGCCTGCGATTTTTCTCATATTTCCTCTGTAACTTGAATACCTGAACTGATGAATCTCTTCACCTCCGCATTCCCCCAGAGGCTGTCTCATTCTCTTGCTGTGATTCTTCTTTTTTTTTTTTTTTTCTCCCCTCCCTTGGCAGACCTGCATGGGCAAAGACGTAACCCTTCACGTCTCTGCAAGCAACCCTGCTATGCTGCTCTACCAAAAATTTGGATTTAAGACTGAAGAGTACATTTTGGATTTTTATGACAAATACTATCCCCTGGACAGCAAGGAGTGCAAGCACGCCTTCTTTCTCAGGCTGCGGCGCTGATCTGTCAGAGCTGTCTGCGGGTCTGCGAAAAGCCCAATCTGTCAAGCAAAGAACTACCACGGCTTTCAGCGGAGGACGCTGGCTGCCACATGAGAGCTGGGATGCACCAATGCCTTTATCCCTAGGACTTCGCATTTCAACAGTGCTATGTTGTGTGCTGAAAGTGCAATCCAAGAGGATTGATTCCTATGCTCCAAGGAGAGAGGCTTGGAAATGCCAACTGGGACATTCTGAAACCACTGGAAGACTAAACTTCTTTATGGGGAGTTCTCCTGCCACTGTTACTTTGGAGACCCTCACTGACAAACAAACAAAACCCCCAAAAAGTACTTGTCACTTCAGAGGGGCCCCATGGATTTCAAATTTTAAAACCTATCCAAAAAGTCACAGGTTTTTGTTTATGGCGAAATGAACATCTACATTTAAATCATCCACAGTGTTTCTGTGATTTGAGTGCTTTGTTAGGAACCATGTCTTGAATCTGTGAAGGGAAATAAGATATTCATGCATCTAGCTGGGTGCTAACATTAGGAAAGCTCTACACATGCCAGAACAGCAATATTGGAACCATGTTTTAGGAATAATGAACTCATGTGATCCCAAATGCAAGGCTCAGAGGAAATGTTTTTCTTCTGCTCCTTCCCTGCTGCCTTCCTTTCCCCTCGTTGACCCTGTGCTCAATGTGAAGTTCTTGTAGTGCGCAGTGTTTTGTGTTCAGGAACAAGATGTCAAGCAGGTTTGTAGCTAGGTGAGGTAGGACACAACAGCTGCCAAATCAGCTCTTTGAAATCTTACAACCCATCTGCCAGTTGTTTATGCTGCAGATCAGCCCTTTGGGCACACCTCTAACCACAGAGACAGCCTCATAGGCTCCAGCATCCACCTCCTCCTGCTACAGACACTTTGGCTAGAAGAAACCCGGAACAAAAATCCATGGTGGTGTTTGAAATGCAGGCTCTGGTTCATAGAAGCAATCTGTTTGGAGCTTGGAGGGAGGGGAGGGTAGAGGTGGGCCAGTTCCAGTTCTTGGAAGCATCTAGGCTGTGATTTCATGGCTCTAAGTGTAAGTAAAGAGGAGAGCAAAGAATGAATGGGAATATCCAAGAATTAAAAAAATACAAACCCCAAATGGTTTCTCTGGTAGTGGGGTCTAGTACTCTTACATAGTTTAGCAGCTTCACTGACTTTTACTGCAGATGAACAGTAAGTTGGCAGTTTGCTCTGCTGCCTGACTGTTGTGGTTTGAGCTCAGAGGGCAACTGAGCACCATGCAGCTGCTCACTCTCCCCTTCCCCCTCAGTGCTGGGAAGGAGAAAATAAAAGGCTTGGGAATCGAGATAAGGGCAGAGAGGGGTGACTTGCCCGTTATGGTCATCGGCAAAAGACAGACTCGTTAGGGGAAGAAAAAGAACGTAAATTTAATTCAAACACTATCAACAACACTTAACAGACGAAGTAGGACAGGGAGGAGTGTTGCCACATCTTAAAAACACCTCCCCCCCCCCCCCCCCCCTTTCTTCCTGGGCTCAGCTCTGCTCCCAGTTTCTCTACCTCCTGCCCCCTAGCAGCACAGGGGGCAGGGAGGAGGGGGTGCAGTCAGTCCTGCCACTTCTTTCTCCAGGGCTGGAGGGAAACTCCTCACATTCTTCCTCTGCTCCGATCTAGTTCCCCTCTCAGTGGAGGCAGTCCTCCACAAACTATCCAACATGAGTCCTTCCTGAGCTGGTCCAGTGTGGGTCCCTCCCAGGGGCTGCAGCTCTCCCTGAGCTGCTCTGGCATGGGTCGCTCCCATGTGTTGCAGTCCTTCCAGTGCTGAACTACAACAGCGGGGCCTTCTTCGGGTGCGGCCACCTGCTCCAGGATAGGGTCCTCCATGGGCTGCAGGTGGGCATCTTCTCCACTGGTGACCTCCATGGGTGCAGGGGGGCAGCCCTGCCCTCTCACCATGGGCTGCAGTGGGGGGATGCAGTGGTGCACCCCGCCCACCCCTTTCCTCTGCTGATGTCAGTGTTAGCGTAGGTGTCCTGCTTGCAACTCCTCCGCACAACTCCCACTCCTCCTCCTCACAGGTTCCCCTTCTTAAATACATTATCACAGAGGTGCAGCCAGCATCGCTAAGTGGCTCGGCCTTGGCCAGAGGTGGGTCTGACTTGAGGCTGGGGGTGCTTTGAGAAGCTTCTCACAGGGGGCCAGTGCTGTAGCCTCCTCAATTGCTACCAAAACCCCTGCCACACCACAAACCCAGCACACTGACTGAAGGTCAGTCCATGCATTATAAATATGAATCACATCTGCTGTGCTGTTCCTTTCACATCAAGTCCCACAGAGAGCTACACAGCAAATGTGGCTGCTTTGTTCTTAATCCATTGTGTATACCTGTTGGGTACCTGGCTATAGTAGTAGTTGCCTTAATGGAGTCTTCATTTTGGTAACAGCAGAGAGAGGGACACAAAGTAAGTTTTTGTGTAGCCAATGTACATTGTCACCAAAACAAAAACAGTGTTAGTGGGAGGAAAAGAGAACCCATCCAAGTGTTGTGTGCCCTAACATCTGTGCACAATTCTGCCTGCTTTATGACTACGTGAAAATTTTTGATGTTACTGATGTTATGAGTTAGCTGTACTTGGAAAGAAAAAAATACCTGTCTTTATGAATGGAATTAAAGCCCTTCCCTTGGAAAAGCCTACCTGTAGTCATACTGTTTGTTAGGCTGTCTCTCCATCATCTTATTTCATTGAAATGTAGCAAACTCAAGTATGGCCAATAGAAGATGCAAAGCGTGTGTGTGAGCATCGGAGCAAGGCAAGAAACTCCTCATTTCTCTACTGGGCATCCACGCAGAAGCTGCACACATGCAGGCCCTAGCAGACTCTGTCCTTGCCAGCCAGAATTAGGAGATAAAAGACAGTCTGAAGAACATGACCAGTTCTGCATCATGTTCTCAAAAACGTCTGTGAAGATTTTGAGGAGCTGCTTGTTCTGCGCTTACGCCTCTGTGGCTTTGTCCCTCTGAGGGAGGATGCCAAGTGAAGAAGGTGCTTAGAACAGCCCTGGGATTCCTGTTGTGCTGCAGACCACTTGTTTTATCCAGGCAGTTCATTTACCCCTGGATCCTTTGAGCCTTTGCACCTCAGCCATTTTGGATCTGTCAGACGTCTGGAAAAGTAGAAATAACATTTTCCTTCAGGAAGACTGGTAAGAATGAGCTCATTAAAGCTTACAGGGGATGGAGATCAATATTGCTGTTCTGCAGGCTGCAGAAACATTGCAATTTGCTTTGCAACTTTGCAGGTCTGCCAGCATTTATGTAGACATGGCTTGTTTCTTGCTTATTTGCCCATATTTCTTGGAAAACCAGCCAGTTAGCTGCTATACCTATTATATCTCACACTCCCAGGACTGTAGGCTTAAGTTTTGATCCCTTGGTGTTATCTTATGTGCTTTTGTAAACTCCACACCCTGTTCCTTAGTTCTGCCTGTGAAAATGTGGCATGCCTTTGAATTACTTGCCATGAGATCCTTCCCTGTTGATCCTAATGGCTTTGGTGGGTGCAAGCGTGGCTGGCTCGAGGATCACTTTGTTGATGGTCTGGGTGAAGATGAATAACTGTGACCCAAGAAGACCTTCCTGACTTGCAGAGGGATCCCAGCAAGCCAGATCTGAAGGACACTGGTGAAGCCTGTGGTTTGTGTATTATTTCCTCCTGGCAACTCAAGCTGTCTGCAAGAGACAGTTTCTTTTACTCCACTGGCTATATGGGTGACCACAGAGCACGGAGGCACTGTTCGGTGAGCAGGAATTCACCCCCTGCTTTCAGCAAGAGTCTTCTGAGGACAGGAGGTTGAGGCCAGCCTTGTAACAGGCACTGTGTGAAGTCAGGTGTGCAATCTGATAGGGGCTGGCAGCCCTGGGGAAACGCGCCAGGGTTGCCAGGGAGCTCTACCTGCCCTCACTAGGTCAGCACCGGAATTAGGCAGCCTTTGAAGTAGCTATAAAATATCTGCTGCAGCTCCATCTCTCTTTTGTGGCTGCACAGGGACCACTAACAGCCTCCTCTCAGGAGAACGTTTCCTCCCCAGAATGTTGAATAATGAGAAGCCCTAGTGGCTCTTAAGCCTAGCAGTTTAAGGCCACTGCTTGAATGGTCACGGGCAGCTGGCTTTCTCTGCAATGGATGAGGCTCTTCCAAGGCACACGATGAAACAAACCGTGTGCTCTTAGCCCTCTGCTTCCCTCCTCTTCGTGCCTCAGAGATCAGCGTGATGAGTTACGTTAGCTGTGATTAAAAAGCCAGCATCCTCCCTGCTTAATGACACAATTACTCCACGCTTCCCTGAGCTGCACAGTGACTGTAGCAGCGATTACGGTTGCCAAACACAGCTCAGTTTAACAGAACAAAGTTTTCCTGGAGAATAAAGGTGGAACCTCACCCTTTCCTAACAGGGCAGCAAAGCCCAAACCTCTCCACGTGCTTGTTTGAGCTTTTATAGTTCACAACCAGGAAGCTGCTTACTGTGGTCAGTTTATCATGGCCATTGATCTACAGTAGCTGAGCTGGGTAAATACTGGGATCATTCTGCATAGTAATCAGTACTTTCATAG
The DNA here is from genome assembly GCF_031877795.1 of Strix aluco. Classification (NCBI taxonomy): domain Eukaryota; kingdom Metazoa; phylum Chordata; class Aves; order Strigiformes; family Strigidae; genus Strix; species Strix aluco. Next base: position 17,856,111 of record NC_133933.1, read on the forward strand.
AAGGAATACTTTGCAGTTTACTTTGAAAGAGAAGAAGTCCCTTTCCTGAGAGTCCTGATGTTGCACACAAACGTTCTGAATGCTTCTTTTCAGGTTTCAGATCCAGCCTAGGGGAAGAAGCACAAGTCTGCTTGGTCCATTCATTACCTCCTGTGGGGTGAGAATGTGCTTCTTTGCAGACCCACCTACTTGTGATGATAAACTATTACTGAGCAGTTAAGCTAATCTGTCTTTACCCCTTGTCTCAGACTACTTTGCTTACATCAGCTTGCTCCAGGAGGTAACCTGGTCCACGAGTTTATAGCCCTTGCATTTTTTTCTGGAGGAGACTCTGAGCAAACACTGCCTGCCGCCATCGGACAGCGCAGGCGACTGAGCCTCTGCTGCTGTGATGGACAAGTAGCCAGTTCTTCCCCGCAAAACCAGCTGCCTCCTGCCCCTGTGGCTGCGAGCCAGATGGCCGGTCCTGGTTCCTTCTCCAGGCAGGCAGCGTTAGTCAGGCAGAGAGGGCGAGTTCAGCCGCTCCTGCTGCCTGGAGGAGGGGAAGGGCAGCTGCCTGGGGCAAGAACAGGCGGCTGCTGCCACAGAGCAGTGAGAGCATCCCTGTGCAGGTCCTGCCTCAACAGGACCCTTCCCATTGTGCTTCTCTGCCAGCTCTGTCAACACGGAAACCCGTAGCACCTTCTTATGGGCGTAATTTAAAACCAAAAAGGGTCAAAATGGCAAACTCATCCTCCTTCCCCCTGGATTTGTGCTGGAGGCTTTAAAAAAAGCATCCTCTTTGCTGCTGGCTGACGCCGTTATCTCGGGCTCCTCGGGAATTACCAGGGTGCTTCTCGCCTGCCCGGCTGTGAGGGCTGCACCCCGGCCAGAGCCGCTTCGTGTGGGGGGCTGTGTGGCGGCGGGCTCGGCCCCCTCCACAGGGAGGGAAGGGGAGCCCGGGGGTGCCGAGAGCGCGCATCACACCCGGCTCTGGCGGCGGCTTAAGGCCCGGAGGGAGCTTCGTGCTGGCGTGGTTCGTCTCACGGGCCGCGAGAGCCGCTGCCGGGCTGGGGAGGGCTCTGCCGGGCGCTCCTGCCCGCCGGGCCCTGCCGGCTCCCGGGCAGCGGCGGGACTGCAGCTCCCGGCGGCCCGCGCGCCCGGCCCGCTCCCGCCCTGCCCCGCGCGCCCAACCGCCGCCGTTTGAAGCGAGCCATGGCGGGCGGCGCGGAGGCGGCGGCGCTGCCCGAGGAATGGCGGCTCTACCTCGTCCCCGCCCGCGCCGCCACCTTCCGCAACTGGCCCTTCACCGAGGGCTGCGCCTGCACGCCCGAGCGGGTGAGCCCGGCGGCGGCGGGGGGGGGGAGCGGGGCCCGGGGCGGCGGGGCCGGGCGGCGCTGACGGGCCCTCCCTCTGCCCGCAGATGGCGGCGGCGGGTTTCGTGCACTGCCCCAGCGAGAACGGCCCCGACGTGGCGCAGTGCTTCTTCTGCTTCAAGGAGCTGGAGGGCTGGGAGCCCGACGACGACCCCCTGTGAGTAGTGGGGGGGCTCCCCCCGGCCGCCCTCGGGAGCGCCGGCGTGGGGGCGAACAGGGCTGGGCGGGCGCGGCAGAGGTGGAACCGCTGCTGGCCGGGAAGAACGGCTGCGCGTGTCTTGTTAGGAGCTGCTTTTATTTTTCCTTTTCCCTCTTTTCAGGGAGGAACACAAAAAACACTCTGCGGGCTGCGCTTTTCTTTCCCTTCAGAAAGATCCTACTAACCTGACACTGCAGGAGTTCCTGAAGCTGGACAAAGAGCGAATGAAAAATGTAATTGTACGTACACATCGGCACCGTGATGTTTTTTGATGTACCCCGTGACTCGGGGAGAGTTATTTAGTTTCTAGTCTTGGGTTTGTTCACCTGGCCTCTTGGTTCCTTACTGCAGTGGTTTGCTGCTTCCTGGATCAGATGGCGCATCCTTTCCTGATTCTCAGCCTTTGCCTTACAGGAGACGTAGCCCGCTTTCTCCTTGAACGATGCTCAGTTTAGTGGTAGACAGTAATGTATTATTTTTATTCTTTGCAGAAAAAAGAAATCTTTCAGAAGGTGACCGAGGTTGAAGATGCAGCCAAGAGCGTGCGTCGTGAAATAGAGAATCTGGTCTCCTAGGCTGCTGTGGCCTCTCACTCGTGGATGACATCTGTCTTGTTTGTGTGCTCTGGCACTGCCACTTCGACCGAATGACTGTGTCTCCCGAGCCGCTTTTGGCATGGCCATCTCTGCGAGAAGCAGACTGAATTCTCCTTCACTTACCTGAGTCTGTCTGGGAAGTACCTGGGGTTAGATGCACTGCATACATAATTTTTTTCTGCAGGGATTCTCTTGTTCTTCCTGTTGGTTTAATTAAGGATTACTACTTGCGGTTTTATTTGTTTTGTTTTGTTTTGTTTTTTTAAAACCCAGTTGTTTCCATTTTGGAGATGCTGGTAGGTCCAGTGCAAAAACTTGTGTTTCTTGCAACAGCTGGCAGGCACTTCCGTTTTTATACTCAATATAACAATGCTTTCGGATACTTTTGGAAATAAAAAGGGGAAGGAGTTTTAAAACTCCTTTAGGGATTTAGGATTGTGGCTAATAATGTCTAATTATACCAAATCTTAGTGCGCCTGGAATCCTTTGTAAACTTCTGTTTGTAGTTGATTGCTGCCTCAAGCTGATGCATTTATAAATAAAAGTTGAAGGCAAACCAGCAAAGTAATTTTACTCATTTTCTGGAGGAAAGGAATCTGACCTTTAATGCAATGAGCTGCACGGAATGCAGTTTTAGCTTCAAAATGGAAAATAAGCTAATCAAAGTACTGCTTGCAGTGCTATTGCTCAAGTGTCGAACTGTCTTAAGCAGCATTCATCAGGTCTCCTTAAAATGTCCTTGTGCCTTGGAAGGTTTGGTTGGTCCCTCTCCTTGCACGAGTTTGGAAAGGAAAAGAAATCTTGCAGAACAGAGCACAGTCAGTGAAGAATTGTGCTCTGAACTGCTGGGAAGGAATGGGGGAATCTTGTACAAAATAGCTGGCTGTTACTCGGGGCCTGAGTTGATGATACAGGGTTGTGAAGCCTGCAGACAGAACTGGACGTGTGCGCTTAGGTGCTCCCAAACTCAGAGAACCTCCAGCTACGCCTTGGGGGAAAGGCGGTTGTAATCACACACTGATGAGACCACTGTTCCTGGGTTTCGTAAGTTTGTCCAACGTTCCCTGTCCAAGCTTACTTGCAAACAATGAAATAACTTCATTATTTCCAGCTGTAACAGCCAAATCATATGCCGATTGCCCTTTTGCATTCTTCTTTTTTATGCTTGCATTGCAGCTGTAAATAAAGAACAGATTTTTTTAAGATACTTAAGTTCATTCCAAGTAACTGGAATTAGTGAAGTGGCTTGTAGGTAAATGTTGATGCAGAGCCCCTTCAGAATTTCTGGATGCCTCTTCCTGCAGGGACCCAGCTGTGAGATAAGAGCACTGAGCCTCCGGCAGGCTCTGGCCCTTCGGTATTGCTGACTAGGCCTGTGCAGGTAGACCGTGGGTGACTGATGGCTGAGCTAGAGGCCCAGTTACAGAACTTACCATAACAGGGCTCGGACACACTCCTCTCCCTCTGATCCAAGCAGAACTGCCTCATGCAGAGCGGTGGTGTTGTGCCTGCATAGGAGGAATGAGCAATGTACTTATTGCCTAAGGAAACTGTCCTGGTACATGGAGAAGTGGTCTAGCAAATTAAACTAAGGAAAATGAATAGGAAGATAGAGAATACACTAGGAGTTGCAATGATTCTTTTTTTTGGTAGGCTTTAGTGTGGTTTATCATATCAAGTTGAAATGGATAGGGGAAGGAATTTAGTAGAACAGCAGCTTTTCCAACAAACTATGATAAATCTTCAAAGCTGGCAACTGAAAGAAGGACTATGAATGCTATTATCTTTGCTCAGTTGCAGGTTGGTTTGTTCAGCTTTTTAAATTTGGCTTTGAAAAGAGCTCCTCGACTACAGATTTGTAGAGGAGGGGTGGGAGGTTAGTCCTCTCTGAAATTGGAGCACAAATGCTTTTTTGGTAAAACTTAAAAGACCCAAGGCAGAGAATCGGTGCTCACTTACAGTCCTGACTGCTGGTCAATGTCAGCACCTTTCTGCACGAGAAGGGAGATTGCTTCTGCGTGCTTGTTAAGGACAGCAACTGTGAGAGCAGGTCGGTCCTCGTCACTGATGCAGTTTGGGTCAGCTCCCTAGAAGGCACAGGAGAGGGAAGGTAAGCTGTTAAAGCCATAAAGATTCTTCAGCTTCCACCTTGCTTTAATGTTATGCCAATTTAAGTTGACAAATGGACTTTATGCTCAAGACGGAGGAATGCTTAAATTGAGCGGTATTGTTTCTTCTGAAAATGTTTGTTGTCATCTAGCTCAAAACGAGTAAATGTGTATAACAAGGGCAGTCAAACCAGATCTCAGGATGCACCTTACTACACAGCAAGAAGGTAGAGGTTATGCTTGCTTTTGCTGTACAGAGGACTTGACCCTAAACTATAAAATTAATATATTTTTCTTTCTATATGGCCTTGACAAACATGGAGTACAATGCCTTACACACTGGCCAAATAGAAATTTGGGAAGAACATATAAAAATAGGCTGTTTCCTCTCTAAAATGCTCTATCAATCTGAAAGCAGTCAGTTGTATTGCAAGGATGTTGCCTCCTAAGCATTAAGTTGCATACCAGGCTAATATTCATATGCAGTAAATGGTCAAAGACTTGGAGAGGGAAACTTCAGCAAGCAGTAACTTACTTGACTGAGCAATTGTTCTACCAAGGTGATTCTTCCTTTCCCATTTGGACCCAGTTCATCCAGTAGTTGTCTGGACTCTGGCTGTGGAAACACAAAAACCAGTAACATTTCACATAGTGAAAATACAAGTAGGTGGGCCATATTCTGCCTTTGAGTAAAGGTGGGAAACGTACACAGTGACACATGAATGCAGTGTAGCTGAGCCTCAGTATTACTAATCCATGACCCTTCTCTGTGAATGTCTTTCCGAATCTGAGCAAGTGTTGGATAACCCAGGCTAATAGCTCACTATTGAGGTCTTGATTCAGCAAATGTACCTACAAATGATTAGCTTTACATCGATGCAGCTCTCCTGGGCTGTACAAAGATCTGCTCATCACAGTAAAATTAAACACAGGCACAAGTTCTTTGCTACAGAATTAAAGTTTGAAGCTTCCAGAACTTGTGGAAGTATTTTATTAAAAAAGTTAATATATCTTACCTCGCAGAAGTTAGTTTGCTAAACCTTAAAACAACAAACAAAACCTAAACCCTTTCCCTTTTATTTCTTCCCAGCTTCTTCCTCCTTCCTCTCCCCTTTAGAAAGCCCAATCACTTGACCAAGCATTTTTATTTCTGGACTCCTATCACAAAGCTCTCTATCTTCTTCCACATGTTGAGTCGGCTAACTGATTCAAGCTTAGATTAATGTACGTATCCCTTTTGAAATTTTCCATCCCGTTACTGACAATCCATTTAGTAGGCATTTGGTCTCTAGTGGAAGTAAAGCCTTACTTCTTGTATTAAACTAGCCCTCAGTTGTGCTGACATCTCAGCTTGATGGGAAAACTGAGTTGACTTAAAAGCCTGTTGTGTAGATCATCTTCTGTCTAGTTCACAGTCTGTGCGAATAGTGGTTCTAGCACAGCCGAGGGTATGTCCTATGAGTCAAACTAAGTAGTAAGGTCCAGGGAAGATGATAATGCATCCCTCTGATGTTGCTTCTAAGAAAAACCTGTAGCAAAATCAGTCTGCAACAGTCTTTAGGCCTAATGATGTGTCAGTAAAACAGAACGGGTCCAAAAATGAGAGCAACAATCTAAGTTGTCAGTAGGAACAAAGTTTAGTTATTTCCAGTTCTGTAATAAATGTCAGTTACCAATATTCAGGTTTTGTATTAAGTTGGACTTTTGTCTCCTTCCCTTACCCCCAATCCGTGTTTAAGTCTTTCTATTTTTACCCTTGGATGCCCTCCTTCATATTAGTGCTGCTCTATAGGCAGTTTTTCCCATACTGGCAGAAGATACGTACAGGGAGCTTATCTTCTTTTTCTGTAAGTGTTCTTGATTTTGTTCTCTTTATCTTGCCTCTTGAATGGAAAAGATTATGATCATCTTTGCCTACCAGAAATGGAAACAAGTGTTAATTCAAAGCAAAGTCAGTATCCTAAAAAGAACTTGGAGGAGAGGTCTGGAAATAATTTATCCACAAAAATATTTTATTTTGTGTTGAAATCAAAGCAGTATTTATCAGTTTTCTACAAGAGAAAGTGATGAAATATTTGTTGCAGATCAGACTGGTTTTAACAAAAGGTTTACACTCAGGCAGTCTTAAAAATTGCTATTTTGAAATGAAGATTCAATGAAATGTGGAGTTTGGGGGGGTTGAGCCTTTTTTTAACTATCTGCAGCTATTCAACAGGCTTGACTCAGATTCATGAATTGTTTTGACCAAAAACCTTACAATTTTTCAATGCTGTTTGGCTCCCAAATACTTAAGAACAAGACTAGAGGACCTTGAGTAGATATGTACATCCATTATTTTTAAGAGATGTAATCTACCAATGTGCAGGAGGATTGATAAGGAAATTACACAGCATGTGGGGACCCTTTAAGCTGGTGCTGTTAGAGTGCCTGGAATCAGTCACATTACTGACACTCCCAAAAACCAGCTCCTAGTGCTGTGGCAGCCTCTTGCCAAGTCTCAGACTGGAAGCACAAAGTAGACAAAACTTATATGTGAACTGAAGCATGTCAAATGACACGATAGGAAATTCTGAATTCTAATGCTGATTTTACAACTAGTTGATTTAATGAAAATCTAAGTCCAATATGAGACACCTAAAATGCTGAGCTGTTACTGACACCAATGGGAGATACAAGTTAAGAATCTCTGAAAACTAGAATTAATATATTTCAGAATTTCTTTATCTTTGCTAAATATGCCAAAGCTGAAGTCGCTGGCACAGCTCAAAAGTAGAGTTAATATTGACATTTGTGGCTACTATTGTGAAAGAACAAGCAAAGCATGCAAAGTTTTATCACTATAATAAAAGCACTGCTATGAGCTGTGGCTGCAGTTTACAGGCCCCTTCAGCTGTCCTCTAGGGATGAAGCATTCCCATGAGTTTTTGACAGAGTCCGTACATCGCTTAAATTTCAACTCAACCACATTTTGAGACTTAAAGATCAACTTAAGCAGGTGCAGAATGTGCCAATATATTAGTTTGCCTGTCTCAGTGTCTAACCTTCCAAACACTACTTCTGTATTCTTGACTACTATATTTATGGTCTATCGTAAAGACGGGGAGCGCGGGGGGGAATCTCACCATAACTAGTCTGACTGCCATCCTGTCCATCTCTGACTTCTGTTACAGTATTCAGGCAATGATTGCTGAACTTCACTGGTTTATTAGTATGAATATCCTGTAGAATCATCAAATGCAGGCAGTTAATAAGATTATCGTGTAATGCTATTATAAGCTTAGTAGCACAACACAGTGGTCTTGCATATGAAAAAATATATAGGCTTTTAATATCAGTCTCAAATTAGCACAAATTATTACATGTAATTGAACTCTGAGGCAAAATAATGTAGCATTTTTTTCTAAATCTTGCATTAGTTATTTGTTTTGATTTAGAAAAAAAAAGTGACACAATCTCACTTAATGAAATGAAGATTCTCATCCAAATGAAAGTGTTTCTACCACTTGAGAGATGTAATTAACTCCTCACTTGTGAAACGATGTGATATACCTTTTCAGGCACCACATGGCAAGGTAAGCTTGTTAAGATTCTACACAAGAGATACAGTCTGAATTTTGGATCTTTGAAATGGTAGATTTTCATCTTTGAAAAGCTGGAAATGAATATGCAGGTGGTTTTTGGAACGTAGTAATTCTGGAGGTAGGGATTTCAAGTGTTTGATACAGTTAACAGGAGCTCTGGTGAACGTTATCTCCAAACTATTGAGCATTACTAAGCTTGTTTCTTAGCAAAATTTACAGACTGAAGAAAAGGGGGATCTAAGATCAAGAGCTAAGGGGTGCTAGAATCATCAAACAACATCAGCTGAAAGAAGAATGTTAATATTAATAGCAAACTAATGAAATGCAAGATGTTGGCAACATAACCATGAAGTCTGGCTTAATCGGATAAAGATACCTGTTCAGCCAGCTCCAACAGAAAAAAGATTCCTTTCTCTGAAGTGATCAGTTAACAACCTCTGAACAAAAGAATTGCTTGTTTAGACCTGAATTTAAAATAGATCAGCATTACACTGACTGGTCTAGCAACAGCTTTAGACCACCTGCCTAACAACGGGCCTCATCCCTCGAACTGACCTTGTTAATAGCAAGAGCGTAACTCAGTGTAATAGTGACTTCACAGTCATCCTCACAGATGGTAGCAGAATTAATCTAGAGGGAAAAAGCAACCATTAGTATCTCTTACAAAAAGTACAAAGAAATAGTTTTAGGAATAAGTCTGAGTGATGATATTTATTATGGAGCCAATACACAAAATCACACATGTGGCCTTTGCCTACTTGTGATTTTGTACCAACAATTCCCATCTAACTCAGCAAGGGGCAGATGGTATTTTGAGTAATTGGAAATATCAGAATGACTGAAATGCCAAATGAATCCAAAAGATGTAACAGTGCGACATTTCATGAAAGATCAGTCATTCTCCACCCAGATCTTGCAGCTGCGTGAAAGGCTGTGTTGTCCTTAGGACTCCCTACTCCAGGAGAAGTGGTTGCTGCTTTAGTTGTACCAGTCTGTAGAAGTACAGTCTGGAGTAAAACATGAGCACCTTTCTATATCAATTAATTGAGACAGTAGTGCTGGCAAGAAGAGTATTGATGTTATACATAAATAAGTGCACAGCGAATTATAAAAAAAGTGGAACGAAGCTGACAGGGTTATATTGCAGCAGGTTGAGAATTTTGAGATAAAGTTAATTTTATTCCTAATCTTCAGGAAAACTGAAAAAGCAGCATTAAATCCAGTTGGCATCTACTTTGAACCACTTCTGTTACTTTTGGGGGCAGTGGTTTCAAGACAATAGGATGACAAAAGGCCAAGAAGCAGCAGGAATAGCCTTCTCTAGGCAATTTGGTATTTTTCAGGCATATCTTTTTGAATCCTCTAGCAAAGGGAACAAGTTACAGTGGACCAATACTTCATCTCCATCAAGCAGATATCTTTTATATTTATACTTATACTACAGCTTCTGAACATATTGGTGGACCCAATAGGTCTCAGTGGGTATAGAATTCAGATGCAAAGTATCTGATGGAGTGTCATACCTCCCAAAAGTGTAATCTGCCAAATGACAATGGGATTTCTGATCCCCAGTATTCATGAAATTTTCTGTAGTTGTTTCTATGTGCTAAAACTGTTGTGGGTTTTTTTTGTGTCTGGCATGTCATCAGTCACGCCAGGCTAAGAAGTAGTGAGCTTGAACTGTGACAAGGGAGACTTAGGTCAGACACTGGGAAAAAGCTTCCCAGTAGCTATGCCAGTTTAAGGAATTCCCAACCCTACTTCTGCCTACATCCTGCTTCCAGCTGCTCACTGTCAACCTACTTTTGTACTAGCACTGATGCCCTTTTTTCCCTCCAGAGCTATTTTTAGCCTGGGTCAGTCACTGATCCAGTCCCCGGGACATTGCCACAAGCAGTTGTGCTGGCAGCACCTGGGAAGCAGCGTGAGGAGATGCAACTCCTTAAACCAGCAGGGCTGCCAAAGAAAGCAATACAGTACTGCAGCTGAACAGCAAGGATAATTGAGCACAGAAACGGACTGCCTGGGGCAATTGTGAAATCTCTATTGTTGGTGAGTTTGAAAAGCTTCAAGGCAAACATCTGTCAGGAACAGTTTAGGCAGAGTTGATCCTCCCTCAGGACAGGGACCAAATGATCTCTCAGTCATACCAGCCCTATCTTCTAGAACTCTTTAAGAAGAATCTCCAGTTTCCACCTTCTTGCTATCACCCCTTTAATCATTTTAATGCAATTTGGTGACATCCTGAAGACTACATCTCCAGTATGAAAAGCAATACTCTGTTCCTATAATACTGGTATAGTTTACATGAGAAGTAGACTGCTATCTGCTGTTATGATCCAGCCCAAAGCAGAGGCAAGCATATCGTTACATCCCATTTCTAGCAGGGCTTATTTAACTGATCAGCTACATTGATGTCAGTGATTTCTTTTTCTTGTTTGTCTGCTGCGGGATACTATAAAAGCAGCTGAGCAGCAGCTTTCTCACTTCTATCACTTCTCTTATAGCTGTGAGGTGAGAGAAGAATAGACACTGCCATAGGAAAGAAAGCAGAAAAAAAATCTTCAGTAAAAGACTGAGCAAAAAATGGAATGACAAAACCAAACAAATTACACACACAAACAGGTCAAGGTATAAAGAGAAGGGAGACATTTATTTTCCCAGTGTTTATCTGGCATCCACAATAATCTTTTCATGAGGCTGCATAGGAAGATGTTACTCACAAGCTCCTCCCTACCTTTCCCATTCGAGGTTCTCCAATCAGTGCTCTGAATTCAAGGTTGTTCTGAGCATAGCTTCTAAGGTGAGCGCAGACATGATCCAGCTGTTTTCTCCAGTAACCTGATCAGAGAGAGTTAAGCGGGAGAAAAATCCCTCAAATTGTGATTAACATTTCTTCTACTCATGTGATGGATGATTTAAAAGATAGCACGTTTTCACTGAGACAAAAAAAAATCTTGACTTTTTCTTTAGAAAATTAATCTGATCAAGAAAATGAGAAGCAAGTTACACCCTAAAAAAAGGTGAAAACCTGTATTAACCATAGGTTATAATTAATTCTTAGGAAACCTCTATTCACAACAAAACCATGTCTCAGAATTGCCATTTGGAATCAAAACTGGCCCTGTGTGGAGGAGAATCTGACACTATTCCAGATCATTGGAAAAAAAAAAAAGGTACAATATTACAACTAAGCAATTGTGCATTGTTGAACCTATATTTAGTGGATTTGAGATCACTGACAGGTAACAATAAGCCAAATCCGAAAATCGCAGGCATAGTAACTCAATCTATACAGCATTCTGGTCTGTGTAAATTATTCCCCAAATAAATGCCTTTCAATTATATATGGAAGAGCATATTAAAAGCTTAAGCATTCCTACTCTTTTGTGTGTCAGGATGTCTGGGAGAGAGTCAGCATTCCTTTATTGGTGGTACAGGGCATGAAACATTAGGGACTGAATGTGCCTGAATGCAAAACTCATCTTAAGCCCTTAACAGTTTTTGCAGCTCCTGTCCAAGTATTTCTGAATCAACATTCTTGTTTTCATCAAAGAAACAAAAGGACTTGTTCTCATTCTTAAGTGATTGTTATCAAGATCTGGCTAATTTTATTTTTGAGCATACTTATGGAAAGTACAAAGTATGATTTATTTTGTTGTAAATAAATTGTGTAGGCTTGGTAACCTTGTTTAACTTACACAATGAAGTTACTCTGACCTATCCTTCCCTTCATGTTAGGTGACGCTCAAAGCAGTGAAAAGAAGCCAAGTCAGAAGAAAAGTGCAGTTGTCTGACTTTTACAAGAGAAGGCAAGTGCACAAGGATTTTTGTGCTTGGAGGACTCTTCCAAGATTGAACTGGTAGAAACTATGACAAACTAAATGAGCAAAACAGCAAGTCTTATTTGTCAGGCAGCTCTAAAGGAATATAAAAAGAAGGATCCCCAGAGCAACATAAATTGTCCCCTGCCATGGTTTCACATGCGAAAATACAAGTTGAAAATAGCAATTAACAAATCTAAGCTAGACTACTACTTGGTGAGTGATCCCTCCAGAGAAGTCAGTATTATTTGCAATAAACTGGTTCATAACTAGCCTAGATCCCCAGATTTTTATTTCAAAAAATCCAGATGGCCAGGAACATATTCTTGCATGTTTGATTTATTACATCTAAAAGGATTTTTGGCAGCACTGATGGAATACTTGAATTCATGCTGTCAATAGTTGATCACACCTCTATCACACTGATTTACTGTTTGTTACAGTAGAAAAGGGGAGGCTTCTTTGTAAAGTTTACCTGGTAAATTACTTGGCTTCTGTTCAAAACAGACTGAAAGTACAGCAAAAAAAAAATGAAATACAGCACACATCAGAGCATAAGTGTTTTGGTACTGCTGGTATTTCCCCCTGTACTAAATGGTTTTTTTTAATCTTCACAAAAGAAAAGAAGGTTATTAATGGCTGATACAGTCAAGAAATTAAAAATAAATCACTTATTAAATAACTTGTATTTAAAAACTTTAATATCAAATGTCTGATACTATTTGAATTGAAGAAATAATGGATGTATTTGGCATATTTAAATGAGATTTTCCTGGGTGATAGCGTATGGTCTTGTTGATACATGTAGTTTCAAGCCATATATACAGCTCATCATCAAGGAAAGGGAACAGCATGAAAGACCTGACTGTAACGGACTTTTATTGATTTATGGAATGAAATATGTTCCTCAGTCCTTGGCAGGGTCTAAAGGAGAATACATTACACAGTGCAACTTCAACAAAGTTACTCTGCTAAAGGGATAAAAATTAACATAGTTCAAAAGCAGTTGAGAATTTCTTTCCAACCTTTCCCAGTGAACGAGTTCTCCCTCACAAGTCAAGAGCTGTACTTCTGATAGAGATATATGAATATTCAGTGTTACTTTTTTTTTTTTTTTTTCCTGTCAGCACTATTATGGGCCAATTCTTTTTTATCTCTGACTAAATTAAGCTCCCTAACATGTTGAGTCAAGTGTTGTATTTCCTACAGTGAAGTCCAAGAGAACACGCCACATTTCAGAGCAAGGGAGTAGGAAAACTGATTTCTCTAGTGATAACTTAAAAAATAAGAGTGCATCATCTGGGTATTTATACACAGAGTCAAAACAGGAATTTTTAATATTCATTAGCAACTTTTTCTACCCAATAGATAAATAATTCTGATAACAGCCTGAGGGGTTGACCTCTGATTGTAGAAAATAGCTAGAGATGGGAAAGCAGATCAGAAAAAGTAACTGCTCCTCCAAACCATGGTTTGATGCTGTAGTGATTTAAAATGAACTTATTCTCTGGACTGCACAGCTGGACTCTCCTGTGAATAGACAATTTTGCAAATTGGGCCATTTATTAGGTCCCTAACTAATACTGATGGACTGTCTCCAAGGTTTGGGATCCAGAAAGCTGAAACTGAAGTTTTACCAGGATAGTAAAACTAAAATCTCTAAAAATTGCAATCTTTTTAATGACAGCAAAAAGTCAAGTGATTCCACAAAGAACTAACTGATCAAACCAGGGACTGTGAAACAAAGTAATCTGCAGTGCTGATACAGTAGTCTGTGCAGGGACAGTCTCTGCAATGAGCGATGTGGATGTACTGATACCTTTGGGGGGCTGGAAGATGGGGCCTACAAGAGTTCTCAAGGTTGCTACCAACACTGTTTTTTGTAACCCTGAATCCCTTCCACTATTTTAGTTTCCTTTGCTTCTGAAACTTCTATAATTTATTTCACAACAGCAGCCCAAATAAGTTCTTCACATAGACAAGCCTCATATTTTTCAAGAGCTACGATCCCCTGTGTCTCAGAGTTTTGCTTAACAATACTCCCAGCAGGCGCTATCACAGTTCTAACTGAACTTCACGTTGCAGAGGGTGGGGAGGACGCTGGGAGATGGGGTGCTTGTTCAGTAGTTCCCAATTCAATATAGGCCACCTGCCCTGATCTTGTAGGATCTGAGGAAATCACACTACTAGCAAATTAGTAAGGCTGCACAGGGTCAGTAACTGTAACTTTGATATTGCTGATAGGCTTTCTTTTAGCTATTGGTGGAGATCAGTGACTGAATTCTAAGGCACTGCATTTACAAGTGACTGGTGGGAAGACAGACTTGTAAAGATGTAAATCAGTGTCCTACTGACGGCACATTCCATGGACCATAATCTTTTCAAGAAAAAGCAAGATCATACATTGCAGCTTTGTTTAGAAAACATAAAATCAAAACTCCTAACCTTTTCCAGGACTAATGGCTGTCAGGAGAGGCTTATGATCACTCATTTTTTCCAGCTTTTCTTTTTGTGAAATCAGCTCAAGCTCCTTCTTTTCCAACAGTTTGCTAGATGGGTAAAAAAGTCCAATGGTTTGGGTTCCTTTATCTTCTCTTTCTTTTAGTTCTGCCCTTGATTTGGGCAAGGAAATAGGAAGAGGCTGCCAGGAAACTTGAGCTTGAAATTGTTTAGCCTGTGGGGGGTGGAGGGAAAGGAAAAGTGTAAGTAATATAATTAAATATAATTAAATGGCTTACAAGCAGAAATTAACTAGAACGGTACACAAAATTGTAAAGGAATGAAAAATCTAGCAGGAAGAATCATTAACCATTCTTGATTTTAATTACCAGTCTGTAACCATGATGCAATTTATCACAAATATTCAAGCAAATGCAAAAATCTTCATGATTGCCATGTGTGTTTTTTGTAGGACAAAAGCTGGCCTTCCTAAATATTATAGTCTTTCTTAAAACGGAGTTTTAAAAACATGGTTACATATGCATGAAAGAATACCTTGTATCAGCAGGGCACAAATAATTCACAAGTACTAAGATAAAAGTACTTAAAGAGCTAAGACACTTGAAAAACTGATTGTTTCTCACTGTGCTATTTACAATAAGGCTGCATTAAGGCCTTTGGCTAAGGCTACTTTTCAGCAGAAAGCAGTTCTCAGAATAAACATATCCTTGGTTTTGCCCTCAGCATGCTCGCAGACCACAACGTTGTCTCAAAGAGGAAATGAAGTTGTGCTGATCTGTACCCACAGTTGACTAGCCTTTTAGCTGTGTTCCAACCTGGCTTTGTAATACTGTGTGTCTTACCTCAGAAAACCCCAGCAAGTCCCCAGCATCCATGAGACTGCTGCTGTGAGAACCCACCCTTGATGGGGGCTCTATGTAAATACCGCAGGACCCACAGAAGCGGGCGTATGGATGGTTGCTTGCACCACACTTGAAACAACTAAAGTAAGATGGAGGAGGTCCAGGCTGGAAAGATCAATGAAACACTTGTCACTACAGAAACATATGATGCATGGTTCAGGAATTACAAAAGCAGTGACGTGAATTAAAAGGAAGTAAAGTAGCACTACCTAAAGCTATTAGATTAGAAATATTAACCAGGATACCAGATTGTTAATACACTGGCAGATGCAAGACAGTAAATCTTCCGATATCTCAGCACTCTGCTATGGAGGCAAACATTTTTTCAGACAGATCTAGCATTACAGTATGTTATTTTTTTAACATATACTTTCAAAAATACTTATTTTCTTTGGCAAAGCCCTGTAATTACTAGTCTGGTGCTCTGATACTGAATATTGACTGCAAGTATTTCCAGTTCAATTCTAACACCACCACAACCCCCGAGTCCCCTGGTAGAAGACAGGACCAATGGTTCTGTATGCACATAGGGGCGTGTTTCAAATTTTATGTAGACTCAGCTCACAGAAAAAAAAAAAAAGTGATCTTAGATTCAAACACTATACCTATAAAAATATATGCCAGGGGAAATTGTTTACATTGATTGTACCATGCAAAAGCTCTACTGAGCAGCAGTTAAGTACTTGTCTTAATGTTAATGAGGCTTTCAGCCAAAAGAATTGCATGCATCATCTCATCTCATCTCTGGTAATTGCCTGTATAGGTGATCATTGCCCAGAATAGATATGGGAAAACTTGCATTAGGTTAGCCTATACTTTAACCTTTGATGGATAAGTGACTTTGGCAGAGTACATGGCTATTGCATCTCAGCTGATGCAATGAACTGATGCTCACTGGCCCATGATAATTTGTTTACATCTCTAAACCCTTAAGTCACTGACTGATGTGGGGTCAGGATGTCCTCTAAGCCTTTAATTTTTCTTTATATAATCCTATGTGCTCTAAGCAAGTATTTTGATAATAATAAGCTGTGTACAAACTGACAAAGAGTTTTGCAAACAGAAATTTGAAATTGCTGCAGGTCACAGATGAGTAAAAACAGATTTGTCAACACAAACACTGAGAGCACATGCCTTGGCTCCGCACCAGTCACAGAAACGGGCATCACATTGGTTAACACGATTGCATTTTGAGCACGAAACTGTTTTCTTTTGCTGGCTGTGGTAAGGCGGGGGGGTGTCTCCTCGAAACATGGGCTAATAAAACAAAACAAGCATTAGGAAGAAAATACTGATGAAGAAAAGTTCACAAGCCAAATAAGGGGAAAGAGGAAAGCAAGCTACTTTGATAACATAAAGTAATATTCAGCCTAAAAGCATTATTTCAATTTAGGATAAGCAAGAGACTGACTTGGATCTAACCTGTAATTTTTTTCATTACAAAACCACAGTAAAATGTGACATTAATTAATTTTAAAATATTTTTAGCAGAACTAGTACCAAAAAAAAATTTCTTATGAATGGTGTCCTTTTACACTGAGTATTTATTAATATGGCCCCATGTATAAGTACACTCAAAGTTACGAGGGAGGTTTCTCTGCTGATAAACTTACATTTTCAAATCCAAAACACAACTGCTATTTTTCTTTGTACCTTTCTCTGTAGTAGTATGGCAGGGAGAGTGTGTTGAGACAATGAGTTTTCTCTCAGTTTGGTATTTGCTAAATAAATATTTTTTTGTACTCTTTTACCTCATACAAGTTATATATTACCTAGCTTTCCTACTACAATTAACTTGTACGGATGTGCAAAAGAAAACAGATTTTTCAGCTGAAACTTCTAGAGGTTGAGTATAGATCCTAGTTAGGACAAATAGGTCTTAAAAATGTTTTGTTAGGTTTTGCCTCAGGGTTTATGCAGTTTATTTTCTCTGCAAGTCAGAACTATGAATAAGGAACAGAACCCAAGGAAAATTATTTTGATTACAGACACCACACAGCGAGTAAGCAAACACAAAATAGCCTTATTTTCGTGTGGCCTGCATTGCAATTTGAATGATGTAATTTGGGGGTTCCTTTGGAAGATAAAACTTACAAGAGTACAAGTCTAAATATGTTCTAAATCTACATCATTTAATAGCCATTAATATCTGTATTATTACTAATTATGCAGGAATTACTATTGGTTATCACTAATTAATCACTATTCTTTTTCTGATTACTATTAATAAATCTTAGTAAGCATTTAACTTTCTCTCAGCTACTACAGGTCTCATCGTTCAAGTCCTATGCCTAACTACATATGCAGCTACATATTAATATCTACATTCAGTGAAGAAGCTAAACATATGTTTATCTTAGTTAAGTATAGATTCCTACTGAAATTCCCTATGAAATGACACCTCAGTGGCTATAAAAAAGACCTTTGCCTTTAGCTACTGACAGTTCTAGAACTCAGAATGTTCCCATTATAACCAGAAGATTTTAACTTGCAAATCATTTTTCTTCTCTCATTTCTGTGTTTACCACAACCTGGAGAAGTGAAATGTACCATAAGGTTTTCATACAAGACTTTTCAGAAGTGAAAGTAAAATTCTTCTAAGGAACAAGCTAAATGGGGAGTTGAAACAGACAGCAGTTTTAGGGGGAACATTTACTGTTGCTTTTCTCACCTCTGTGCAGAGTCACTGCCAAATACAAGCATAGTAGCTGTATGCACGTAAGGGAAGCAGCAAATGGAGATAAGAACAATAATGTGAAATAATATTTTATTTTCACAAAATAATTGAAATCAATGAGAATGATCTTCCTGATGTATATAATCAAGTTTTCTATTGCACTTGAAAATATTCTGAACACAAACAAGACTTCATTGGAGTCAGGACTACCCATTTTCTAAGAGCCTTCTGAGCTTTCACAATGGCATTTGCAATCCTGACTTCCACAGGAGAAAAAACTTGAAGGTATACAATACACTTATGTTTAGCTGGACATTTGTGATGGAGCATCTGTGGGAGTACTGGCCTTGAATATGGCATGGGGGAGGGAATCTCTGCTTTTGTAGCATAGGGACACAGGGATATGACTTCAGTTTTCCAAAGAAAAAGAATGTTATACTTTGATTTGATTAACCCTAGTGCGATTGATGCAAGAAGCCTTACCGTCTGTATTTCAGGCAGTTTGCTTTCACAAGTCACACAGTGTTTATGGTGAAGAGGATTTCCTGTGCCACATGCCTGACAAATTACTTTGCCCTTTTAAATAGAGAAAGAATACATTTCATATAGTATTTGAAAACTGTGAACAACAATAAGAAGAAGAGGACTTGATCTTACAAAGTGCTGTGGTTATTCAGCCCTGCAGATGAAAGAGCTCCTTCAAATCTGTGCTGTGGGCTTCAGACTTTAGTTAGGCCATATTGCCTGGTCATCACAAATCTATGTATCTTGGTGACAATTTTTTTTAAAACTATGGTACAGTTCCCTCAGGAGATACAGCATCAGTACCTCCACAGCTCTGTATATACTAGTGTCAGTTTGCTTAGTCACCACACACATAGAAAACAGATAGACTAGTATCTTCAATAATAATAATAATTATTATTATTATTGTTATAATATACCATGAGGGTGCCCTAAAAGATCTTAGCACAGTCACTATCAATAAGGGAGTTTCCACCAGAGCTAAGAATAATGAGTCCAATATTTTGATAGTTGCCACCAAATAGTTCAGGTCTACCTTGGCACCTACAACACGGCTACCATAAAACATTAAACTTGGGCCAATTGTCTGTACTCTACTTTCACATCAAGCTGATAACTGCCTCAGATTATGAATCTCCTTTGTTATCTGATTGTCTTCAGCCATTGATTTCCTTTCAGCATCCTTCTTTTTCCAAAAATCTTCCCTTGCAATTATCACAGAATCACACAGAATGGTTGAGATTGGAAGAGAGACCTCTGGAGGTCGCCTGGTCTAACCCCTCTGCTCAAGCAGGGTCACCCAGAGCAGGTTGCCCAGGACCATGTCCAGACAGATTTTGACTACCTCTAAGGACGGAGAATCTACAACCTTCCTGGGCAACCTCTGCAGGTGCTCAGTCACCCTCACAGTAAAAAAGTGTTTCCTGATGTTCAGATGGAACCTGCTGTGTTTCAGTTTGTGCCCATTGCCTCTGGTCCTGTCACTGGGCAGCACTGAAAAGAGCCTAGCTCTGTCTTCTTTGCACCCTCCCTTCTCAGGTATTTATACGCATTGGTGAGACTGCCTCTGAGCCTTCTTTTCTCGAGGCTAAACAGTCCCAGCTCTCTTAATCTTTCCTCCAGATGCTCCAGTCCCTTAACCATCTCTGTGGTCCTTGGTTGGACTCTCTCCAGTATGTCCATGTCTCTCGTACTGGGGAGCCCAGAACTGGCCACTGTACTCCAGATATGGCCTCACCAGTGCTGAGTAGAGGGGAAGGATCACCTCCCTTGACCTGCTGGCAACACACTTCCAAAACACAGTCCAGGATACCATAGACGTCTTTTCCCCAAGGGCACATTGCTAGGTCATGGTAAACTTGGTGTCCACCAGATCCTCAGGACCTTTTCTGCAAAGCTGCATTCCAGCTGGGTGGCCCCCAGCATGCATGAGTGCAGGGGGTTGTTTGTTTCCGGGTGCAGGACTTCACACTTTTCCTTGTTGAATTTAATGAAGTTCCTGCCAGTCCATTTCTCCAGCAGGTCCCTCTGGAAAGCAGCATGAGCTTCTGGTGTACCAGTAACTCTCAGTTTTATATCATCAGCAAACTTTGCTGAGGATACAGTCTCCCCCATCATCCAGTCCGTTAATGAAGACATTATACAGGATCAGACCCAGTCTTGACCCCTGGACTACACTGCTAGTTACCGGCCTCCAGCTAGACTTCATGCCACTGGTCATCACTCTCTGGGTCTAGCTGTTCAGCCAGTTTTCGATCTATTCACTGTCTGCTCATCCAGCCCATACTTCAGCAGCTTCTCTGTGAGAATCTTAAGGGAGACAGTGTCAAAAGCCTTACTGAAGTCCAGGTAGCCGGTATCCACTGCTCTCCCCTCATCTACTGAGCCAGTCATTTCATCCTAAAAGGGTATCAGGTTGGTCAAGCATGGCTTTACTTTTGTGAATCCATGCTGACTATGCCTGATGGTTTTCTTGTCCTTCACATGCCTTGAAATGGTTTCCAGGATTACTCGCTCCATTACCTTCCCAGGATTGAGGTGTGAGGCTGATCAGCCTGTAGTTCCCTGGGTTCTCCTTGCACTTTCTGAAGATAGGAATGAGACTTGGTTTCCTCCAGTCCTCAGGAACCTCTCCCAATCACCATGTTTGTTCAAAGATTACTGAATGATCCCAATGACATAACCCAGCTTCCTGAGCACCCATGAGTGCATCCCAACAGGAGCCCATGAACTTATCTATGTCCAGTTTGTTTAAGTATTCTCTAACCTGATCCTTCTCCATCACAGCTTAATTCTTCCTTCTTCCAGACTTTCTCTGCTGGCCTCCATGGCCTTGGATTTCTGAAGGCTGATCTTACTGGTAAAGGTTGAAGTGAAGAGGGCAGTCAGTACCTCAGTATCACCAGGTCCCCCATCCCATTCAGGTGTGGACCCACATTTTTCCTAGTCTTCCTTTTGGTATTTATATACTTACAGAATCTCTTCTTGTTGCCTTTGAAATCCCTCACCAGATTCAACTCCATAGGGGCTTTGGCTTTCCTAACAACATCTCTGCATATTCCTCCCAGGTTACCTCTCCCTGATTCCACCTTCCGTATACTTCTTTTTTATATCTGAGTCTTGACAGGAACTCCTTGTTTATCCATAAAAGCCTCCTGGCACCTTTGCCTGTCTTCCTGCTCATCAGGATGGACTGCCCTAGAGCTTGGAGAAGGTGACCCTGAGTCACCTTGAATCATCACTAGCTTTCTTGGACCCCACTTTCTTTCAGGGCCTTATCCCATGGGACTTTTCCAAGCAGATTCCTGAAGAGGATAAAGTCTGCTCTCCTGAAGTCTAGGGCTGTGATCTTGCTGTTTGCTCCTGCTCCTTCCTCTCAGGGTTCTGAGCTCTACCATCTTGTGGTCACTGCAGCCAAGGCTGTTTTTGACCTTCACATCCCCAACAAGGCCTTTCTTCCTTGTAAGTATGACACCCAGCAGAACACACTTCTGCATTGGCTCCTCAATCACTTGTCAGTTGTCACTGATACTTTCAGGAAGCTCTGGATTGCTTATGCCCTGCTGCATTGTTCCTTCAGCAGATATTGGGGGGGATTAAAGTGCCCCATGAAGACCAGGGCCTGCAAATGTGAGCATACTTCTAGCTGTCTGTAGAAGGCCTCATCCACTGGTTCTTCCTGGTCAGGTGGCCTACAGCAGACTCCCACTACAATGTCACCCATACAGTCACATGCGCCATCCCTCCATGTCCCTGTAGTCTCATCAAGATCACAGCCCTGCAACTTTACCCAGATCTCTAATTCCTTGTGTTTACTCCCCATGCTGCGTACGTTAGTGTACAAACACTTCAGAGAGGCACCCCAGCACGCTGATTTCACAGAAAGGCTCTGGGGGGGTTTCCCCAATCATGCTGCATTACAGGCACTTCCTTGTTTACATGGAAATGCTTGAGGTGACCTCACTTAAGCCCTATTTTGTTGATCAAGTATTCCCTTTTGTCGTCATCACCCAAGGCCCTTTACTTGTCAGCCCTGTCCATCACTCCCTCACAGGGCTGCTGGTAACCCTCTCTCCGCTGTTGTTTCTAGGTTAAAGTCCTTCTTAATAGCCCAGCACTCCTGCTGGCAAAGACACCTTTGCCCTGTGAGGTGAATCCCATCTCTCCTAAGCAGATGGTGATCCTCAAACAGGGTCCCGGTCTCATAGAAACCAAAACCTTGTTGCCAACACCAGCTCTGCAACCAATTGTGGGCATGCAGTATCAGTCCTCTCCTCTTCACACCCTTCCCCCTGACCAGGGGCATTGAGGAGGGCCCCTATTGGGGTCCCCATACCTCTGGGTAGGGAGTATTTTGTAGGGCAGATTTTGTCCAGTTAAGACCAGGAGCACTTTTGGATCACTGACTATGATTGCGCTCTAGCGTTTTGGGTATATACTCCCTACACCAGTCCTGCCAGCCCATCTGTGCTAAGCACTCACCGTCAAATGAGGTAATCAGAGTAATGAGGACATATTTAATAAACTTCAAATGCTTAGTAATAATAAGGCCATAAATCACAGAATCATAGAATATCTCTCTACTGAACACAAGTGCGTGCATTCCTATCATTCACACTGCTACATCATGTGCTCTTCAGCATGCCTTCCTGAGCTTAGGTGGTGATTATTTCTGTTCAAGGTGGTTTTAATCCTACTAATTCTTAAAGCTGTCATAATGTAATTATACAAACCCAAGCTGGATCACAATATTTGTAATGAAGTCATCTGTTAGAAAAATGCATGCCAGGAGGTAAATTGCTATTTTGTTATATTTATTCTCAATTACCTTTATGCAGAAGTTCGTTTGGGGCTGCAGCTGTGGAGCTATTGGCGACTCACATACAATGCAAGTAGGTGTATTCATTGGCACAAGATGTCTGCATTCAAGACATGGTGCCATCTGAAGAAAAAGCCACGTCACAGCATGTTAAGGACCATAATGAGATCATTAAGGTTATCATGAGATTTTCAATATTTTCCCGGTTAGAGTCTACGTCAGCAGCAAAGTCACTGGAAACACAGCAACTGACAGCAACAGATGCTGATATTGATCTTTAAAGATCAAAGGTGGTTGAGAAAATATAAAGACAACTGGAAAGAGAATGCTTTACTGACTACCAGAAATATGCCAGAAAGGTACTAAGTTAATTTTCAGTAAAAGTAAAATGCTACTATAAAATGTGTGCAGGTAGTTTGAAATTCTCTTAGCTATGAAGCTCATCTAAAGATGCGGTGAATATTCTCAGTCATCACTTGAAACTACAGCATTGCCCCAGGCAAGACATCTTTCTGATGATAAAGAAAAAAAATAAATACACCACTGACTTGTAAGATCAAGTTATTATCTCTTGGGAAGAGCTTAGAGAAGACAGTTACAGGTATCACTGTAAAAACTCAGTGGTCTATGTGGGCATATGCCCACATGTGCCACTGTTTAAGGTTTCATGCATATTAGATGGATCTTCTACAGCTATGACATAAGCAGTAGTTACTAACTAACTGCACTAGTTAGCACTGGAATAAGATGCGTATGCAGGTCCTGAAGATGCGATGGTTGTTGTTGCAGGATGAGGAGAAATTTGAATTTGGTAATGTTTCCTGACACAGGCAAATAAGACACAATTTACTTTTTCATTGCTATCCTTATTAAAATATATGGCACTTGAAGCAATCTATGGTTAATTTTACCCATTATTTAGGAATTACATCGGGTCCACTGCTAAAGGTATTGAACAAAATAAAACAATCAGAACAGAACTTCCCAAACAGAAGTGTGACTAAATATGAATTGAATGTGTAGCATTGAATGTGTAATTCGCTGAGGTAGTTGGCTTCTCCAAAGAGGATTTGTTGTTTGTTATGACGTTGTGCTGACCTGAGCTCCTTCAGGGGGTGGGAAGCGACGTACTGGCACAGGTGGGATAGGAGATCCACATTCCTGACAGAAGTGAGCCAAGGGGTCAGACAGGCGAGGTGCAGAACAGTGTGCACATCTGAAAATAAGAGCAAACTGGCTGAGCTTGTTTTGGTATTGTACTGCTGCATAATAATGAATAATTTGGAACTTGTTGTGACAGGATTTAGGCCACTGATTCCTCAGCTGTTGTTTCCAAGCTGTAGTGGTCTGTCAGACCATGCCCAGCATCCATGATATGAGGTTCTGAACTCTAAACAGCTTTGCAAGGTAGGAAGCTCTTGGCTGCTATGGAGTTTCATACTTTCTTCCTCATCATGTGAGGTAAACAAGTCTCCTGACATGCAATCTGTATCAGACCTTGCTGCTGCAACATGGGGAACCACTGATGTAGATCACATAACCCATTCAATACTGATAAGCACTAATGTTCTGTGAGACTACTCCAGTGAGCAGTTTTCACCTACAGCAGTGAGGGCTGTACTCTAATTTGAAAAGATGGCTTTTCCTCTGATCCTACAGGTGTTAGGAATTTTTTCTTTTTAAAAGGATGATAAGATAGTTGATAACTGTTTATAGTGAGATGTAAATAAAACTATATGTAAGAGAAAGAATTTTGGAAGCCCAACCTAGATCACATTCTTCAGTTATGAGCCAGTGTCTGTCTTTGCTTTCCTCATTTTTATACAGCCCCACAGTATTATCAACTTGGTTGCAAAAGGCAATTGCTCAGTTACTTTCCAAGGACAAATATGTTAAAAGGAGAAGTCACTTACTTGAGGAAATCTGTTTCCCTCCGGATCCTTGCCACTTGTGTGCTTGATAAGCTTTTCCGGCTAGTCACTGCAGAAGAACTGGCAAACTGAAATAAAGGTAATTCTTCAGCCTTGGTAAGTGAATATTTGCAAAATGCATATAAGAGTAGCAAAATCAGCCGAAGATGTTATCTGAGACAAACTGCACTGAAATGCATTGCTTTAAGGAATATCTAATGCACTTGATTCCCCCATTAGCTGCATTAAGGACCCACAGCTTCTTCCAATAAAAATAAATCAATGTCTTGCTATTTATATCCAAGACAGCATTACTGAATATTAAGTTTTAAATATCAACTTGCCAACATATAGCAATAAGTATTTGTTAATTGCAGATTCAGTAATGTATTAGAAGAGAATTAATAGGAATGTAGGCATTGTTAAATTGCTTTGCCTGGTTTTGTCCTTACCAATAACTGTGTACTGCTTTGGGCATTTCTATTCTAGTGTGTCTTTGCCAGTAAATTTAAATTAGTACCGTATAATACAGCTAAAGGCATTTATTTCTGCAAGATTATATGAGCATGATCACAAATCTTCACATCTTTATTTTTTTAGAGTTCAGTTCTGATGGCAGCTTTTTGCAGTTTTCCTCAGCACCCCTTCTCTTACCTGTAACAACTCTATTGGTACTGCTGAGATGGATTCCTCTCCGTACTCTGTTGTTCCCAAATGACTGGCAAGGAGCTGTGGTCCTTGCAGGGACCTGTGAGTAGTCTTTCCTTCTGTTTCCAAGTCTAAAATTACAGTCCGGTTATTCCACTGTCATTCACTTCATGCAATTAACATTATTAACACAAATATTACATACTCTCGCTTTAAATTCCAATAGCTAAAAGTGTATTTGACATCCAGATTTTGGGTTCAAATAAACTGCATGGAATTACACTAGAAGAAAGCTCATTCCCCTCTGAAAGACCTTACTTTTGTATTTTTCTCTATTTACCAGTTGCTTCCTTCCCACGTGCTCAGAAAAAACCCAGTTCCTAAGAGTAAATTAATGAGTAAACATTAATACGATTCTCTGCTCTTAAACAGTCCCATTGCCGTTACCATGGAATAACAGGCTTTATCTTTTGAAAAAATCTAGGTCGAGCTTTCATTTCTGCTTTGTGTATTTATTTTGGAATCTTACTGCAAGCAAACATCAGTAAAGAACTCTGTAAAGCATTTTCAATCCCATCAATTTAACAGCATTTTCTGGTACATATGGAAATATAGACTGGGCCTTGTTTTGTTGCCAAGAAATTAATGATATTTTAATATGTTTTTAATTGGTAATGTGAAATGTATGGAAGGTAATTTTTGTTCCCTATTTGCAGTGTTGAGAAATCAAAATTGAAATTCCCAGAGGATATTCTGTCTTCTGAGGTGGTTTTAAAATTACCCATATTTTACCAGTGATATAAGAGGAAAACTTTACACTATTTTCAGCTAAAACAGAAGTCTATTTCAGTTTTATGAAGTAATACTATACCTTGAAAATCTTGGGGTGCTTCACTCCAGGCAGACTTGATTTCCACATTCACTCCATTCTTCTTTGGTTTTGTAGTAACCATTATGCCTTCCCTCTCCTAAAAAGTAATTCCATCTGAATTCCAAATGAAATTTTTGTTTTTGCTCTAATCCTCTCTTGCTATAGTTATTTGTTATGATTTTTAAAGTACATGGTTACAGTATTTATTTTCAATGCAAGCATTTGAAAAGCTTAAATTATAAATAAATGTATTTTTTAAATATTTGACCTGAATTGGTCATAAAAGACCAGTGAAAAAAAGAAAAAAATAATGTGTCCCCTTGAAATTTTAATATTACAAAAAGGACCAAGACAGCAAAGATGGGCAAACAGAGAAAATAAAATATATTGAAAGTATAGGCAGTCAAGGTTTATCTCTAACTAATATCATACATACAACATTTTATATTCACACAGGGGGTTAAAATTGTTAAAACTTACCTGTGTGGCAATATCTTTTAGGAAATTCTTGTCTTCAACAGAGAAAAGGATGTTTGGTTGCTTGTACTCTACCAGAAACACCTTTGTTACAACTGTACTCTCCCTGCAGTCCCTGAAAATCAATGTTCACAAAGCTATGTACATGCCACAAACCCATGTGCAGCAACAAGTAAGTCACTGATGAATATGGCTCATTTGCTGGAACATCTCTTCCAAGCTTGCAAGTCATTATTTCAGTTGGTAAGTATAATCCTGGTCAATACTCTCAGGAACTACTGCTTTGTTTTGGTTAGGGGTTTTTGTTAGGTTTTTTTTAAGTTTAAAATGTTCACAATAAGAAGTTACCAATAAACTATATGGGTACTTTAATCCCTCAACATTTTTTACATGTAAAACTCTTGATACTCCTGTGTCTGCTTTCTGGGGTAACTATCGTTGGCCGTTGTTGCAGAAAACAAAGGAGAGCAAGATTTTTCTTCTGTTCATAATACCATATTCATTTTCCTAGTCAAACAGCAGGTAGCATGCTATTTATCTGATAAAACAACTGTTATTCTCTACTATTTGTTAAATTACAGTGGTAACATTGAAACTTCTGTAAATGCCCAAACCATTCATTTAGGATTGTCATTCCAGAGCACACCTGAAAACATCTTCATAAAAACATAGCAGAAACAAGTGTTAATCTAGGTAGTGATATCAGAAAATACATATAGGCCTAGGTTTTGCATGTCCCTACACAGGGAATGTAATGCTGTACTCCTGTGCAGACACAAGCAAAGGCTACCTGCAGGTGCTAGTAGCAGGGAACAGCAAGCACAAATCCCCAACTGGAGTGGAAGTTTCTGCTCCCTGCGAAATAAAAGATAATGCAACAGGGTACAGAGAATTCATATGTCCTCTCTGTGTCTCTAAGCATGAAGTTAGTTTGGAGAAAGTCAGTGGCTGTGAAGCAAAATCCAGTTTTCTTTGTATGTATTGTATTTTTACTTTACCCTTACGCATACAACATTGTACTTAAGATGTGAGGATTAGCATTCTGTGCTCTTTTGGGAGAAACTAAGCAAATTCCTGGGAAGACCAACTTCTGTAAATCTGCTGAATCACTGGATGACTCCAGAAAACATCATATGAGTTCCTCTGGCATTTCTGATGGTCACACTCAAAAGGATAAGCTTTAAGTATATTTTATATCTAGTATATTTTATTAGTTTCTCACCCACAGCCTCTACAGATCATTGACCAACATCCACAGCCCAGGATGTAAACATCCTAGAAGTAATCCAACCACACAAACACTTAATGGATAAAAAGCGTTATGAGAAAGTGAAGTCAGTGCAACCTATGAAGACCACTCAGATTGCAAACTGGCTGGGGAAAGGGGCGTCTTTCATTTGTGAGGTATAGAGTGCTTTAACCAACATGGCTCCAAGCCATGACTGGGATATCTGTCCCTTGCCAAAATACAACTAAAATAAAACAGGACACTTACTTTGTAACTGCCAGTGCCTTGACCATTATTTTCCCAACTGGTAATATGATAGGACCCTTATACTTAAAAGTGTTATGCTCTCCATAGCCGGGTTTCCTAATAAGTTCTGGTTTACTTCCATCTAAAGTGTAATAAATAGAGACCTCAGGTGTATCTGAAAGACACAGAGAAAGTAATTAGCCAAACTGTATTCAACCTGTGAAAAACAAGCTCCACTCTTCAAAGTGCTCACTACTGTGCTTGATTTTTCTCACATAAACAAAATAAAGCAGTTCCATAAATGACTGAATGTTTGGGACCAAAACTGTTTCTCCCATGAAAAATTAGTTGCTCAACAAACGCAAGTTCATTGTAAGAAATATTTCCCTTCATAAAGTAGCTTTGCAATGGTTTTGTATGAAAATGTTGCAACAGCTTGTCCATTCTAATGACAGAAAAGATATTTTTTTCCCAAGATGAAAGGTAACATTTCTAAAATTGTAAGGAAAGCCGTTCAGGTGAGCGTGGTACAAGGCACGTTCAAGCGCTGTTTTTGCAGTCAAAGTGAAATGCAACAGCTTAAGAGCTTGCTCTTGGAAGCAATTAAGACTGCTACCATAGATGAAATAACTCATGTCAATAATATTTTTTGAATGCATAAAATTAAGTGCAAGTATATTTGCTGTATCAAAACATGTCAGTTAATTTTGTAAGTTCCTTAAGGAAGTGGTCACTCATAAAAATCATAATTAAAGGCAAGCAAAAATATAGAGGCTAAAAGTTTCAAATGAACACATAAGAAAAGCTTTTACAAAGAGTCAAAGCTCTTACTCATACCTGATTTTATTTCTACGAGAGTATTTGTGTCTATTTCATGTTTAGACTTCCCTGGAAGAGGGATTCGAAGTGGTATGACCTGAGGAACTGAGACAGAGCCAGCTGTCATTTTTCGCAGCAGTGATCTTTAAAAAAGAAAACCAGAAAGGCAGATAATAATTTTTCTAAACAGAAGAATGAATTGAGAAATAGTTTTTAATATGATTTCCTGTCTTTGTTTCTTTTAAAAAACACCGGATTCTTTAAACTGTTAGTTCTCATTAAAATCTGCATGATTTTCACACTGAAAAGGAGCAAGACCCTAATGACGGTCACACTTCTGACTTATTCTCCTGTCTTGGAAGTGTGAACAAAGCTTGAGATGAGCACTGTCACTTTCATTTCACTTTGGCCTTCCTTGCTCAAGGCTGATTTCCATGTATTCACGTGAAACAGCTTTAGCATCCTACATCAGTGACACAGGTAGGAGTGAGTAACAGCAAAGTAACTGCACCCTAATCATGGCAGAGGTGGAACCAGTCTCTTTTTCACTGTGTCCATGTGAATATATAAAGATAGCCCGAAAAAGACTAAAACAAGACAGCTATTACTTAAGCTTATCTCAGCTATCGTGTGCATTAAGAATATACCTATAAAACAGGTGCCAAACATGTTCTATAATAATTTACATAGTCATTATCATGTCACACACTTCAAGAATGAAAAATTGCATTTGGATATGATAACATTTTACAATACAAAAAGATGTACTCCAGATCTTGGGAATTGATACTCAGGGCCAGGAAACATGTCTACACTAGAAGGATTTCGTTTTGTAACCAATCCTTCAGTCCTCCAGAAACGTTTCTTATGCTACTCATCAACGCAGACAGTAATGATTCAGCACGGGAGGTGTTCGTTAGTCCACGCTCTCACTGGGGCTATGATGAGGTAAGCCACAGCGCTGCCTGGAGCTGCCCATCTCCTGGGCTGGGTTGCCCGAAACAGTGGTTAAGGAGGGTGGGCAGTTCTCAGCCAGACGCTCTCGGGCTGCACGCAGTGGCACGGGAGATGCAGCGAGCGGTGGATCAGATCTTTACCTGACGCGAGGGGGCAGAGGGTATTTTGCCTCAAGGACCCGTCTGCTCTTGGCACACCTGGACCAAAAGCACAATGCCCTGTTTCAGCCTTCCGGGAGCCCATCACTGGTGGGACACAACCAGCCCTGCCAGCATTGCCAGCGTGCCCGGCCCCTGCCCCAGCATGGGCTCTGACCCTGCCTGCACTTGCCCTGCCAGGTCAGACCCTGCTGCCCGTCCCCTCACGGCACGGTACGGCACGGCACAGCCCACCCCACCCCACCCCACCCCACCCCACCCCACCCCACCCCTACTGTACAGCCCCTGCCACCCCGCTCGGTCTCGCTGCACGAGCCTGGCCACCCCACTCGATCCTGTCCCCCAGCCCTGCCCACGCGGTCCCGTGGCAGACCCTTGCCCACCCACTCAACCCCCACTCGTACAGTCCCTGCCCACCCCACTCGATCCCAGCCCACAGCTCTGCCCTTCCCCCCTCGATCCCTGCTATTGAGACCCTTGCTCACCCCACTCGATCCCAGCCCACAGCCTTGCCCACCCCACTCGACCCCACCCCACAGCTCTGCCCTCCCGCTTCGATCACTGACTGCTATTGAGGCCCTTGCTCATCGCACTCGATCCCAGCCCACAGCCCTGCCTTTCCCCCTCGATCCCTGCTACAGAGCCCCTTGCCCACCCTACTCGATCTAACCCCTCAGCCCTGTCCGTCCCGCTCGATCCCCGCTCTCCCCCCCGACCCCCCCCACCTCCCGCGCTCCCGTTACCACAGACGCCGCGCGCCCGGCCGCGCCCCCGCCCTACCACCCTTGGCCCCGCCAGCGCGGCCGCCTATTGGTCCGCGTCCCGCCGCTTAGCAACCGACCCCGCCCTCTCCGCCTCGCGGCTCTGACGTCATCTCTCCACGCCGCCCGCGCGCCGGGTGTGGGCTGCTGGCGCGGCTGGCACTGTGGGCCCCTTGCGCCATGGCGGAGGTGAAGGTGAAGCCGGAGGTCCCCGACCCCATGGATATAGAGAACAGGTGCTGGGGGCCGCCCCGGTGGGAGGCGGGGCGGCAGTGTATGTGTGCTGGGCGGAAGGCTGGCGGGCGGTGAGGGCCATGCCGGCGGGGGAAAGAGGGCCCTGAAGGGGCGGGATGCGCTGGGGATCTGTGGGGACTGGCAGGGGGCCGAGGGAAGTGTCCGGGGTGGGGGGTGGAGGCGGCAGAGATGTGAGGGGAGTAGGTAGGGCACCTTGGGGGGTGGTGGTCAGGAGAGGCTTGCTGTTGTAGGGGCCACTGTCTTTTGTGCTGTGGCTGTGTCACGGATGAGTGATCTATATCGCTTAAAGGATCACTGTCAGAGGTATTAGCAAAAGTGGTTTTAATATGAATTTGTAAAAGCGCAAGTTAACAAAGTTCGATGGCAAGGTTCACTGTATTACTACATGGAAGACACAGGCAAAGGAAAATCAAGTTAGAATGATTTGCACAGAGACTGGAGATGCAAAGAGGGTAAGGGAGATCCTCCCATTGAGTCACAAGGTTCACAGTGGACCCCCTTGCTTTCTAAGTGCCTGATGGAGCTTAGGTGCGACTAGATCTGATCTTAGTCTCAGACTTGGACAATGGTTTATTTCTAATGGAATTATCTATACAAAGTTTATAATAATTAATACTGAGTATCAATTTTATTAGTATTAATTCAGCATGCTATCAGTCACTTACTGAGGGTCTGTTGCAAGTAAGGAGTCCCTCTGCCTTGGGTAAAGAAGGATCTCTTAGTCTCAGGTAAGGAATCTCAAACCTTGAGAGGCATCCCTGCTCAAGGGGAGAGTCACCTGGTGTGCAGTCCAGTTGGAATTTAGTAAGAACTTGAATTGGAGTCATCCAAAGATCAGTCATTGGTAGAAGGTGTCTTTGCCTCAAGGAGTAACCTTGAGAGGCATCCCAGCTCAAGGCAGCCATGCTTAGTGGGGAGAGCTCTAAGAAGGCTCACTTAGGCTGTCAGATTTATGGAATAAAGTGGTCAACTTGTAGTCCAATTGCATACAGTGGGAAAGGTACACATGAGACTCCTTGTACCCACAACTTTCTTTGCTCATTGATAAATGAGTCTTGGAAAAAACATGTGACTTTCACATGTTTCATGTGTTAATTGCATGATTGGTGTTCCAAGCTGATATGCATTGATGCTCGCTGTGTCACTCTGTTTCTTTGTGGTTTTCCTAGAGGAGTTCTTGGCCTGGCTATGGCCCAGGCCTTTACCTCCTTTGGAGCCTGTACCAAACTACTACGAGTTTGGTTAAGGGGTTGAGTGCATCCATCACAGGATGGGAGGTGCTTAGGTGGTAGTGAGGGACGGGGTCAGGTTACCTTCAGCTGCCCCGGTGTCTTTCTGTTCTTCAAAAATTTTACAAAGGGGAATTGCAACTTTTCTGCTTTAAGTTATTGGTTTCTAAATGGTATTTCATCTGTATTTGCATTCTCTGACTAGCTAGCAGTTCCGAACCTTTTGTTCATCAGAACAAAAGTTCATCAGAACCTTTTGTATAACGGAACTGTACAGGGAGCTTTAAAACCATGTACTTAATGAGAGCAACATAAAAGTAAAATGGAGAAACACCATGTTCAGTGTTGTCACAAAGAGCCAAGGTAGTTTGTCCAGCAGTTGCGAAGGAGTATATGTCAGCACAGGGAGCAGTTAAGTTCCCTCAATAGATATCACTGAGAAACAGTTCATGGGTACTTTTTCCTTGAGTTGTTCTTTTCCCTCTCTTCCATTCTGACTCTAATACTGTTTGGATTTGGTTTTGGATGCAACAGAACATGACTTTAAACTTGCTTTCATCCTCTCCCAGGATTATTGAGCTGTGTCATCAGTTCCCTCATGGCATCACAGACCAGGTGATTCAGAATGATATGCCTCACATGGAAGCCCAGCAGCGAGCCATGGCGATCAACAGACTGCTCTCGATGGTAGGGTGATCTCACCTTCCTCATGTTACTTCAGCCAACCCGGAGCACTCTTTGTACACGCAGTCTGCATGGTAGTAACTTGTTGGGCAGGGCTAGCAAATGAATCTCTTCGGATTTCATGGCATTTGCCATCATTCACAATTACCATAACTTACTTTCAGTTGCCATAAGCACTTACCATTGCCAAAGCCAGTTAAAACTTACCTCAATTTACTCTTTCTGTTCTCTAATACAAAGTTACCATGAATGTGTATATCCCTGTGACTTTCTAGGTGAGGAAGCTACCCCTGAGGAGTACCACATTGGTGTTTTGATGTGTCTAAAGTTCTTTGTTCTTCTTTTCCTTGTGTATTACTTTGTAAAGCAGAATATGATACAATGGTCTAATGTAACAGTTGGGTGCAAGTGTAGTTGCAGTGGTTCAGCAGGTGGTAAGACGGCCACAGGTGGTAACCACAAGACCCATTAATGGTGGAGAATGAAATAGCTAGAGATAAAAGAATGGATGTTATCCCATGCTTTTATATGTGAAGGTCTTCTCCAAACCCCTCACAAAATCCCAAGGTTGTGGATTACTCTGATAATAAGCAGGTGAAACATCTCCAGGTCTTTTTTTTTTTGCGTCTTCTATAAATTTCTCACATCTCACTGGGCATTTTCCTTTACTGTATCAGGAGTCAGCCTAAGATAGGAGCGAGGATCACTGTCAACTACTTCTGCCACTTCAGGAACAGAGAGTAGCTGTTTAGTCTTGCTGGTTCAGTGTGGCATAAACATGAGTATCGGCTAAATGTCCAAGGTCTTTAAAGATTAAGATTCCTTTCGTTCCCTAGCTAGCTGCTTCATGGGCATGTGAAATCAGGAGATAAAACAGACTGAGTGGTGCAGTGGAGAGAGCACTGTTGAAAAGAGGGGCTTTCTCAGAAAAAGGGGTGTTGGAAAGTATCCAAACTGAGCAAGGTGTGGTGTTTTGGGTTTGTTTTTTTAATATCTGAAACTTCTTAGCTTGGACCATACTAGGTGACACTGGAGCTAATCTAATCTCTTTTTGGTCTTTCTGTTATAGATGTGAAGTTTATCAGCACATTGGGTGTCAGCTGTTGTGTTCAATAACTTTTGAATGGCTTGGCTAACAGTGAGGTTTCAAAGATAGTTAAGTCTCTAGAATTTGCTTAAAATAGATGCCTTAGGGTGTGTGGGAAGATCTAGTAAGTACCTCAAACGTGGGGAAGAACTGCAGTGAGAGCTCAGCCTTAATAAGCATCAGGTACTTCACTTGAGATAAGCTGCAAGTACTTCCATCTGTGGAAAAGCATTGAAGGGCCTCATCTTGAGGTGTGAGCCTCAATCAACCACGTAATGCATATCTGTAAGAAACAAGGCTGTAACTATGGGGAAATGATTGGCTGTCAATGAAAGAGTGAATGCTAGATAGTGCTGTTGTACACAGTGATGCTATTGGGCTTGTCTAATTGCTTGCCTCTTCAAAATAGAAAATAAGAATTTGCCTGGCCTGGGCAGAAGCGTCAAGGGCAAAACAAATGTTTTATGTGTGAGTGGTGCTGGTGATTTGCCTCTTGAGAGGCACTACCAATCCTGGCTGGCAGTTTTCCAGTGGTCTCTACTTAGTAAAAAATAGAACTTTGCTACTGGAACTCATAATTGTTCAGAACTTGTGCAGTAGAGCTCCAATGTGATATCTGGGTAGTTGTGCAAATGAGTGTTTTGATGGAAAGGGAGAGTAAAGTATACAAGAACTTGATCTCCCTTGTGCAGTGGTGGAAGTTAGGAGAAATAGTAGGAGGTGCATAGATGTTGTGGGAAGGGATGGGAACTGTATTTGTTATTTCTGATAGCTGATGATAAATGGATACTTCTAGGGGAAAAAAGTGTCCTCAAGGGTATTGCTGCACTAGCAGGGAAAAAATATTCTCATGGGTATTGTTGTTTCCAGTGGTTAGAAATGTTAGTTTTCCCTTTTCTTTAGTCAGTTGACATGAAATAAGGTTTTTAATTTAGAATGTCAGAAGATTCTTGTCATGTTCTGAAACAAGCTATTTGAAGGAAAGTAAATGCATTGTGCCCATCTCTCCTAGGGCCAACTGGACCTTCTCAGGAGCAATGCAGGTCTCCTATATAGAATCAAAGAGTCTCAAAATGCAAGGTAAGCCTCATATTTGCTGGATAAATATATTTGGAACACAATTCTGCAACTCAGCTGCAGTGTTGCTGAGAATGTAATGTAATATGGATTCTGTAACATTGATGTTGCAGAACATGACTGCTTGTTTCTGGAGGGTCACTCAACTCCCCTGAGCTGATCCTGAAAACTGTTTTAGGTACAGTGGCTTCTACTGAACAGGGGGTGCTGTGGGACTACAGTTCTAACTTGCTATCAGAGTTCCTGGTCCAGATGGCAGCAGTGATCTGTGCAAACATATGTATATGCTCAGGTGAAATCCAGCTGAAGCCTGACCATACCGTCTGCAAACTGCGATTTTGTGGTCTTCCTCACTGCTTATGTTACAGGATCAGCACTCCTATTTACAGCTGTTCCAGGAGGCCGCTTGAACTGCTCATGCTCTTTGATTTATTAAAATGAACCTTCACACCATGTCTTGTGATGACTGTGTAAATCTGAGTAAAAGATGCCCAGACATAGTTCTGGAAAGAAGCATCCTTCAAAGTTATCCGCAGTGCAGACGTGTCATCCTCTCTTTCAAATGCTTTAAAAAAAGATTGCTGAGTTCAGGCTTTCTCAGACCAGTGAAAAGGCATGTCTTAGAGTTGGGAGCATGCTACTACCCTTTGTAGACGTTCTGCCTAGAGACAGATTATTCTAAATTATGCTTCGTGCTGCGTTTGACCTTCCACAGTTGTGTTAATACATGACTCCAAATTCCCCATTGTTAGGACAAGTTGAGTGACTCCTGCTTAGTCACTTTTCTTTCATACTGTGCTCTTTTCTCCTTACTGTGGCTTCTCACTGGCAAGCTTGGCTTGATCCAGAGAAGTTTAGTGTCATGTATTATATTTGCCAATGGCTGGTTTATTGTGTAGGTTTTTTTTTTTTCCTTTGTGCATTGTTTTTTTCATAGTACGTGTTTTCAGTTTAAAACAAATCCATCTTCTTTCAAATTTTGGACCTTTCAAAAATCCTGATGTCTGTCTTATTTTACAGTAAAATGAAAGGTTCTGACAATCAAGAGAAGCTGGTTTACCAAATTATAGAAGATGCAGGCAACAAAGGTAGTTTAAATAAATTATAATTGTGAATGGTACCAACTCTGTTTACTTATGGAACTGTTCCTGTCCAAACTTTTAAATGCTTGTCCAGACAATACAAATACAAAATCTAGAGTCCCCATACTGGGTCTGTAGCTAATGTTCATGTGTCCACTTTTTTAAAAACAAAAGAGAAGATTACATATTTCTCTATTAAAATAACAACCTGTTCTGATTGACTTTTGGGGGCGCTCTTTCAGAATATTTGAAATGCGGAATGCATATTATTTATGGGACTGTCAAGTTGAGGAGTCCACAGAACACTCACTACTTAAAAGAAAATGTGGTATCTATATCGGATTTAACAGGTGTACTCCCTGCAGAAACCACTAGTAACTAAGCTTTCTCAGCAGTCATTACACACTGTGGTTGAGAGATGGCATCTAGAACTGGCCGTCATATTTCTGTTGAAGCAAACACAAGTTACCTAAAAATGCAAGAACACTTTCTGTGATGTATTCATGCTGGCAGTGAAATGGGGTCCACTTGTAAGAGCTCTTGGAGGAGAGGTAGAGGACAGAAGGACAGTGTGGTGGTTGTGGTATGCGTTTCTTGGTTTTGTCAGTTGGCTTTTTTTTTTTTGTTCTATCCCCTTCTGTCCCTTGCCCTTTTGTTGGGAGTGGTAGGATTGAGGATACATCCTATGGCTGTCAAGTGAGTCAAGTAATGTTGTGATGTGACTTTTGGTTTGTAAGTATGTACAGAAACAAATGGTTTCTTCATTTCTGTTCACTTCTCTGATTTTAAACAGGTATTTGGAGCAGGGACATTAGATACAAAAGTAATTTGCCTTTAACGGAGATCAACAAGATACTGAAAAACTTGGAAAGCAAGAAACTAATTAAAGCAGTTAAATCTGTAGCAGTGAGTATTTTGCAACTTTTTTCTAAACAATTTCAAACGTTTGCTGCACGCTGTGTATGTTTGAACATGGCACTGGGAGCAGAGAAACCTCATTCTTCCTCCAGCTTTCTCACTGACTATGCACCAGTGTTTGACTGTCTGCCTTTAGTGTGCAGGTCTGAGGTGCAACAGATATGAGAGGCTATAATGTTTATTAAATAATCAACATAATGCTAACAAACTGATTAATAGTCTAATTAATAAACACATCACTATTAATATACAGTTCTATCACTTCCCACCACTACTAATTACACACCATTACTATCAAATTGCAGTTTTAGTTCTCTTAATTCTTTATTGCACACGACTTGTCATAGTTCTGTTACCCTTCACAAACCGCTTGCACTGCTTGCTACTAACCTGCAGTTCTGTCACCATTTTCTCTGTGCTTCCATACCTGGTCTTTAGGACGTAAACCTAGGGAAGAGTCTGGTGGGTTTTCCTCCAGCATCCCAATGGGCTTGGGTACACCAGCCAGCTTTTCTGCTGTCTACGCATCCACACTCCTGCTGTCTGCAGATCCTGCCCTCTCTTATTCTCTGATTTTCATATCTTCTTCTTTTTTGTTTCTTAACTATTTTTTTTTTTCTACCACCCTTTTCTCCTTTCTCCACTCAAATAAGCAACCTGCCCATAATTACTTTTTATCCATTGGTCCCAGTTTTGCTGTACCACAATGTGGTATGTCTGATACCGAAGCAATCTCAGCCTTTTATATGGGACTAGTGATGTGGTTACCTAGCTGCAAGTGGCCTTGCAAAGTTCCTCTCCCTTGGAGATCCTGAGACTCCCTTCAGTTGTCCAGTTCATACTGGATTTGTATTGTTTACTTTAAATAATTTCTAAGACATCTGATTCTGTTTTAGTCTTGCTTCCTCTACTCTGTTTCAGTTACTCAAGTACTTTCTTATCTTATGTGCAAACAGTCTGCGTACCAGAGTAGGGCTTATCCTTTTCCATGCTTTTTCTCACACTGTTATAATGCTCATACAGCATCCTGCTCTCCCTTACCTGCTTAATTACAAATCATTGATATTAGCATGTTCTTTGGACATTCTCCTGGTTTCCAGCAGAGATTCTGTCTTGTTGCAGGGCCTGGTACACTAGGAAGACCATTTGTTTACGAACTCTTGGAATTTTTATGTTGTGTGCCTTTTCTATGTGCTAGTCTCATCTGCATCGTGGAGGCAATACCTTGGGGGGTGTGTGTGTGTGTTTTGGTGGGGGCAAGGGGAGAGAGAGGTGAGGATAACTTCCTAAATAAAATAACACGGGGATAAAGTTGGACATAGAGAAGCAGTAGCTTTTTCATGTTCTTGTGAGAGATGCTGGTTTCATCTAGTCATAGAGGGGATGTAACACTGCTAAAATTACTTCAGTGGTTGCTGAGTAGTCCTTTGGATGACCATTGTCCTTTATCTGTCTGACTGAAGCGGCATTCCCACTTGCCCTGTCTAGGTGTGCCAGTAAGGAGTGGGCTCGCAAGGGCTAACTTTAGCTGCAGAGTTTAATCATGTAAGGGTCCTCCTATCATCAGTGCATGGGTTGAATCGTGCAGAAACACTTGAAAGCTTCTCCATTAAGTTTATCTTCGTGTTCTAAAGACGTTTTCCTGCCCTCCTTTAACTGTTGAGGGGGATTAGAGTCAGTAGGCTAAAATCAAACTCTAATATCTTCTTCAGTGAGGTTTGCATTGTGTGCACATTGTTAGTAGAATTCTCTCTTTTAACACTGTGTTATAAAATGATTAGAAATCATTTAGATGATTCTCTTTATCTCCATGTTACCTGTGGATCAAACATGTTAAGGATAGCTCAAGTCAGCTGGATTGCTGTGCCCCAGGTTTTAGGAGTAATGAACTACCTTTTGCAGATACCTTCTTAAATCTTCCTTTCTTAAGGAAGACTTTCAGCTGTTAAGAGCTGTGCACTTTTCTCTAACAGGCATCGAAGAAGAAGGTGTATATGCTATATAACCTGCAGCCTGACCGGTCAGTGACTGGTGGGGCTTGGTACAGTGACCAAGACTTTGAGTCTGAATTTGTGGAGGTGTTAAATCAACAGTGTTTTAAATTTCTACAGAGTAAGGTGAGTGTCGCTACTAAAGTCACCTTCCATTTGTCTTGTGCAAGTAATTATTTTCTTTATAAAACCAGTGACAGGCAAGGCTTAAGTTTTCCGTAAGTGTTGGCCATTGTTATAACTGGGTCAGCAAATCTGTACTGGCTTGTGTTTGTCACTGCAAGTGTGATGATGTTGCATTTTAATAATGCATATTTTCACACACTATACAGGGATTGAAGCCTTCTGTCTCCAAGGTCCAATGACGAGCTAGGCAGAGGACCAAAAAACCTAGCAAAATTCACTGCTTTTCCTGCAGAGCTCCTAATTTCTGAGAGGATGGAAGGCACTAGTCAGTCAGCTCTCCCTAGAATACAATTTTCTCTAGTATAACTGCAGAAGGCTGCTCTCCATTAAATAAGTCCTATGCAGATTGCAGCATTTCTTTATTCCATCAAAATGTATTTTAACTGACACTAGGTACAGCAGAAACTTCTTTTGTGTCAAAAAAACCACCAGATGCTCATATTCCATCATATTAATCTAAATAATTGTGTAAATTTTATGTCATATTTAGTGTAAAATGATGTTTGGTTGTACACTGCATTGTCTCACATGCATCGGTCTTAAGGACATAGCTGTAAATGCTAAATAAAAAACATGTCCCAGAAATGATTTGGAAATCAACTTTTATATTTCAGTCTGCCTCAAACTGAACCACGAAAGAGGCTCTTGGCAGTGAGTACTGACTATAGCTCATCTTTGCTTTTTCTCAGGCAGAAGCAGCTCGAGAGAGCAAACAGAACCCCATGATACAGAGGAACAGCTCATTTGCCTCATCCCATGAGGTGTGGAAATATATCTGTGAACTGGGTATCAGTAAGGTCAGAACAGATTCATTTTACTATTCTCAAAATTCTCAGTGCACGACTAGCTGCAGGAGTTGGGTCCTGCAAATTTGGTGAGGGTCCAATGAGTGCTTCAGTAACTGTGGGGCACTATATTGGAAGTGGGCTCTGCTGCTTTATTGCTTTTTGAGGAGGGTCATTAGTGCTGCGTGGGATTCCAGGATAGTTTGTACATGTGGGTTTTCAGAATGTATAAAAGAGCTAACATTCACATCCTTGTTGATGGAAATTGGAGTAAGTTGTCCTTTAACAATCTCAACTGGTTTATATTTCATAATTACTCTCAAGTTTTCCCATGCACTTCAAGCAGTTTTAGGGGAGAGAAAAACCCTGCAATTATTGGTCACCATCAATGGGTATATCTTCAGCAGTCTTGTCTTTTTCTTCTTTCATGATCATTTTCCTGTAAAACTGGAAATGTATCATGCTAGGATGATGTAGACGCTTGAGGTTCATAGGAAAGTTCTTTTTGATAAGCCAAGGCTAGTATAAACTAAAAACGCTTGGGAGGTAGGAGGTATTGGCATTTGCTTTTCTTTTTGTATCTGCACAACCCCATAAAGTGCCCAGTGTGAGTGGCGCCTTTATCTGGGCCAGGTTAGAACTCTTAAGGCTTTGGTATTCATGGTGTTTGTTCGTTTCCTCCTTGCAGGACTTACTGGCATGCGTCTTTCCTAATATTTATTTTATAAATCATTTCTTAGGTAGAGTTGTCAATGGAAGACATTGAAACCATTTTAAATACACTAATATATGATGGGAAAGTGGAGATGACTATTATTGCTGCAAAGGAAGGGACGGTAGGCAGTGTGGATGGACAGATGAAGTTGTACAGAGCTGTTAGTCCTCTCATACAACCCACTGGATTAGTCAGGACACCCTGTGGACTCTGCCCTGTAAGTAACCACTTCTGTATATGAATAGGTGGTGGGTGCATGCAGATTTTGAATACAATCCTGCAAACATCCAGCCAGCACGTTGCAAG
Organism: Strix aluco; assembly: GCF_031877795.1. Classification (NCBI taxonomy): domain Eukaryota; kingdom Metazoa; phylum Chordata; class Aves; order Strigiformes; family Strigidae; genus Strix; species Strix aluco. Next base: position 17,897,046 of record NC_133933.1, read on the forward strand.
GTTATGCCAGTGAGTGATCCTCGTGGCTTTCTGCTACGCTTACGAGTGTTACCCGTGATGCCTTAGCTGTGGTGTAAGAGGCAGGTGCTTCAGTTTAGCCCAGGATGTTTACCACTTACATCCTGTCTCTTCACTGGACTGTGTGTGAAAGGGTGCTGTCAAAAGTGGTCCATTCCAAATTATATTACTATATTTTCTGATTCCAAGTTTGCCTGTTTATGTTTTTTAATAAGCTAACTTATATTTCTGTCTAACTTTGGCCTCTCCTGCTTGGATTGTAAACTGGTATGTAGGTAAAACTTGCCAGTGTGCGTCGTTTACTATAGTGGGGTCTGTTTTGCTTTGTTGTGTTTATATTACTCCTCCTCAGAGCTGGCATTGGACTTCCTAGATGTTGGCCTGTGTTAGACTACTGCTTTTCTACTGGGGAAGGAGCAGAAAACATGTGAGCATGTTACTTCCAGTTATCTTGTGCTTGCTGTATATAATTACTGACACACGGCTTTCTTTTGCAGGTTTTTGATGATTGCCATGAAGGTGGTGAGATTTCTCCATCCAACTGTATTTATATGACAGAGTGGCTGGAGTTTTAAAATGAACGAAAACTGTAAACTGGATTCATGCTTCACAGCCAAGGTGACAAAGCAGCAACTTCAGGACATGGAGTGACTTTGTTTTTAATGAAACATAAAGCAGCAACAACAGCAGTTGTGTGAGCAGTCCCATGAGTGGACTGGAAATTGAGTCAGCGCTGAAGATCAAGGCTGAAGTGGAAATGTAGATCCACTCTTGTACCAAAAATTGGTTGTGTGACTTGAAAAGTGCCATAGAACAGCTGTGTTGTGATGCATGGCTTCCAAGGATTGTGTTGAGTACTCCACAGATGCTCATTCTGAATGAGAGAAAATAACTCATTAGCTGATCAGAAAGACTTGCTAATGAGTGTTGCCAAGAATGAGATTCCAAACTTTGCTTTCAGACTAATGCTACTGGTGGGTGCTTAAGTCCTAAAGCTGACACTTTCCTCCTGCGATAGCTACCATCTAATTGAAGACAGAATCTGATGTGGGAAAGATCCTAAATATGTCAAACAGAACTCACTGATTGTTTATTATATTTCTTACCTGCTAATTTATCATTAAACCCCTGATTTTTCTCAGGTACATCTGTGCTTCATTTCCTCCATTGCTGCCATTGCCTGGTGATGCATCTGTTGTATTTATTCCTTCATCTGACAGCTACAAGATCATCATCAAATCTGTGTTGGTGTGTTCTGGCAGCTGCATCACATACATATGTCAGCTGAAATGTTGAGTAGAAGTATTCTGGGAAGATGTGTTTTCCAGAAGAGAAAGAAGAGTTCTTCTGGCCTGATGGTAGAGGGAGATTTTTTATAGATTATCTGAATACCCTCAGGGTTAACAAAGATGCCAGTAACACTTGTTTGTACATAAATATGCCCTCTGGTCTTGATTTGTGATCTGAGAAAGGCATGATACTGGTACATCATCAAAAAGCACAGTCTTCCTGTGATGCGGAGCCAATTTGTGTTTCTCTTAATTGTGACCTCTCTGGCTCCTTCTCTCTGTGACTCTGGACTGATCAACTGGCAGTAACTTACAGACTGTGGTGTTGTCATGAGCCTCGTGCCCAGGGTATGCCGGGTCATGGACCTCTTGAGAGAGCTGTGTCTAGTTTCCTCTGGCTATCACTGTCCATCTGGCAGTATTAGAGGGGTGATACTGCCTTTGGAAAATGCAGGTTCAAATCCTGTCTGGGAAGTAAACAGATTTTTGTACCAACTGCGTTATGCTAATTAGTTACTGCTCCTCTTCCCTAACCTATTATCAAGCAACCTCCATGGGGGCAAAAAAGTCTGCTGCTTTTTCATAAATGAGACTATTGTGTGTGTATAGTACAGCCAGCTCTTCCACCATCCAGCATAACAGAGGGCTGGAATGACATGCTAGCAGGCAGGGCAGCATAGACACATGAACTGTGCAGAGACAGTCTGGTCCCAGTACAACTTGCTACCTGTGGCTTAATCTTGTTGTGTCCAGCCTGGCTCTCTACACAACTACTCAGTATCTTCGTGACAGCCTTCCAGCACTGGGAAACAACTAGAGGGTCAAGCTCAACATGGGGACCTGTTGCTTCTAGCTATTTTCAAAATTCCCTGTCTGAAAATAAGCCCACCTGGACACTTGTGGGAGGGCAGTGGTCAAGAACCTCTACAACTGAGTTATCAGCATGCCAGGTAATCTGACTGTTGAGTAGTAAACAGTGGGCTAACATGGAGAGATTTTTGGAAGACAGTTTACCTAATAAGGGTAGGGGAGTTTACATCAGCTATTTCAATATTGCCTGGGAGTTTGCACCTTCTAAAACCAGTCTGCATCACATCTAAAAGTGTTCAAATCTTGCTCGATTCCCATTTACCTACTTACAGCATGGGCTGTGGACAGAAGGACAGGTGGTAAGTGCTGTACAAAGGATAAAACTCCATATGGCTCCTGTCCCATACAGGGAGGATATAGATACAGAGGCGAAGGCTCCTTGTTTGGGAGCAGCTAGGCATGCTGTCTCCAACTGGAGCAAACAACTCTGATAAGCTTGCATGTCCATGGAAGGAGTTTGATTGTATTAGCTAGCGTGAGCACCCACAGCTGGCTCGCTCTTTTGTTGCAGCGATGCCTATCTACAGAGGCAGAAGAGCTCTTGCACAAGAGATGTGGGGGTGAAATGATCATGTTTGTTCCTTCTCTGCCCCCTTTAACCACACTGAAGCCTGAGGAAAACGCTGCTCGCTTCACTGAAGGGAGCCCTTAACCTCAGCTTCAGCCCTCCCCTATGTGGCCAGAGGTAATTTCATTGAGGTGTGGGGCTGGGGTTGCCTTTGTCTTCCTGTGTTCAAAGAGGATCCAAGACAATGGGGTCCTGAATCCTGCTGCTGCAGAGATAACACCTTGTTTGTGCTGTACTGCAGCTAGAAGATAGCTTTCAGGGAAACAACACATCTTTATCATGCAGGTATGTCACTTTATGCACTATAACCATATTCACTGGTTATAAGAAAAAGGAGAGCTTGTGAACAGCTTTAGGAAGCAGAGAACTGGTTTGTTAAGCTCTTTAAATTCTGGCTCAGTTGTATCGGGTTTATCTGGTTTAGATGACCTTTGTGGTCTCTGAAGCTTCTTAGTGTTGCAGCTGTAACAAGACTTCTCACATTTGGAAAAAAACATGCCTATAGAGCAAAGTAAAGCAATTTCACTTTCCTATCTGTAAAATAGGAATCTATCTGATCTATTTCTAAATGAATTAGAGGAATGATCTTTCTGTCACTCTGGTTCTTCATGAATATGATCTCTGGCTAATCTATCAGCCTGTATTTCTTTTTAAAAAAGGGAGTAAATGCTGAAAGGTAACATTAATAGTCTTGTCTTTTTTTTCCTTCCTGAGTTTCTTCAGTCTTCTACCTGGCAAAGCTGTCCCTTTTGCAAACTGGGATGAAATATAACTACTAGTTCCAGTACTGAATATGAAAACACTTATGTGTAGAAAGCTGAGAGCTAAAGTTAACCCTCAAGTTAACCACTTGGAAGCATGATCCGGATCCGCTCACTTCTTTATGCACGCTTCATACAAGAGGTCACAGTTCAGCTGCTGCAGGACCATAAGGTACCTCCTGGGTCTGAGAGCTCAGCCCTGTTTTCAAGAGCCCTGGGGTGCGCAGACCCTGCTGCGAACCTAGCAGGCTGTTCTGAGCGCTTTCCTCACTAGTGGTAACCAATTGTCCAAAGGCGAGGTGGGGGGTGGTCACACCCAAATGCCGTTTTCACATGGAATCGAGTGCAAGATTTTCTAAGAGAAACATTAACTACTGTACCAGGCTATATTGTGAACTGAGAGAGAGTACAGCTAGCAGGTACTGTTTGACATGTCTAGCCTTTACAGTCCAAAGTTTAAAACATTAACATTAATGGCAAACTTGAAGCTTTGATAGTGAAAACATTTACCCCGTGGCTGAGTGGCTGTTCGGTTTTTCCTAGTTTTGTTACTCTGATTATAACTTCAGCTCCTGTTGGAGGTGTTAAGCGTAATGGTTGTTCAGCTGGTGCTGTTCGAGTGCCATCTTCTGTCTCGTCCTGGTATGGCTGCTCTAGGGCTCAGTGTAAAAGAAAAGAGAAAGCTCTGAAACCCTGCTCTGGTTTTCTGTTTTGCCTCCACGGGCAGAGCAGTTTTTGGAAAGAAACAACAGCGAGTGCGGACAGTTGGGTCTCCTATTGCTGCCAAGCATTTCGTGCTTTGAAACAGGGTATAGACACCTTAAACAGGGCTATCTGCCACCACACACAGACCACCTTCCCCTCTTGCTTCACGAGGCTGGGACTTTTTATCACTTCATCTGTGGGAAATAGGTAGCCAGGCCCTCAGCTGTGCTGAGCCCAGCTTAGCCTGTAGCCTGGGGAGGACAAAAACGTACTGCGAGAAGCTCCACGGATGGTGTCCAAGTTCTTGTTGAAAACACTTAACTTCCTCCCTGAGAAAGATAATTCTTGCACTTCACAGCACTCTTCAGGAGATCCTGGGGGAGTGGGGAGGAGGGAAGCTGAGCTCAAAGCATTCTCCTCTTTCAGTTGTTAAACACAAAACAAGTTGGGGCTTAGCCTGTGTTTTTTCCCCTCTCTCACTTTTTGAGCAAGCTTGCAATTCTTCTAGGAAAACAGATGGATGGGAAATCTTCTATTTCAGTTATTTGGTCTACAAACGCAGGGCTTTATGATTTTGTTCCTCTTGCAAACTCAAAGTAGTTGCTTAATGTTTTAATTAATCTAATGCTAGTAAGGTGGGTGCAACATGGCGTTGAAGCCCTGGCTCCCAGTAAGGTGCTGGGCTTTGCTTTTGAGACATGACAACATGAAGAAGATGTAAAGTGAAGGATAAATTAGCAATTCCAGAAGAGCAGATTTGCTTTGCCTCTTACTGATATTGCTTGGAGAGCAAGTCCTGGGTCTGAGGACGTTAACAATAGTAGTAATTTGCATTTTATACAGTATAGCATATAAGCATAGGGATCATTCTTCTACTTTTTTATTCCTACTGAATTTGTGACATTTCTGCTCATGTTCAGATTTTACACAGCAAATTTTACCCCTGCAAAGCACACAACTTGCCTTATGTCAAGAAGCTGGGAAGGCAATACTAATGTTCAGCTCAGACAGCATCTCATTTTGCTTAGTTTTGGTCCTGGAACATTGCTCTCTGCTGTTAGATGCTTCAGTAGAAAATACACCTTTTCTGCCCCTGAGAAGAAGGAATGAATGGCTCTTGGTTAAAGCAGTTTCCTCAAGATAATGCCAATCTCCCTGTGGAATTCAACATTCTGAAAATGGCCCCTATCTGTGCCCTCAGGCAGTTCTGCTCCATATCTGTCAGCCAATTCCTTCTGTCCTTTCCAGGGAAGGGAAGAAGGACCGCTGATGGATCCAAACTCTACAATAGCCCAGTGGCAGTTTCACTGAATGATCTTTGGCTGTCAGGGTCTGTTGAAGTATCTTGAGGGGCACAGAGAACAGAGTTGAAAACCTTGTCCTTCTCTCAATGGTTTAACTTCTTGCTATTTCTAGTGTAAACAAACTCTTAGTGCAGACTGTGAACTGGGAGCAGTCACAGATTTTTACAGGTACTTGAAGGCTGAGAAGAGATTACCCCCCTTTTTTTTTTTTTTTATAGCCAAGCATTCCATCATAGACTGTGCAGTAATGTTTAAAGCATATTTATATTCCAAATTGCTTATTATATGTGAAAGCTGGCCACATTTCCTCTGCCGGGTTTTACCATATACTTCATATAGCTAAGAAGAGTGTAAGATGTGTCACATGTAGCTCATAGAGTAGAAACAAAGATCACCCTGCAGTAGGTCACAACCAAGAGCCTCTAGAGGCAATCTAAGCTCCACAGTTTGACCAGCTTTTATGTTTCTTGTGCTAGTTAACTGGTTGGAGGCAATGCCATCGGTATCAGTAGATGTCCATACCACTGGCTGCCTTGGTTTTTTATATCTGCCATATCAGAGGTGTAGGCAGACACCAACATGACAGCTGTGTGAGTTCTGATGTACCTGAGAAAAATGAGAGCCTGGTGATCAAACCTGAATGGAGGACCACACTGCTGCACAGCATTTCAAACATGTTGCTCCTTTCGTTTTAAGCTGAGTGTTACCAAGAAACTTCAGAGTGAACTTTAAGCTTTCTTCTAATCAATGACTTTAAGAAAAATACAAAATATTCAGAACATGGATTTCTGTTGCATTTAAAAGAGGGAAGACAAAAATCCCAAAGCTTGACAGTGCATGGTTGAGTGAACTTGATCACAGGGCATGAATTTCCTTTAAGCAAAGGTGGAGTGATGCTCACACAGAAGCCTGGGGAATATTTATAGGCTGACCACTACATGAATTTAAGGCAAGCACCCAAACTATTAGAAGTCAGTCAAGATGTTTTACTACAACAGCTTTGCCCTTAGAAGTATGTGTGAAAGTCTGCAGCATTCAGCAATGGATTTATGTGCGTACATTAAGACAGGACAAATCCCACTTACACGGCATTACATGAAGATGCAGTGGAGGATTCATGTCATTAGTCTCACTAGAAACAGGCTTTGCCTCTGACTTCAGAAGAGACTGTGGGAAGCAACAAGAGAGGGAAGCAATGAAAGAGGGAACACATTTGCTCAGATTCAAGGCACAGACGAGTCAGATTTGGTCCAACCTCTACCATACGTCCACAGGCAGTGTGTTGCCTTTCTGAATGCTGTGGCCACCCCTGGATCTCTCCTCATCAGAATGTCTGGGCAACCAGGGTTTTCCCAGCAGACTGGGGTACAGGTTTTCTCACTGAATGATGAGCCACTGTGGTCTCAAGCCAGCTCTGAGGGTAAAGATGGCTCCTGCTTCTTTTCTGGGAACAGTGAGGGAGGAAAATCACATTTACCCGGGTCAGGCATATTTGAAAGCAAACACCAGCAACCAGGTATGTGAATGGTGAGAGATGTGCTGTCAAAGGGTGTGTGTCCTCAGGGCAGACCAAACCAGGCAGATGTTGTGTTGGTCCTTTTCAGTTCCCAGTCATGCCTGCTCCCAGCTCGGCCACCCCAGCTGGCCAGCCCTGCCTCATTGCTGGCCTGGGCAGCCTCGTGCCTTGGCCTGGCACACTTCCCAGAGCCAACATGCTGGGGGAAGCTTACCCCGGCCTGATGAGGGGGGCCAGAAACTGAGGCAAAGATGAGGCTGCTGGGGGCTTGAAGTTTATTTTTTTTTTTAAAGTGTCTATATTTTCAGCAAATTGTTATTAATAGCCTTTTTCCAGGAGTTTTTACGCTTACAAAGACAACTCGCCCTGCTGAATGCGACAGCACCCTCCAAAGCTGCCGTGACCCCAAAGAGAAGTGGTGTCTCCCACCCCGCAGCTCGCCGGCTGTGCCGGTGCGGGAAGGCGACGCCTTCCCCCCCATATTTAGTAGGGGCACCCCGTTTGTCTCCATTCCAACTCTGCACCTGGCACCCTTAGTCAAGATGGCCTCCCTGACGCCGCCGCTTCGCCATGTTTGGTAGGGTCACGCCGCTTCCCCTCCTTCAGAACGGCGCGTAGGGCGCCCTTAGCCAAGATGTCGGCGAAGCCTCGCCGGGGAAGGGCGGGGCGTGCTGGTGCCGCCATCTTGGCTGCGGGCACCCCGTACCGCTGAGCTGGCCTTGCCGGGCGCGCGGGGCCTGCCGGGAGAGAGCGGCGGCGGGGAGCGGCGCGGCGCGGGCAGGTGGGCGCTGCGGGAGGGTTCCCGGGAGTCCCCGTCCTCTGTGGCTGTCTTGGGGACTGCGGGTGGTGGTGTCCCCCCTGAGGGGAGGCTGGGGGGAGGGTCAGTGACGTCTCCCATGAGGGGGGACTCGGGGAGCCAGTGGCGTTCCCTATAGCGAGGGCTGGGGAGGGATCAGTGGAGTCTCCTGTGAGGGAGGGCTGGGGGGGTGTCAGTGGTGTCTCCTACAGGAGTGTCTGGGGGGTCAGTGGTGTCCCCTATAGCGGGGGCTGGGGGAAGAGTCAGTGTCCCCTGTGAGGGAGGCCTGGGGGGTTAGTGGTGTCCCTTACTGGGAGTGCTGGGGAGGGTCAGTGGTGTCGCCTCCAGCAGTGCTTGCCTGGGGATCAGCAGTGTCCCGTAGAGCTTTGCCCGGACCGGGCTGTGCTGAGGGTGCTGGGGCCTGGCAATGCCCCCCAGGGCAGGGCTGGGGTCAGCCGTGTCCCCCGGGGCTGTGCTGAGGGTCAGCAATGGCCCCTGTAGCAGTAGCTTTACCCTACTGCAGCGCTGGGGATCAGCGGGGTGGGGGTCGGAGGTGGCCCCTATGGCTTCACTCGGGATCTGTGGTGTCCTCTGAGCGCTTCCTGGTGAAGGGCTGGGGATCTGTAGTGTCCCCTATAGCTGGGCCGGGCGCAGCAGCTGGGTGATCTGTGGCGTTCCCTGTAGCACTGATAGGAAGCAGCAGCACTGCCTACAGCTTTGCTGGAAGGAGTGGGGGTCAGCAGCGTGCCCTGTAGCAGATCTCATATGGAGCCTGGAATACTACCACCACTCCTCTGCTGAGGCTTTGAAAGGGTCTGTCCTCTCCTGAACAGGGGATTTGGGACCTCCCCACTGCTGGGATGGGCCCTGGGGGTTGCTTCAGAACTGGGGCTGGAGAGCCCTGCACAGGTGGGAGGCTGACAGAAGATTGGGCAGGCACCTGGCCCTAAACTGGCCCCGTACAGCCCTCACTGGGGTGGGGGTGCCTCCCCTCCTGCTGTTGTGACCCCAAAGTGGGGCCACGGCCCATGCCAAACCCAGCTGGGCAATCAGGATTCAGCCCATGGCAGGGGAGTGGTGCTAGGCTGCAGTTGGAGGAACATGGAGTAAATTTACCCTGTGGTTGCGCTGCATACCTGAGATGTCAGGTGTTTGTCTTGCTGTTCTGACGTGTGGGATCTTTTACAGGGAGGCTCAGGTCTGACTTTTACCTTGAGAGACCCATTTGTGGTGGGGATGTGTTGCTGAACCCTCTGTCCGTCCAGAGGTGGGGATGGAAATACAGGGCAATTCCCTGTGAGCTTGATTTACATCCTTAAGAGCAAGGACAAAGAAAACATCAGTTAGTTTGGAGGTCTGTAGGAAAACATTACATCAAAACTTCTCCTCCTCTGGGAGAGGCGATGCTTCTGATTTCTCATGCCTGTGGCCTTCCTGAATCTCCCACCTGCAGTGAGGACCAGGAGTAAGGTAATCCTGGAGCATCTGCAGCCACAGGTGAACCTCTGAGTTTCCTCAACCGGAGCAGGTTGTGGTGCTGCTGCTCTTGGCTCTGTGAGTTGCTGTCAGTGCTGTGTGGTGTTTGTGGTCTGGATTCGATGAGTGAGTTTTCTGGTAGGCTTGTCCTTCCCTTTCTCAGAGACATCAAAGGTAACGATGGCCTGGGAGCTCTTGTTCATGTCTTAGTCTGAAGAGTTTAGTAAGGCAATACAGAGAGTGACTTCCCTGGTGTGTTGGGGATATCCTTTCTTGAATAGCATGTCTTTTCTGAAGTCTGCTGGACTCTCAAATCCTCCCTTACAAGGAATGGAACACCGTGCCATGCACAGAGGGTGTCTGAAATCACCAAAGACCTTTTTTGACCTTTTTGTCATGTGCTCCTTTCCATCTGTAAGCAGGTCAGGCTGGCAACCAGGTGACATTTGTGATGAGTGTTTTGGTCTCAGACTTGGCCTCCTTTTCTACCCCAAAGGTTTTAGACGAAGGCTTCAGGATGTGTTGCAAATCTGACCTGTTTTCCTTTACTGAGTCAGACAGGATTGCCTTGAGGCCAGCATGAGGCTGAGCTGATATTGGGATGTTAAATGTGGATCATGAGAAAAAAAACCTTGCATTCGGGCTTTGAGTGTCAGATTTCCTTGTTTCTTTGTTGGATTTGATGGTGTTTTAATTGTCTGAAATGTTGATGAGAGCACTGGACAGAAGAGATTAATGTAGTCACATGGTTCATTTGATAATGGGATTAACTCATTGTAACATATTGGCTTTGTCTTGCAATGTCTTGTGCCTACATGTAGTTGATCTACTGATCTCCTTTGCAGGACTGTCAGACAGGCGACCACTGCCTGAACGTGTGTTGCTTACATCCTTTCAGAGCTTCTGCAGTTTCATGGCGACGTACTTGGAGTTCATCCAGCAAAATGAGGAGCGTGATGGAGTGCGTTTCAGCTGGAACGTGTGGCCCTCCAGCAGGCTGGAGGCCACAAGGATGGTTGTCCCCCTGGCCTGTCTTCTGACCCCACTGAAGGAGCGTCTTGACCTGCCACCTGTGCAGTATGAACCAGTGCTTTGTAGCAGGCCGACTTGCAAAGCAGTGCTCAACCCACTCTGGTATGAATTTCTTGGCTGGGGATGTTAAGAGAGGCTGGATAATACCGATTTTTTATCTGAACTTCACTACTTCCTTATTTGCCTTTTTCTTTGCCCGGTGCCTGACAGCCTCTTTCATTTAGATGTAGGGGTTTTGTTAAAATCCATGTGTGCCTAATGAGATACATTGAATGCCAGCCCATTACTAGAGCTGCCAGAACCAGAGGAGAGAAGAGTGCCTTTGGGGAGACTGTTAAGGCAGAGATGATATGGAAATGGCCAATCCTCTTACCATCCCAGAGAATTTTGTGACGAATGATGAAACTTAAGATAAACAAAGATGCTGATTATACTGATACTGTCCTCTGGGCTGTAATGTTCACTTGTTTTCCTGCTTCCTATACATCCTGCTGTTTGTAGGTCAGTTCCAGCATAAGCATCAAGGTTTTCTTTGAAGTTTTGCTGAGAATTTAAGAGGAATAATCTCAGTCTCAGATCTAGCAACCTGCTCTAGTGGAAGGTGTACCTGCCCATGTAGGGGGGTTGGAACTAGATGATCTTTAAGGTCCCTTCCAACCCAAACCATTCTGTGATTGAGTCCCAAAATCATGATCGTACATACTCGGAGCATAGCACTGGGCTGAGAAAAAGCAGGGAAGGCCAGTAAGAAGAAATAAAAGATGATCAAGCCCGTGAAATAAGAATATGGCCAGGCTTTACTGCACCAGCAGTTACAGGATGTCATAAGGGGCTGAGGAGAATAAACTCTTTGGGGCAGGGAACAGCCTATTTGTTCAGTGTTTGCACAGGATCTGGGTGAATGGCTCCTGCTGCTGTGTGACTGGAGTGCTTGTGTGCTACAGCTGTACAAACAATAAGATGCCTGAGATAAGCCCAAGTGTGGTGAAAGAATGATTAGACCTAAGTCTTTGTCTGCTGAAGGCTAAGCTCCGGAGAGCTGTCAGTGGTCTATCATGCTGACAAACCTGGAAGTGGCAGGGCTGGATGAGCTAATGGACTTTCTGGCCATAGAACAAGAGTCTGAATCCCTACAACTCTTGTCATTCAGTTTGGAGTTCTGATACTCTGTTTCTTCCTCGGTGCTGTGAACCAGCGTAGATAATTGTGAAGCTGTGCTGTAAAATTGTTCCTATAGCTATACTAACGCCTCATCTTTCCCTTGCAGCCAAGTTGACTATCGGGCCAAGCTCTGGGCTTGTAACTTCTGTTTTCAGAGAAATCAGGTAAGCTGGAAAAAGATCAGCCCTTCCATCCTTTCAGTGAACATTTTATTGATGGTCTCCCCTGGCAAAGGATGTTAAGCATAAATTCCACTTTTCTAGATTCCTTCTCTTGGCCTTTTTTCTCTTGCTGAACCCAGGTAGAGTACTTGTTAGTGGGTCTGTTTTACCTGACATCTTGTCTATTTTCAGTTCAGTTTTGCCAGTGATTTTACCAGCATGCAGGGAATAGGAAGGAGATAAAAATGCTATTTTGTCCCATGTGTTTCGAGTGTGTTTTTTGCACTTGACATTTATTGTTCTTGCCAAGTATTAAATTCATTAGATTTGAGTAGACTTTTGCCATCAGAAACTGTTGCGTGGCTAAGTGAATTTCAGCTAATGCATAGTCGCTGCTTTAGTCCTACCTTTTATTTGCGCTGGATTGAGCAGCTGTCCGTACTGCTGGCCACTTGTCTGTGCTTAGGAAAACAACAGTGTGAGTCTCTTGTCATGAATTAATCAGGTTGGTGCAGTGGCAGTAAATAAAGAGTTGAATAACCCCATCATGAGCAGGGCAGCCTCTGCACTGCAGAGGAGGGCCCTACATTTCTGTCCTGCAACTTCCTTGTCCTAATTTTTTGTTCTCTTTTTCAGTTCCCTCCAGCATATGCAGGCATATCTGAAGTTAATCAACCAGCAGAGCTTATGCCTCAGTTTTCAACAATTGAATATATAGTGCAGGTAAATGAATCATAGACAAGTTTGAAACCCCCAGAATTGTCTTCTGTGTGACAGATTATGTATATATTAGATTTACTTAAGATAATGCAATTAAATAACATTTCTGCAAGGTGCTTAATATGGGGCTCATTTTATTCCTTGACTGGAGGCATTCTGAAGTGTCAGCTGGCATATGCAGGCACCTAGTAAATCCATCTCTTTCCACATTAGCGAGGTCCGCAGACACCATTGATCTTTCTGTATGTTGTTGACACGTGCTTGGAAGAGGAGGACTTGCAGGCACTGAAGGAGTCCCTCCAGATGTCCCTAAGTCTGCTGCCTGCTGACGCTCTGGTGGGGCTTATCACTTTTGGGAGAATGGTCCAGGTTCACGAGCTGAGCTGTGAAGGAATTTCCAAGAGCTACGTGTTTAGGGGCACGAAAGACCTGACAGCTAAGCAAATACAGGTATGTTCTGCCATCTCTTAGGCCAGTGACTTGTTCCTGTTAGCTCTGTTGACATCACCGTGGGTCTTTCAAGTGCTGGGCTCTCAGGGAGGAAGCAGGGTTCAGTGCTTTTAACTGTTAGCCTGTTTCCCTCCCAATATCTGTATTGTATTTTTGCCATTGTAAATTCCTTGGAAGCTTGTCCAAGATAGAGTTTGTGTATCTCGTATAATGGACCCATCGATCCATTCCTAACAGGAGTGCAAAGATTAATAATTTCACAGATTTTAATGTGTTTAATGCTACAGTATTGCAGGCCTCAGGGTATATTGCTTGACATCAAATAATATATTTAATGTTTGAATAGTACATCTCCTCTGTCTCCTCTTTACTATTCTCTAGGATATGCTTGGGCTTTCAAGGCCAGCTGTCCCCATTCAACAGGGAAGACCTCTTCAAACTCCAGAGCAACCTGTTATTTCAAGCAGGTAAGCTGCACCACCACAGCAGGGCAGATGTTTTATGCCCCTTTGGGTTTACGCTTCTAAACCTGGGTTTCCCAAGAGCAGTCTTGTTAAGAAGATTTAGATGGTATTGTTTTGTCACATTAGGTGATATGTATGGATGGGATTTACTAGAGCTGCAGGCAATGTATTAGACTTCTATAGTATCTTGGTTTTGCAGTTGCAAGCACATGATTACCATTCGGGCTGGATCTCTAGTTGAAAAACTAGCTGTCTTTGAAAAGCATATTGCTCAGGAGTCGTTTGGAGCAAGGGCCTGTCTTTTTGATTGACCAGCCAATGGGGGGCCTGGTCTATGCATAACAGTTCTACAAACCACTCCCTACTCCCTTGACCCAGCAAGTCCAAAAAATGATTGACAGGCAAGCGGTGACCCCTTAACAGTAAAGCTGTATTGGACTCTGTTGAATACAGTTTTCTCATCCTCAGCTCCTCTTTTTCAGTGGCAGCCCTTGTGTGTTTTGGTAGACTAAATCACTGTTGAAGTTCTTTCCTATGCTTTATATGACTTTGACTTCTTGTCAGTTCCTGATGTCTTGCTTTTATCAATTTTTTTATTTTGCACAGGTCTGTTATTTTAGAAAGTTTGGATGTAAGAAGGGAACGTGCATGTGACTTTTTGCTTCTAATAACTATCTCAGTGCAATTTATGTATGCCAGGAACAAAGAGGGACTTACTTTCTTCTCTAAACTTGCAAGCAGGAAAACATTTTATTTGTGTTTTTGCAGGTTTCTTCAGCCAGTACATAAGATTGACATGAATTTAACAGATCTACTTGGAGAACTGCAAAGGGACCCGTGGCCAGTGACCCAGGGAAAGAGGCCTTTACGTTCCACTGGAGTAGCTCTTTCGATCGCTGTTGGCTTATTGGAGGTACTCTTGGTACTCTTAGTGCTGTTGTTTGAGATGGGCTGGCAAAAGCAAGCACCTGGCAGTCTTTGCTGACACACGCGCAGGTGTCAGTCCAGCTTGGTCTGTAGCCCAGTTACATTGGGTGCAGAGGTGCAGTTTGTCTCTGCTGACATATGACATGTATTAGCACCAGCTGGTGTAGAGTGAGCAGGAGTTTACGTCTAAATAGTAAAATATGCAGGTGATCAAGGTCTCTGATTCTTCTGTGTATTGCCACGTGGAAGTGACACGATGCACTGGGTTTATCTGAGGGTCATCTAAGATGTAAGCAAAAGGAACAGAAACTGCTTGCTTCCTCTTAGGAAGACACAAAGCTTGATGTAGCTTGAGTCTAAACTTGAGAGTGCTATGACTGTCAGGAAATGCATCGCTCTTTATCAGGTGGCCTCTAGCAGAGACAGATCCCTAATGACATTGCAGAAACGCAGGCACTTCTCTAATGAAAGCATTTGTTGCCATTTAATCAGTCTCTCTCCCTTCTTTTTTTCCTCCCCCCTGTTCTCTCATATAAGTCTTTATTTTTATTTTAGGGCACATTTCCAAACACAGGGGCCAGAATAATGCTGTTTACAGGTGGGCCACCAACACAAGGACCAGGCATGGTGGTAGGAGATGAACTGAAAACACCCATCCGTTCTTGGCACGACATAGAGAAGGACAACGCAAGGTTCATGAAGAAGGCCACCAAAGTAGGTGCTAGTGCCTGCTGGGTGTGTTTAAAAACAAAAACTGAATATTGTGGCAGAACGCTAAATTGGGGGGGAAGGATATAACACAAACCTACATATGCTGCTGTGTTGACAGCTGCGCAGTGTCCTTCCCCAGGGAACAAACGTATTCCATTCTCTTGATGTGGGAACAGTATGTCCAGATATTTGCATGGTTGTCCTCAAAGTGCCTGAGCCTTTTGTGTACGTTAAATTGTGAGAATGGTCAAGGGAAGGGTAAAAAAGACTTCCTCTTAGATACTTGTCCAGCATGGTCTGGTGCCTTCTCAGAGAAATAAGTATTTCAGTGTTGTTTCTTAGCTGGTAGTGGGTGGAGAGTTTGTTCATCAGCATCATTGTATCTTCTTCTGGGGAGGAGAAAACCTGTCTTCCAAGAATTGGTCACTTCCAGAAAGCCTCCTTTGTCTTCTTGACATATGAAACAACAGTTAAAATAGTAAAAATGTCAGATACGAAGTGTGCCTGTCAGCTTAGGGAAACCAGTATGACACATGTTCTCTCAACTATCACCTGGAAACCTTTGGGTTTCCGCTAAGTTATCACAGGCAAAGATCCCATGCAATTCATGCACTCTCTGTATTTGTGACATGCAACTCAAGCTCATCCAAGTGCAAACATCCTAGGAGGGAGAAGTGTGCTCCAGCAGAGCTGTAAGAGCAAACAGCTGTTTAGTTACCACGGCACTCGTAATTACTTCTTTTGTACCCTGTGTTGGCCTCAGCTGGAGAGCAGTAGAAAAATTGCCCATTGCAGCATCCTAAACACCATGTCTGTTTTCCCCAGCACTACGAGACTCTGGCTAATCGCACTGCAACCAACGGGCATTGCATCGACATCTATGCCTGCGCCCTGGATCAGACTGGACTGCTAGAGATGAAGTGTTGTGCAAACCTCACTGGGTATGTTCATAGCAGGAGAGCACAAAGTTGACAGATGTATTTTTATTTTTTTTTTGTGGAGGGGGAGAATGGTTCAGAAAGCGGTTAAGTTTGCTGTCAGGACAAAAGGGTGAGATTTATATCATTCTATTCTAAACTGTGGTTTGAATTTGCCAGGAATTATATGGCAAACCTCACCTGATCCCAGACCACATTTCTGAAGTCTCAAAACAGCATGTGAATTAGCACTGCTGATAGAAAACTCGAT
The DNA here is from genome assembly GCF_031877795.1 of Strix aluco. Taxonomy (NCBI): domain Eukaryota; kingdom Metazoa; phylum Chordata; class Aves; order Strigiformes; family Strigidae; genus Strix; species Strix aluco. The sequence continues at coordinate 17,913,163 of NC_133933.1, forward strand.
GTCCTGCTTTGAGAAAGGTATTCTAAAGCATGGTGCAACATGCCTTTTGCAAATGCCTTCTGCCTTCTTGGGAGATAGCAAGTATCCTTTCCAGAATTTATGGGATAGAGATGCCGTGCTTTGTGGTGTGTGCATGACCAAAGTGCCATCAGAAGAGCAGACTGTCAGGCATGGTGGGTAGAAGCATTCCTTGTGTGGGCCATATTTTCTCTGCTTAAGAGCTCACTTGTGCTTTCTCCAGGGATTCTTGGCTTCTGTGGATCTAGTTTTAAGTGACATCTCTAAGGGATAAATGTCTGTGTTCCATATTGCTGAAAACCTTATGGTCTCTGTGAGGAAGGCTATGTGCTAAACCGGGCCTTTTAGGGACTCAGCAGGTCTTACTGGCCATTTAAAATCTGCTGTGTCTAGTGGGTCAGAGGATGGTTTGAGCAAATGCAAGGTATTTGTAAATAATCATGTAGTACTTAGTAAGCAGAACAGAGATTGTCTGACCCTTTGGTTTGACCCTTGACCCTTTGGTTTGACCCTTGACTAAGCTCCGTCTGATCAGGCCTGGGTTTACCAAGGCACTTAGGGAGGGCACAGCACAGACCCATGCACCTCTCCTTGTGCTGCAGTGGTGCAGCCATCCTGTCTGTAGTGTGGGTGGTTCCAGTCCTGCTCAGGGAAAGCAGGCTGAGCAACTCTCTTTCCTGAGTTGAGATATTTCTAACTGGTGGAACATGAGCATTTTTAAGGCAGCTAAAGGGATGGCAAGAAATATAGTTGAGAAAACAAGCTGGCAAAGATGGAGCATTATCTTGTCTGGCTTTGGAGGAGGCGTCCATGAATCTGTGTTCCCTGATGTGAATTTTACCTATGCAAAGGCATGCTTAAAACAGTTTCTGCATGTGTTTGCATGCATGGAAGCATGTATCCTTTGTGCTTTCCTTCTAGTTCCCAGTTACTTCAGTTCCCTTGTGTGTTGATTTTTCTTTCCCAGAGGACACATGGTGATGGGAGACTCCTTCAACACTTCTCTCTTCAAGCAGACCTTCCAGCGGGTATTTAACAAAGGGTTCAACGGGGAATTTCGGATGGCTTTTGGTGCAAATTTGGATGTGAAGGTGAGAGTAGTTTCATTGGATGACAGTAACTGGGAAATACAAGTGCTGTTCATTCAAAAGTCAATTTAAGTATCTGGGGTGTAGAAAATTCTGTATGTTTGAGGTCAGCCATAGTGCCTGTTTTGGGAGAAGCACTGTACTGGAGTGAGTGGAGGGATTTTTGTTTGGGAGCTTATTAAGTTTGTGTTTGGGGTTTTTTTGTTTAAAAAAAGAAGCTGAGCTCAGCCTCTCTTCACTCAGCAAGGAAAATTTTCATACTTTCTCGTGGTCACTATAAAAATGTCTTCATTATTAAAATATGACTTTGTAGATTCTCTTATGTTCGTTAACTGAAGCAGTAGGTGATCTGGAAGAGTACACAGAGATGCCTTCCCTGACAGCCATGTGTATCCATCATCTGATCAAAGCTGAACAACTGATTTAGTCTGTGTGTATTCTATTTGACTGACTTGATTTAAAACAATCAATCAAACCAACTTTTTTTACCTTGTTCTAGACCTCTAGGGAGCTGAAAATTGCAGGAGCTATTGGACCATGCATATCCCTGAATGCTAAAGGGCCATGTGTCTCTGAAAACGTAAGTTTCTGACATGGAAAAATCTTTAATAATGAAGTAAATAAACAGTGCAAAGTTTCTGTCTAGACCTACAGCTGAGCTAGAATGTCAGAGTTTTCAAGGAGAAGAACAATTTGGAAACATCCCTATGAACAGACTGTCTTTCCTAGATGAAATTTTTGCACCATAAGGGTTTCTTTTAACTGTATGGCCTTCAGTAACTTCATTCGCACCCAAAAGATAAGAAATCTAGAAGGCCTGTTGTAACTTGTACCTCTGATCAGAATTTAACATAAGCTTGCCTTACCTGCTGCTAGAGACAAAATTGCTGCTTTCTTTTTGGTTCTGTGCAGGAGCTTGGAATTGGAGGAACATCTCAATGGAAAGTGTGTAGTCTGGATCCCAGCACAACTCTGGCCATTTACTTTGAGGTGGTAAATCAGGTCAGGCCTGGCTTCCCTTTTTTTTATTGTCATCTTTTTTAGAGACCAAACTATTTGTTTCTAACAGGGACAGAAAAAGCAATGACATCCCCTGTGTTGCAGATGGATGGTTGCAAAGCAACCAAGTCTTTTGTGCCAAAGAAATAGTCTCAGAGGTTGTTTTCATATGCATAAATTGCCTAATATTTTTGTTCTGTACAAAACCTGGATTCTTGCCTTGTCTTCTTCCTATAGTATTTATTTAACAAAGAAGAAATTGGTTTTTTGCCAGTAGGTGCTGTGGAGAATAAAAGTATAAATACCTTCAAATTCTTTGAGAATTGGTCCTCCAACTTGTAATAACTTGATGGTTCAGAAGTAACTTTTGGCTGCGGAAGTTTCTGAGCACGTGGCAGCTAGAAGTTATGAAGGCTACCCCAAAGGAATGCAGTTCCACGTGTGTGTGTGTGTCTGCTGTGTGGGTTTGTTACTGTTGTGAATAGGATGGTTGACTCACAGGACCTTTGCTCAGACCTCGTACTGCCATTCTTGTGTTCATTGCTGTAGAGATGGTAAGTTGCTGCCATGCTTTAAGGGGCAAGTTGAGGAAGTGTCACGCCCAGTATTAAATGGGCCCAGCAACACTTGACTCTGAGGGCTGCTGGAAAACACAACACTAACAGACATGGGTCTCTTCTCTGGTCTCTCTCTAGCTTGTACTTATTCTATGATTGCTCAGATAATGCCCTGGAGTTCTCTGTAGCATACAGACTTATGGAAAAGCCAGCCTGTTTTGAAGGCTTACCTTGTTTCGTTTGCAGCACAATGCACCAATACCTCAGGGAGGCAGAGGGGCAGTGCAGTTTGTCACTCAGTATCAACACTCCAGCACGCAGAAACGTATTCGTGTCACCACCATAGCCAGAAAGTGAGTATCTCATGCCAGTTCTTTGGCAGAATGGCAGAAACTTAAGCTGCAGTCTGTACTGGAATTTTTCTACCTTTTTGTTGCATGCATTGGCCGCAGAGTATTTGGCATAAGGAGGATGAATCTGGTTTGGGTTTTGCTGAAGGTAGACCACGTAGCACTAATCCTTTACTAACCCTATAGTTGGGCAGATGCACAGAGTCAGCTCCAGCATATAGAAGCTGCGTTTGACCAGGAAGCAGCTGCTGTGCTGATGGCACGACTGGGAGTGTACAGAGCTGAATCTGAGGAGGGACCTGATGTTCTGCGGTGGCTGGACAGACAGCTGATCAGACTGGTAAGTCCAATAGACTGCAGTGGGATGCATTCTTGATTTTAGTAAAAGTGGACTCTGGAAATGAAAACAGTATTCTTTTTCCAGATTGACTTGCTTCATTTGTGCTCTGATCATGGTCACACAGTCGTAGCATGTGATAGCTCAAAAGCCAGTGTGATTGGTGAATTTGTGATGGGGTAGGTAAACATCCCATCATGATGAAAGGGTTAAACCTGAGATTAAAGAAGTGATAGTGAAACACAATAATGCGGGTGGGAAGGCACCTCTGGGGCTCTCTGGTTCAACCCCCATGCTCAAAGAAGGACCAGCTTTGAAATTAAAGTAGTTGCTCCAGGTCTTGTTCAGTTGAGTTTTGAAGATCTCCAAAGATGGAATTTATCTTGCTTCCCTCGACAACCTGTTCCAATGTTTGATCACAGTCACTGTGATTTTTTTTTTTTTGATTTTTTTTTTTTCTTCCCCTCCCTTCCTCACCACCTCAGAATTTTCATTTCTCCAGTTACCTGTCAGGTAGCTGTAGACAGTGATATGACTCCCTGATCCCACTCTTCACAGCTGAACAAAACCAGCTTTTTCAGCCTGATTTAATGGAAAAACTTTTTCCCTGATTTAATGGAAAAAAATGGGTAGTACTAGAAGCACTATTTCTCTCATTCTTAGATAATTTCAAATCTAGGTTTTATATATATATATAAAAAAAAATTAGATAAATATATTGAATCATTATTCTCATTCCAGTAAGGTACAGAAAACACTGATGTAAAGAAAAATAACCTGTAAATTTTAGATTACTTGTTGTTGTCATATTTCTACATGAGGTGCTCCAGCCCCTGACCAGCCTGGTGGCCTCTGCTAAACTCAGTCCAGTATATCCATGGCTGTCTTGCACTGGAGAGCCCGAAACTGGACACAGCATTCAGACATGGGCTCACCGATGCCAAGTTCTGGGTAGTAATCACTTCTGCAGCTTCTTCACACTGTCTCTTGCTTTGAATTTCACAAGCCTGAATTGCCTAAATCAGTTCTGGCTTTGTCCAAACACCCATGTGGAGTTGATACTAACAGATACGGCACACCAGCCACTGAAAAAACAGGGCCAGTATCAAATAAAGATTTGAGCACCAAAACACACAGGCATGCTGCATGCTGAAATGATTGTGGAGTCATTTACAGTTAAATTGCTAAAAACCATTGATGCTTCTTATTTTCAGTGAAGTAGTTGGTGAAATGCCAATCTGCTACTGCTCTAGAAGGAAGCAGAGTTGCTGCAGAAGTGTTTCATAGTGTACAAAGCAGCTTAGGTATAATGTAGTATCCCTGATTTAATGGAAAAAATTGTGTAGTACTAGAAGCACTATTTCTTTCATTCTTAGATAATTTCAAATCTAGGTTTTAAAAAAAATAGATAAATATATTGAATCATTATTCTCATTCCAGTAAGATACAGAAAACACTGATGTAAAGAAAAATAACCTGTAAATTTTAGATTACTTGTTATTGTCATGTTCATGCCATGGTCGCTCTGTTTAAAAACAACCAAAAGAAACCCCCCCTCAAAGTGTTAATTCTAAAAAGAAATAGTAAAAAAATAGGAAAAAGCGAGAGAGGTAACCAAAGTATTAATTTTTCTTTCAACAGTGTCAGAAATTTGGACAATACAACAAAGATGATCCCAACTCCTTCAGATTGTCAGAATCGTTTTCTTTGTATCCCCAGGTAAGAACTTCATTTCCCACAGCTGTGGGAAGAGTGTGCAAGGGTGAGCGAGAGTGGTGATAAAACATTTTGTACCATTTATCAGATTCAAGAGAGGAGGAACAGATGCTTTTTTAATTTGGTGGGCTGGTCCTATGGGGTGCTGCAAATGACTAAGGGAAGAACTCTGAGGAGTTAATAAGGGGTAGACTTTTTTCCAAAGAATTTGCTGTTCAGAAAGATTGGACTTGGGTGCTGAAGTTTTGGCAACTTGCTGACATTTCTCTTCTTCCTCATCTTTCTGGTGCAGTTCATGTTCCATCTGCGACGCTCCCCATTCCTGCAGGTCTTCAATAACAGTCCAGATGAATCTTCTTATTACCGTCACCACTTTGCTAGGCAAGATCTGACCCAGTCTCTCATTATGATCCAGCCTATCCTTTATGCTTATTCTTTCCATGGACCTCCTGAGGTGAGTCTCTGTTTAACAGGAAGAGGTGGATCAATCCAAAATAAGAAGTATTCAGTCAGTAACACTATTTCAGCAGAAAGGCCCCTATATATTTTTTTAATCAAGGTAATTATTAAAGGATGAGATGGGGCAATGTGAAATATGAATTGTGTTTTCAGTAAGCTTACAGCTTTGATTAAAAAAAAACCCAGAACAACCCCTTGCCCCTGCCAAGCCATAGCCTCTGCCCCCCAACATCTGGTGAATCTTGTGGCTGTCAGTATCACTTTTGTTTCTGTGGCAGAGACTGCCATCTCCCTGCAAGTAAGTCAGCAAGCCTCAGGCCTCTCAGATCATAATCTCCCATCAGCCGCTTGTTTTCAGTTGTTTATGCAGTGGTGTTTAAGTATGTGCAAGTATTCAATGGACAGACACGGATTCCCTTATATTGACAGCTTCCTTGAGAGGAGTGTGTCTGGCAGGAAAGAAACGCAGGAGCTGCTGGAGTAACACTGTGAAACCTTGGCAGCGTTTGCCAGAGTTCACGTTATTCCTTATTATTCTTGAGATACTTTTGTTCAAGATCATTTCAAATTAAACATGGATAGCCACAGAAATTGCTCTCTTTCATCCTGTGCTTCATACAGTAGCTGATAACGTGCTGCTCCATTCGGTGGTGCTGCAGGAGGCTGACTGTGGTCTGCAAGGTGTTCACGTGGGCTGACAGCCCTTGGTGGAGTTGTGTCTATATGGGCAAGGCTGAGCAAGATGTCCGGCCAACCATGAAGGTTAATACAGCTCTGAGGGCTTAGGGGTGCCTGACTTTCTTCTTTATTTTCCCCAGCCAGTGCTTTTGGACAGCAGCAGTATTCTTCCTGACAGAATCCTACTGATGGATACTTTCTTCCAGATAGTTATCTACCTTGGTGAGGTACAGTGAAACACATTCTCTTTCTCTGTGTGCACTCCCTCCCTCCTGCCACGCATGCAGACAGCGTCACTGTTAGTATAAAATAATCTGCTTGCAAAGCCCACACTAGCATAATGACATTGTATACATGCTGCCAGTTTTAATACAATTTCACCACCGAGTTAACAAACAAATCCTACTGGAGTTGATAAGGATGTGTTCTGCACTGAGCAACAGCTGTCATGTTAGCTTGGTAACAAAGGTGGTCCCTTACCATACCTGGAAAAGGCCAGAGAAACTTGAAACTAAGCAGGGCAGAGAGCTGCAATTTGATTTTTCAGACACATGACATACTTGGTTGCTGGATTTTGACACTTAAGTACTGCTGCTCTTTAAGAAATCAGTTATGAATTTTTCCAGTTTTTGCTTTTAAATACTGGATGTGGTTGACAGCTCTCCTATATTCCTTTCATCATGACTGAGGTAAGTGCTTAGGTACTGGCCCTTTCTAAATGTCCAGATTTATACCAATATCCAAAGCCTTGGCTCTCCAGTGCCTCTTCAGTATGCAGACCTGTAGATCTGTATTTCAGACCTGTCAGGTTCTGTAAGGGAGCGGTATGCTACCATAGCTGAATAATAGAAATGGCTCACATCCTAAAGTAGTTATGGGGTAAGGGGTGAAGAGGATACTGGCTTTCCACTTCTTTCTCTGGAAATTCCCTGTTCTTTGGTGCCTTTTTTTTCCCCTCATATCCTGTGTAGTCCTGCTTGGGGAGTGGCCCTCATCCAGTTTCTTCTACCTAAACATGGCATCAGATTGGAGTAGTTTAAATACACACGTTTTGGTTTATGGTCAAACATTCCTATTAGTAAAAACTTTTTGGGAGGCATTTTAACTCTTCTCTTTGTTTTTGAACTAAAGTTACTTCACTGATATTTAATGACTTAGAATGCTTGAAGTTTGGCATGATGGTTTGCAGCAGCTCCATTATTAGCTCCTGACTTCACTACATGTAGGATTTGTTCCCTTTGAGAAGTGAGCAGGGATACCCAATTGACATGAACAATAACACTTGAGTCAATGATAATAAATCTTCTAGAGTTACCTTAAATAGTTTCTACCTACTGTTGCAGAGCAAGACACTCAGCCACTGGGTAAAATTTAGACATAGGAAGAGCTAAGTGTGTGACCTGTGTATGTGTAAAACAATTGCTAGGTACATATGGTTACATATTGAAAATACTGCAAAGCAATGGCTGCTTAATTTAAGACCAAGTCAGATTCAAAATGTCAGTGATTTATAAATGGTTTGTGTTTCTGTGTTGGTGCAGGCTGAAACACAGAGGCCTGAAGATCACTTTCAACAAATTGCTCTTGCACTGCACAAACTGCTACAAGCTTTTGTGTTGAGTGCCTGTCCTTAAATTCAGGGACAGAAACTAAATAATGTTATTGCCAGAGTAGTGAAAACATGCATTTACCCTGTGCTCTGTAAGCAGAAGTACATGTAACATTCTGCTGCCTTAAGACATGAAGGTTAAAAAGGGGAGGTTTGCAGACATCTCTACTATTTATTCATTTCCTCCCTATCCCGCCAACAGACTATCGCACAGTGGCAGAAAGCTGGTTACCAAGACATGCCTGAATATGAAAACTTCAAGCACCTACTGCAAGCCCCACTGGATGATGCACAGGAAATCTTGCAGACTAGATTCCCAATGCCGCGTTACATCCACACTGAACATGGGGGCAGTCAGGTAAGGAGGTTTACTGAGGAACATTTTCGGTTGTTCAATAGTGCAAACAGCTGTCTTTCTGCTTGACTAAAAGGATAGTTCTGTAAGTTAAATACAGTGGTAATTTAGCTCTTCAAAGTACAGTTTGCATATTTTCTCATGAGCTTTTACTACAACTTTGTCTTTTAATAAGCCAATCACTTGCTGGATATGCTTTTGAAATAGGATGGAAGAAACCAGAAAAAGCCAGCCTAAATATCTTTCTATTTCCCAAAGAAGGGGGAAAGAAATGATTTGGCTGTGTATCTAAACTTATCCAAGACAGGGAGTGCAGTTAGCTTGCTAGGACAGTACGAATGATTGAGCATCTGTTCCTTTATTCTCTAATGCTGAATGAGGATATAAAATAGTTCCTATTTTTGCTCTTCCTGGAATTGTCTGTGCCTAGCATGTTTGTAGCAGTGAAGAGGCAGGAATCAATGGTCCAAACCAAAGACTTGATATTAATTTTTGATGTGACCGTGTTACGCTGGTCCTCCACTGACCTTTTTTCTGAAGAGCGGATGGGGGCATGCGAGGGACAGTGCTGGTGACATGCCCGTGTCGCGTGGAACCAGAGCTGCCCTGCCAGGCGAGTGCCGCTTGCTATAGCAGAGCACTCTGTGCCCCTTGGAGACAAGTTGTCTGTGAAGCAGGGCTGCTTCTGGACTTTACCTGTTTAAGTTAAATTAGTACCTTGCTTGCAAAAGCAGAGGAACATTACCAGTCATGTATCTAAAGTGGTAAGAAATCTTGAGGGTCTGTCATTTCACAAAACTACTTCTCTAATGTTTTATCTTGATAGGCCCGGTTCCTCTTGTCTAAAGTCAACCCTTCTCAGACCCACAATAACCTCTATGCATGGGGACAGGTAAGCAATGGAAGAGGTGCTCATGGTTGGGAATGCTGTAAAATGTACATTTACGTATTTGTCTATGCAGTAGCTCTCCTGTTTCAACACATGGCCACAAGCCGTGAGCAGATTACATTTGTCCTGTTTCTTACCTAAGAGCTTTTTGCAGATGTATGTGACTGGATTGAAAAAATCTTACAGTGCTTTCCAGTGCAAGGAGACAAGGTTATTTCTGTGTACCAAAGATCTGATAATGGCATTACCAGCTGAGACTGCAATAATTATAGTGTTTTAAAAGGCACAACTGATTTATCTCTAGATTTGTCTCTAAAGCTTAGGCAGGTTAGATTTTTATTCAATCTCCTTATTCAAGTCCATGGTTGTTGATAAGATACAGTACTAGTGAGGAGCACTAGATAAGATGATCAGAATACTGTTTTCAGGCCCAGGTGACTAAACTAACTTTCAAAATCCAGTTGACTTTGGGGCTTTTTCTCAATGGATCCAAGGAATGGCTGTCCAAATGGAGGTGCTGCTACAGCAGCTCGGTACCTCAGCAGCTTGGTGACAGGAGATGAGTGGTTTCCACAAGGAGTGCTTTGCCCCTTTGGTCTCCCTTCCTGATCCCAGCTACATGTGGGGCACAGGCAGACCAGGAGAATTTTCTGTGGTGGCTGCTGTTGAAGGAAGCAGATAATTTGATGTGGAAATTTATCTTCACCCTTAGCTACAGTGTGATTTAAAACTCTTAGGTCACAGTGTATTTAGTACTCTGGAAAAAGTAACAAGCATGTGGATACATACAGATCTAATTCATCTGAGAATACTAGACTTGTATATCCTCTTCCTTTACCTTGTTTGTGTAGAGCTTTGGGCAGCAAAGAGACTCTTTTTTTCCAGTAGTTCAGATAGCACTAAAGGATATGTCAGTGCTGCTTGCCAAAGAGTAGCATCTTTCCACTAGATATCTGTCCTTTGCAGGAAAACAGGTGGTTGATTTAGCAGGCAGTTAAGTTTAGAGTGCTGACATCTGATTGGCTTTCAGTTAGAACCCAGTGATTTTAGGCTCATTATTTCTTTATTTGTCTGCAGGAATCAGGAGCTCCAATCTTGACAGATGATGTTAGTCTCCAGGTATTCATGGACCATCTAAAAAAGCTGGCAGTTTCAAGTGCATCATGACTTTGATCAAACCAAGAAGCAAGAACAGAAGAGTTACATAGATCATGTTGGTGACAGAAGTGGAGCAATTACTTACATTTCCTTCTCTCTTTTAGACTAAGGTTTTAAAGTATGAAATGAAATAAATATTCAGGAAGAGTTTTTTACTTGGCCCTTCTAGATATTAATTTATTTTTATTCCTCTTTGTCTATATTCTGTTTACTTTACATTTTTCATATATTGTAATTAGAGCTAAAGGATGTTTTAGCCAATATAGATTTTAACAGTCTTTAGCTTAATTTTTAGTGTTGTGTGTTCTTAAATGGTGTCTTTTAGCAGCCAGGGACTGTATTAATGAAAAATAAAATTGGGTAAGAGTGTTACTATTTAGTGCTCTCCCTAATTCAGCTGTATCTGCACTGGAGTTGGCCTACCTCCTTTTCCTGTTTGAAAATGTAACACTGGGGTACATACATTGTATTGAAAATAATTTTGAGAAGCTCCTAAAGGTAAGACAGTGCAGAAGAAGTATTAGATGGTGAAGAATACTTTGACAGACCCAGGGAGGGGGCGAGACGTACAACCCGCTGTGAGCGTGACAGCGGCGTGCTGAAGCATTGCCTCTGGGTCACCGGGATGCGGGCCTGCACGTCCGCCCCTCCCTTCTCTCACTTTAGCGCTGCATTAACGAGCTTGAAAACGGCCCGGAGAGCCGGCGCTGCCGCTGCTGCTAACTCGGGATCTGCATCTCAGCAAGACGCTGCCCGGGGGGCTCCAGGGCCGGGCTCAATCCTCTCACACCCCCTCCGCCGCGTCAGTCGCGGAGCTCCCGCCCAAACTCCGCTCTCAGCCGCTGCCGTGCAACCCCCTCGCCGTGCCGTGACGCTCCCACCGCCCCCAGGCGCGGTGTCCCCAGCGGGAGCAGAGCCTTCCCGTAATGGCGGCAGGAGCCGCCCGCCCCCCCCGCGCCCCGTCACCGCCCTCCGGTGGGTCCCGCCCCGCCGCCAGGGCGCACGCGCACACCGGCGTTCTGTCGCCCGGTTGGCGGCAGGGCCCAACCAATGAGCGCGGGCGTTGCTGAGAAGCGATGCGGGTGGCGGTGTGGAACACGCGGGCGGCGCTGCTGTACTCGCTGGGCGGCTGGACCATGCTGGGCGCCATGATCCACTACAACTCCATCAGCAGCGGCGGCGAGAGCGGCGGCGGCGGGCCCGGTACGGGCTGGCGCGGCCCCGAGTCCGAGGCTGCCGCCCGGGGTCACCTCGGCGGGGCGTGGCGGCGGGGTGACGTAGCCGAGGGCGGGGCTTGGCTGAGGGCTCCCGGCTGAGGGGCGCCTCCCGCCAGGGCTCGGGGGAAAGGCGCTGCCGACGGTGGGGTCTCCCCAGCTCCGGTTCCGGCTGTGCCCTCGGCCGAGGATGCTGCCTGCGCTGCGCTGCGCTGCCCTGGCAGCCTGCCTGCCTGCCTCTCGGGGCTCTCGGAGCTGTGCGGCCGCCGGGTGTGAGGGCTCCCCATGGTCGGTGCCCGGCAGGGCACCCGAGGCGGGCCAGCGCCTTCCTGGCGTCCCGAGGAGGTTCACCCTGAAAGGAGATAAATCCCGTCTTGACGGGAAGAGGAACAGGGTCTGGAGCCTTTCCAGCTTGTTGCTTTTGTTCGCACTGTAGGAATAGTTCAAAGCTGCACCTGGGAAGGGTTAGACTGGACATTAGGCAGCATTTCTTCACCAAGAGGGTTGTCATACACTGGGACAGGCTTCCTAGAGAGGTGGTCGATGCCCCAAGCCTGTCAGTGTTTAAGAGGCATTTGGGCAATGTCCTTAACACCATACTTTAACTTTTGGTCCGCCCTGAAGTGGTCAGGCAGTTGGACTAGATGATTGTTGTAGTTCCCTTCCAACTGGAACTATTCTATTCTATGGGGTCCCTGTGTTCCTCTTGCTCTTCCTCAGCAGCCTGCTGCTTATGAAGGTGTAGTAACATGGAGCTAGCTGTAATGTGGATAACTTGGGGGCCAGCTGTTACTGCTGCTACTGATACTAGTACCAGTACCAGTGCAGCAACCTGACTTACCCTCGTAAATCACTTTTTTTGTCTACACAGTCACCACATCTTTGTTATCTGTTTCTTAGAATTTGAGAAAGAGCAAAAAGAGGACCTAATATCTATGTTTTGCCATGATGAAGGGATAAGACATTTTAATTGCTATGCTCTTTTTTTTTCTCCTCCCTTACCCCCCTATTCCTTAGAGAATGAAGGTGATCCTCAGGCAAACCAAGAAGCCCGCAAGGAAGTATTCACTAGAGAAACAGCTTTAGGATTCAAAGTGACAACAACAGTAACATACAGGGATGTTCAACCTCCTCTTACTCGACTGCTCAGGCATGTGACGTCATTCTTTGGTTCTAATGATGACCCTCCTTCTGAAAACTGAGTGATCCAGTTGCTCAGAACTTTGTGCTGGAGCTGGCTTCTCCAAGAAAGTCATCCTGGCACCAGACCATCGGTGGAAAACTTTCTCTTGCATTGCTGAAACAACAGTTCCATCTCTGATACAACTTTGCAGAACTTGCAAACCTTCTTGCCTGCTCTCTGCTGTTCTTTGCATGTGTATTCAAATTACTAAACACAAACTGGGTTCAGCTGGGTGTGTTGTGCGATGTTAATGAATCTGTGTGCTGCCTGGTGTCCTGTGTCCAGCCATCTGACTGGGTAGCTGTTGAGGCTTTTTTGTGAAGTTGATTTCCCAGCTGGTGTGCAGGATGTACCTGGGTGGTCCAGGAGGTACCTGGAATGGCTCCTCAACTGATCAGCTCTGAAACAGATACTTTAAGGACGATGAGTAAACGGGGAGGAATGTAGTTCAGTCTTCTGGGCACAAGAGTTGTTAATTGTCCTTCAAATAAAACCTTACAAGAGATGAATTACAAGTGCAGAAATACTACTGTAGGCTGAAAATTTACTAAGTTTTCTGCTCCAGGCCCTTGTTTCTATAGGGGTTTCCCTGATCCTTATACATGCTGCCTCCCCTGGTAGGCTACTGTCTGCCAGCTGCTGGGGCCATAACTAACTCATTCTATAGGGTCCTTATGGACATCACCTTCTTTCACGGTAAGCTGCTCCTGGCCACTGTTTCCTGTGTTTCCCCCAGCTTCTCACACTGCTGACCGTCATTGCTATAGGGGCTCCCTGCAGCCACCACTTCCACTTCCTGAAGGCTGCCCCCAGCCCCTACTCTCTAGAGGGGGCTTCCCCCAGTCCCTATAGACATGGTCACCCTTTAGACAATCTGACCCAAGCCCTGCATGAGCAGACCCTCCTTTCTGTAGGGGCTTCCCCCTTCCGCTGCGGATACCTCCCTGTTTCTGTAGGGGCTGCCTGCTGCCCCTGTAGCCTTTTCTAGGACCCCTCCAGCCCCGCCCCACCACTGGTGTCTGTAAGGTCTTCCCGCAGTCTCTGCAGACACCACGTTGCTATACAGAAAGCTGTCTCCAGCCCCTCTGACAACACACCCCGACTTCTATAGGAGCTTTTACGCCAGGAGCCCGAGCCCATGCACTTACAGACCCACCTTTCCGTAGGGGCTCCTCTGTTCCCCACAGCCACCACCTCCTTTTCCAGAAGGCTCCTCCCAGCCACTAATTGCTATGGGCAGCACCCTGTGCCCCTATAGCCATTGCTATAGAGGACGCCGCTCCGGTTACCTGCATTTGCTCCTTTCTGTAGGCATCCCCCCCCAAAAGACCCTGTAGACACCAGCCCTTCCGCACGCAAAACATTTGTGGACACCTCGCCTGCCTCTACGCGCCCCTCCCTATTCTATGGAGGCTTCCTATAGGGGAAGCCCCTTTAGGCACCGCTCGTGCCTCTACTGTGCGACACCGACTCCGCGGCCCTATAGCGCCTCTCACTGGGGGGGCGGGGGGGAGGGTGCGGTAGCACCTCCCAGCCGCCAGGGGGCGCTGTGAGCGGCGCGGCCCGGCAGGGAGCGGCCGCCGTTGCCTAGCGCCACCGCCCCCCGCCCGCACCGCCGCCGGGCCTGCGCTGCGCGGCCGCGCCACCATGAAGGCCATCGTCCAGCGGGTGGCCCAGGCCAGTGTCACAGGTCAGTGTGCCGCCACCGGGACGGCCGCCGGGGGAAGAGGGAGGAGGGGCGAGCCTCCGTTCCACGCCTCGCTCCCCCCGCGGCCTCCAGCGTCCCCCTCAGCGCCTGCCCCTTCGCGCCGGCCCCTCCTCGCGTTGCCTCTGTGTGTGTGTGGGCAGCGCCAGCCCCCTCGCTTTCCCCCACTGCTGATGGGTGTGGGCGGCCGGGCTCCCCCCACACTCGTCGTTACCCTGAGTGGGTTTGGCGTGGGTCGTCGCGCTTGTTTTTGTTGCCGGCGCGTGGCGGTAGCGCTGGCCCAGTCACCTCCTTGCACTGCTTGTGGGTGTTGACGCTGCCGTTGCTTTTACCCATGGCTTGTATGTGTTGTCTCTCTAATCAGTTGCCACCTTGCATGGCTTGCATGCATTGCAAGCGTTGGCCATGCAGTTGCAGTCGCCTCCTTGTGTGGCTTGCATGGGCTGACACTAGACTTGCAGTCATCTCCTTGTATTGCATACTTGTGTTGTCAGGGCTGTCCCGTTTACAGCCACGCACTGCTTGTGTGCCTTGGCAGTGGAGTTGCCATATCCTATGGCTTGTATGTATAGGGCACTGTAATCAGACTTGCCTTCTTGCACTGCTTTTGTGTTTTGGTGGTGCTGTCCCAGTTGCCGTTACCCATGGCTTGTATGTGTTGTCTATAATGAGAGTTGTCTTCGTGCATTGCTTGCATGGGTTGGCAGTCCAGTTGCAGTTACCTCCTTGAGTGGCTTGCATGCATTGACACTACAGTCAAAGACACTAGATGTGTTTAAGGGTCATTTGGATGAGACGTTGGGGGATATGGTGTAGGGGAGAACTTTGTAGAGTAGGGCTGATGGTTGGACTCGATGATCCCAAGGGTCTTTTCCAACCTGAATGATTCTGTGATTCTGTGATACAGTCATTGCTTGTGTGTGTTGGCAGTGCCATTGTGCTCACCTTCTCCTGTGGCTTGCATGCGTCACGCAGTATAAGAGTTGCCTCTTTGCATTGCTTCTGTGTGTCAGCGGTGCCGTCCTAGTTGCCAGGAAAATGGTTTGCATGTGTCAGTGCTATAATCAAAGTTGCTTCCTTGCACTGCTGTTGTGTTTTGGCGGTGCAGTTATAATTGCCTCCTTGCATTGCTTGCACGTGTTGGCACTGCAGCCGCAGTCACCTCCTTGTATTGCTCGTGTGTGTCGGCAGTGCTGTCCCAGTTGCCTTTGCCCATGGTTTGCATGTGTTGTCTCTACAATGGGAGCTGCTTCCTTGCATGGCTTGCACGTGTTGACACTATAATTGTAGTAATCTCCTTTAATTGCTTGTTTGTGTTGGCAGGGCTGTCCTGGTCACTGTTGCGGATTGCTTGTGTGTGTCAGTGGAGCCATCCATCCCAGTTGCCTCCTCGCATGGCTCACACGTGCTGGCACTATGGTCACAGTTGCCTCTTCCTGTGTGTTGCCTGTGTGTGTGTGTCAGCAGTGCAGTTTCGATCACCTTCTCCCATGGCTTGATTGCAACGGTACTATAATCAGAGCTGCCTCCCTGCGTTGCTTGTGTGCACTGGCAGTGCAGCTGCAGTCACTTCCTTGCCTGGCTTGCATGTGCTGCCTCTACAATTGCAGTCACCTCCTTGCATTGCTTGTGGGTGGTGGCAGTGCCATCCCAGTTGCCTTCTCTTATGGCTGGCAGTGCTGACACTGCAATCGCAGTCACCCCATTGCACTGCAGGCATGTTGGCAGTGCAGCCAGACTCACCTTTTTGCGTTGCTTGCATGTGTCAGCAGTACTGCCCCGGTCACTGCCATGCATTGCTTGCGCAGGTCAAGGAAGCCAGTTATAGCCCTGATGCTTGCTTAGCTAGTGGTAAGAATGGTGTGTCCTGATGGTGTGCTCCTGCTATTGCACCAGTTGGACCTTCTGTGTTCAAGATGCTTAAAATCCCCAAGAGGTTTGCATGTGAGGCAGTAAGTGTGCCTGCTGCGGGGCCTAGGGGCGATGTGGTGTGCAGCAGGATAGCCTGCACGTTAAATAAATAGCTTCTGCTTGTGTGTGGCTGGTCAGTAAGCCCTGGAAGAACATGCCTGTGAATAAGTAAGGAGCACAGCTTTTGTGCACAGCTGGTAGTGCGGGTACTGTCATCAGACCCTGTCAGCACTGGGATTGTGGCTGATTTACTGCCACATTTCTGGGTAGAATTTAAACTGTTGTTTCTGACTGTTAAAGAGTTTGAGATGTCCCTCTGTGATGGAGATAGTGCTGTGCTTAGCAGAAGGATAGATTCCTCAGCTGGAGGGCTCATACCCATATTGGATGGAAAGGAAGAGTTTTTGGGAGGAGTTTTCCCCCCTGGTTTGCTTCTGCTCATTGGGAATAGTCCAGATCTGGCCACTGGTGCACAGATACAAGCTTTCAGCTTTTGCTGGGGGCCTGCTCTCCTTTTATCTTACAGAATGTTTGGGGCTTTTTTTCCCAGTTGCATGAGCCTGGATATAATTTTAACAGCTGGGTAGCTGGTGATTATCACAGTTTTATGACCTCATTTAAATCTTACTACAGTCATCTCGGGCTCAACCATGTTAAGATAATTTAAAACATTTCTTACGAAAACATAATGGATCTGTGATGGCTTGTTTTATTGTAAATGTCATTGAATAAGTTGTGTTTCCAACTGGGGTGGGTAGAATTTGCAGGTTGTTCAAAGTCTTATTTCAAAAAATCCATGAGGACTATATCAAATAGAAATCACCTTTTCACAACTAAGGTAAAGTATGGAGGGAGTGGTGGAGTAGAGAAATAGAGCACACTTACTGATATCAACCAGATGGATAATTTTTATAAGGATTGGAGAACACTCTGGTTAGCACTGCTGATCCAGTTCTAGTAAATAATCTTTATACAGTGTTTTTAAATTCTGGAGTGAGCATCTTGAGCTAGTCCCTCACAAATAAGTCACAGCATTGGGAAGACTTTTGAGAGAGCTTCTACATGATCTTTAACAAACTTAAGACAGAGAAGAAGGGTTTAGAAGATTTCTTTGGTGGTTATACAGTTGCCAGCTGAAATCAGTACTTACCTGTGTCATAAAACAAGACAGTGCGTTTGGTTTTAATTTTCTTTTTACCCCCTTCTCCAGTGGGTGGTGAACAAATAAGTTCAATAGGACGAGGCCTCTGTGTGCTGCTGGGCATTTCTTTGGAAGATACGCAAAGAGAGCTGGAGCACATGTAAGTCACGTATTTCGTTTTGTCTTGTACTTTTATTTGTGCGTTTCTGACACTGTATCAGTGATACCTGTGCAGTAGCCAAACAAATGGGGCACTCCTGTTGAGAAGCTCAGGTTTGCCTGTTAGTTCCTCCTCAGATTTTACCTGAAATACAGGTTTCTTAGAGTTTTCATTTGTGTTCCATTGAGAAAAATCTGTTATCATTTCCTCTCTGTGTTTTTATGAAGAACAGACTCAAAAAGGAAGAATCAACATGTTGGGTTTTTCTGATCTTCCTTTTTTAAATATCTGTCCCTTTTGCTGTATGAATTTACCCCAAAGGACTCCAGCCTTTAAGAATGGGATGTATCAGAAACCTCAAACTCTCATTTTAGCTTGCACATGAGAAGTTTTGTTCTTTCAAAAGGCTGGATAGTCTCACCATTTACTTTTCTGTAAAAGTGAATTGATTCTGGCAGCCTCGAGGGCTGGCTCTGGCCATCTGTTCCAAGGCCACAGAATATTGTGATTCAGCCGGCAAACACATGCAAGAGAGAGTTCTTCAGAGGCTTCTTCTACTTCCTTTGGACTGTTCATTGTTCTTGGTTTGACCTCAGTTCTTATGAAGGCAAAGAAGAAACATGTAATAGAGCTAACTGAGGTCAGGAAGAGGAAAGGCTCAAGAAGTGAATGTGAGTGAGGCTGAAAACAACCCTTAGCAGATGTGGAAGAGAAAGTAGAGAGTGGGGGATGTGAACTAAAGGTCACCAAAGATCTCACATAAACATGTGAATCTTGTAGAGAATTGCAGCAAAACTGAAGGTGTTTTTATTATGATATGCTCCACTGGCTTGCCTTACTGTTTGCCTCCTCAGTGTGTAACATTTGCTTTATTGTTTCTCATTCCTATCTTGGTGAATGTGAGAGATGCTTCTGAGTATTTCAAGTGGGTGATTTGTAGTGACAGTGCTCTCAACACCAGGTTGTTTGGATGAGTGATGCAGGAAAGGCAGAAAGCCAGCACCTGAAAAAAAGGAACGAAAGAAATCAGCTTAACCAGGCTCTTCAAGCCCTATTAAAGGAAAATTTAGTAACCCTGTAAATGAAACAACAAACATCTTTATCATTAAAACACAGCAGTGAGGATGATTTAAGCCTGTGCACTGGGGCCTTCCAAGGCTTTTAACCATCCACTTCATTCAGGAGTCAATTCTGTTTGTCTTGGACATGCACAAACTGGCAAGGATGGTTTTTGTGACTGTGCCTCAAGGAGGCTGGACTAGATGACCTTTAAAGGTCCCTTCCAACCCAAGCTATTCTGTGATTCTATGATTCTATTCTATGGCCATAACAAAGTCTCATCTTTCATTTTATACTAACTGCCTCACGTCTGGTGCAGTGTAAGATGTCTGGCTGATGGCTGCAACTGAAATGTTTTGTACTTGATGTGCTCCCTAGTTTATAGATGCTGCAGATTTGTAGAATCTAAAAGAAGAAACCAAAGACAGGCGAGTGGCATACAAGCAGTCTTGTTATCAATCAAAGTCCAGCCATAGACAGGATTGCAAGTCTGCCTGCTGTTTTTCAGGATCCATTTGTGAAAGTCTCCTTGTTCTCTCTGAGTATTCAAACCAAACAGTTCTGCCCCCCAGATCCAAAAATCAGCCTTAATACAAACAAGTCCCAGTCACCCCTTTGCTGTTACCTGCAGTTCTGCACTGTTCCCTGCCTTCCTCCTCTCATCCTTGGCCAGCAGGTTGAGGGAGGTGATTCTGCCCCTCCACTCTGCTCTGGTGAGACCCCACCTGCAGTGCTGTATCCAGCTTTGGAGCCCTCGGAACAGGAAGGACATGGACCTGCTCGGGCAGGTCTGGAGGAGGCCACGGAAATGATCAGAGGGCTGGAGCACCTCTCCTGTGAGGACAGACTGAGAGAGTTGGGGTTGTTCAGCCTGGAGAAGAGAAGGCTCAGGGGACACTTTACTGTGGCCTTTCAGTACTTAAAGGGGTCTTATAAGAAAGATGGGGACAGACTTTTTGATAGGGCCTGTAGGGATAGGGCAAGGGGTAACGGTTTTAAACTGAAAGAGAGTAGACTTAGACTAGATATAAGGAAAAAATGTTTTACAACGAGGGTGGTGAAACACTGGAACAGGTTGCCCAGAGAAGTTGTAGGTGCCCCATCCCTGGAAACATTCAAGGTCAGGTTGGATGGGGCTCTGAGCAACCTGATCTAGTTGAAGATGTTCCTGCTCATTGCAGAGGGGTTGGACTAAATGACCTTTAAAGGTCCCTTCCAACCCAAACCACTTGATGATTCTGTGATTCTGTGATCCTGATGAAAAAGTGCTGTCCTCATCTGCCTTATGGTGCTGGGTTTGGAAAGAGTGCTAGATGGTGACAAAGCTGGAAGAATATATGTTTGGAAACAACCATAGTTTAGGATGATCTCATTTCATACTGAGTGTGATTTCCCAGTATGGTGGGAGGATTAAACTTCCCAAAGCTATTCATATGTTAAATAATGTTGTGACACAAAATCAGATAGTAAAAAGTAAGCTCTCTTACTTTCTATGCCATCTTTATGTCACCTTATAACTTGCAGTTATTCTGTCCTGATTTCATGCTCTGTAAAATGATGATGTTAATTAACAGTCTGACAATGTTATGTATGTGTGTAAGGGCTTTCTTGGTTATGGCTCTGCCTAATGTGACGACATGGTTTAGAAAGGAAGGGACAGAGGGGTATCTTGTTATATGGAGGCAGAAGAAATATGAAACTGCCTTCCCTTTTATCTCATCCTGTGTGGTAGGCAGTAACTTGTACCTGTTGATCCTGCATGGAACAAGTTAGGAATTACCTTTTTCTCCTCTTAGGGTTCGAAAGATCTTGAACTTGCGAGTATTTGAAGATGAAAGTGGGAAGCACTGGTCCAAAAGCGTGATGGATAAACAGTATGAAGTGTTGTGTGTGAGCCAATTTACTCTTCAATGCGTCCTGAAAGGAAACAAGCCCGACTACCACATGGCAATGCCCACAGAGCAGGCGGAGTGTTTTTATAACAACTTCCTAGAGCAGCTAAGAAAAGCCTACAAACCAGAGCTTATTAAAGGTAAGGGCAAGGTTGGTAAGGTCCTTGATGTGACCAGTGGACCTTGTTTGTATGTGCTCTTCCCTGATTGTTACTTTCTTTATTCTGCCCGTGTTGCAAAGGAGCTGTCTTCACACAGCAGTAGATGAGGGGATGTTATGGTATTTTCACTGGCAGCCCGGCAGGGTGATCACTCCATTCTTCCTCTAGCCAAGCCATTTCCTGGCGTTCCTCTGGAATAGTTTGATGTGTAGATGTTCTTGTATTGTTACTGGCTGTACAAGATGAGCAATGACTCTGACAAACTAACCCTGAGAGGCTGCAGCCCTGAGAACAAGCTCTGGGGTCCGGCTCCCTCAAAGGCTGAACTTTTGGTGCTGTGTAGTTAGATTAACCCGGGAGGAGCATTTTTTCTGAGGCATATGTAGTTAGTCAGGCTTGAAGGCGTCAGCATAGGACAGCGTAGTTCCATCTGACACTTTAGTTTTACATTCTGTTAAATGGTAATGATGACAGTGGGAAGTGTAATGTGCTATTTGAGAAAAGCGTTTGATTTAGACTATCTTTTCTCAATTCTATGCCACGTATACAACAGTTTTCACCAGAAAATGCCTGGCTTCACTGTGCATTCATGCTCTCTCCACCCTTAATCTTTTCTGTTTGCTTTCATATTTATTTTCATATTCATTTTCATATTTAGACTTGAATTTTTGATACACTTGCCCAGAATACAAGTGTCTAGAAAAGACTATTTTTTAAATGGGGGCTATTAATAGATAATGGTCAGCCTTACTTTCCTTATGAGGAAAAAAAGGAGAAGAGATAAAACAGATAGCTGGGGAAAGATTTAGAGGCTAATCTCCATGTTGACTGTAGATGAAGATAATTATCCCGATGCTTTCCAGTGAGGCACAGTGAAACGCATACAGAAAATGTCCATCTTGTGTCAGCTTTCCAGTAGCTTGATATGTTCTCCCAGTCAACATTTGTTGGTGATAAGGAATGCATTTCTGATACCCCTTCCCTGCTTCTCTTTCAGTCCGTAACATAGAAAACTTCTGTTCTAATGAGTTCAGAGTATGTGCTTTTTGAATCTTTATCTTTGTTGAGTTATGACTAAGTTAGGACCTGTTCCTCTGCCTCTGGAACTGGTGACAGAACTTCCTGGGAAGTCAATGGAAATATGATTTGCTCTTGTAAGATTTAATTGAGTTGGATCCTTATGTCCTGGTAAACTAAAAGCAAGTATGGACTTTCATCCTTCGCTTAAATGAGATGTGGAAAAGTTGATATATCTTTGTATATCTACAACTTTATCCTTGGACTTTGGAAAATGCTCTGTTTCTGAAATACTTTAAATCAGTTTGTATTTTGGCAGCTGCTTTTGGAACTTCTCTTTTCAGTGAATAGCAGTTATACACCTGAAATGGGTAGTCACTGTTGTTAAGTCCCCGTATTTTGGCACTTGTTTGCCAATGCTTCCTGCAAAAAGAGCTTTCAATTTTGCATTTCTTTTTTCAGGCTGAAAACATAGATTTAGAAACCCAAGAGTGACTGCCAGTGGTATCGTGTCACATAACATGTGTAGTTTAAAGTGCTGGCAGCACTGAAACCACCTGTTAATTTATAATTTTGTGTTCTTTTTTAGGCTGTGCCAGTCTATGTTGTGCTGCATCCAAGTCTGTTAGACTCTTGTGATTGAAGTTTCTGTTGTGCCAGTTGCTTTGCCAGTGTTTTTTTGTTTGTTTGCTTGTTTTATCTATTTATTTTTGGGCATACAAAGTTTCTGAAGCTTGACGATTTCATGGGTAGTAGGCTAAGTCGTGTGGTTGCATCAGCAGAGTTTACAGCTTCCCTGCGCTGAAGCGTGTTAGAGCACAGAGCCTTTACACACTGCCAGGCTGTATGTGAGCAGGACTGCTTGAGTGTAAGTGTAACTTTGTTAAACTGTAATACCTGGTCTGCAATTTAGCGTGGCATGCAAACATACTGAATTCTGCCCTGAAAAAGTCCTAAGGAAATCAGAACCTGACTTGCTGGGGGCTGTTCTACGTGCTACTGAGTTACAAAGGGTGATGGGAGGGCCCTGGGAAGGAGTGCTGGTGAATGGGCTGTTGGACTGTTAAAATAGGTTTAGTGGTGTATCAGGATGAGGCTCTACCTTCTGTCTTCCAAATCTGTACTCGTGTATTTCCCCTACACATATGCACACACACAATTGTAGTTGTTGGGAGGTTAGAGTTTGATTCTCTGGATTGCTGTAGGTGCCCTTCCCTTCGATCTTACAAATTGCTTAATGCATTTTAGAGGAATAATTTAATCATTTAAAGTGGAATTTGTGTAGCTGAGTCAGAGACAGATCAATAATTATCTTGCTGTATTGTCTTGTGTTTTCTAGTCCCTATATTTTTTCAGTAGACTAATTTGGCAGTTGGAAGTTGAGCTACTACGTGTGCCACTGTTGTAAGTGCTGGGCAGGCAGCTCCTCCGTCTGGTATCTGGTCTGTCTGGAGCTTGCCAGCTAGAAGCTCAGAATGGTAAGTGTTCCCCAAAGAGAAACACAAACCGTTCTTTCACACCCAGAGCAGTGGGATGTTTAACAAACAAAATCTTGAAGGAGGCTCAGAGCAATGGCTTCTAGTTTAACACAGATGTCTTAAGACTGCAGATGGGCATCCATGTCTAGGAAAGAGAAGGTTGCATCAGAAGTCTGTGCTTGTCTTGCTTCAGTGCTTTATTGTTGTGTAATTCATTCCTAAACACCTCACTCCACTCTGCGGAGCAGAGCTCATGAATGTAGGCTTGAGTACTCTGCTGAGCAAGCTAATATCCAAAACCTAGGCCTACCAAGGCTTCTCCTTGTGCGTCAGGGCCTTTGCTCTCTGTCTTGAATTTGGATTTAGTCTTCTGAGACAGTAAGAATTAGCATAGCAAAAAGTGTGAAATATCTCCCTTAATAGCAATATCTGAATAAATATGAGAGGACCATTCCACAAGGAGGAGTTTAATTCAGATTAAGGTTTGGTGCAAGTTGAAAGCAGAATTATTCTCTGATTAATTCCCTTTGTGAGTGTTGTCACTTTGGAATAAGTGCTCTTATCTGGAGCAAGAGCACCCACATGGGGTTAATTAGGAATAACTTTCCAAGTAGACAAGCTCAGAAGTAACTTCTGAATAAAACCAATCTGAAGTTTCTAGGTCATGAGGCTTGAGATATGTGCAATTTACTCTGAAAGTAAATTATATCTTATTTTCAAGTCTTTAGATCTCAGATGTGGCTTTTCTGTCTCACCTCAGATAAAGATCTTTGCCTCTGAGGAAGGCATGCTTGCCAGACTAAGGGAAAAGGAATTTGAGCAGAATAAACTTGTCACTTTAACTGTACTTGTAGAATCCTATTTTATTGCAGAGTATGTTGCAAGGAGGTGATTGGATCAGTCTAGTGTGGGGAGAGGTACTACATTGAAAAGCATTGTGATATAAAAAATCAGGAAAAGAAATAGTATTTAAGGGTAAGTTGCTAGTGTCTCCCATGGACAGTACAGGGTCATGTGATAAATTTACCCAGTGTTGCTGGGGTAGCAAGTAGAATCCAAGGAGGGTGGATTCTTTCTTGTCCTTTCCTTCTGACTGAAAAATGACAGTCAATATGGACAGACTCTTGGGACAGAGAGATGGAAGAGATTATGTCTTTAGTTTCTTTGCAGTCCTGTGCCAAAGAGGGATTTGTCTGCATCAGTTTCAGAAGTTGCATTCAGGAGTAGAACAATCAACTCCTGTGCAGCCTGTCTGCCTGATCGCCACAGAGTTGATGTGTTCCACCAGTGTGCTACTAGGTGAGTGCAAAACGCAGTGGTACTACCAATGTCAGTCTGTTTTTGGGGAGTCAGGCTTGTCTCTCACCTTACTTCTTCTGGAAACCATAACACACCAATAAAAAATGCCTCCCCTGAAAGGTTACATGAATTGCCATATACTGAAACTATGGTAGACAGTGGGACAAGGGAAGGAAGGCAGGAGCATGTTTTTGAGGCAGGCAGCCAACACTGGGGGACATTCTGCTGAAGAAGCATCCCTTCCTAAGGAGGGATTAGGCATTGTTTTAAGAAGAAATTGTGAAGCTAGGTTTTAGGTTTCCCTTGTTCTTTCAGGCAAGACCATACCCTGAAGCTGCAGAGAAAAACTGTGTTACAGTGAGGTCACTTCTTGAAAAGAGCTGTGGGGACCAATGCACCACTAGAACCCTTCGGTTTTGTTGTATAAGGGAGCTGCCAGCACAAAAATCCAGAAGTGTCCCATGAAGAAAGCACATACTGTGCAGGGACTGTGGACCCTGAAACTACAGGACACATCAATTTGTGATAAAGGAAGGTGGCAGCAGCTTCTGACAACAGCATCACCTTTGCAGTATGTTTGAAAGCTTGAAGATGAGAGGGTGTGGTGGTCCACAAGACATTGTGGATTAAGACCAATAAAGGGATTTTGGAACGTGTGAAGAAATTCTCCCTCAGTTGGCTTTTTAAATCCTTTGAGAGAATGAGGTTGCTGAGACTGAAACCCACACTGCCTTTCATATTGTGGTGGCTGCAAGGTGCTGAGACCCTTCTTGTCTTTGAGAGGAAGGTCTGGAAGAAAGGCTATAGTGGAGGGCAGCATTAACAGACATTTCTGTTTTAAGCACTGTTTCTATTAGCTCTAAATCTTAAACTCTGAGCTGTGATTCACCTTGACCTGGGGTGACCTTGGGTCAAGAGACTGGAAGTTTTAAGTGTGAGGAGAATGGGAGGGAGCTGTTACAGAAAGATGTTCCTTGACAGTAGCTCTGATGTCAAAAGTGCTTCTGACATGGGAGTGCTTTGAGTGTTCTGGTAAAGGTGTGGGCTTATTTGACCATTTTATCAGCCTTTGGAAAAATGGGCCTGTGAAGTTTACTCTTTTTTTAGGTCCATACATGTGTGGGAAGTGCAAAAGGCAGACCTTATCTGTGAGTAAAGGACAGCAGAGGGATGATGCGATATGTAGAGAGCAATTTGAAAAGTTGTGCTCCCACTAATAAAATTTAAGATTTTTTTTTTATTACTATTTTGTTAAAGAAAGATGCATTAGTTTTGACTTGTTTATGTGATCAGCATATCGCTACATCTCTCTCCATGTACATTGTAAATATAACACAACCCTTCTGTGAGCAGCAGCTCAAGTAGGGTCTGCTTGATCTTCCCAAAGAAGCAATATAACCACTTTCTAAGCATGTCAGTAGATCCTTCCCTCATGGTCTGCATGAAGGTATAGAGTCTTGTTTTATTGTGCTTGTCAGATGCAGGAACTGTCAGTTTCTGTGCAGGAAACAATTCTGTGAGATTCCTGCTCTGTGGCTGGTATTTGTTCTCTAAGACGTTATGACACATTACAGTAGCTAGACTTCAGATGTGCGGTAGCAGCTAACCAAAAGCAAGCATTTTTCAAGCTTTTATTTCTCAACTAAGAGTCATGTATAGGCATCTCTGAAAATGTGTATCTGCATGATTCACCAGTGAAACCCTAAGCTACAGGTTTAGGGAGACACTACCTGGGTTTTCTCTGCAAGTTCTCATCTATCATGGGTGGCAAAGGATTTGAAATCTGTGCTGGAAAATTATAATCACTATTTTTTTGATTGCTCTGACATTTTTTCTCAGTGGGACCCTTTACATGTTCCAGACCCTGCAGATTTATAAAATGAGAACAGATCTTTTTGAATTTTTTTTACTTGCTTTGTAATACTTTTGTCTTGTAAATTTTCTGTTATTTTCTGTAATTATTTAGTAACTCTCCTCTTTTTTTCTTCTGCACCAATAGCTAGCATTCAGAACACACTGATCCTTTCCTGAAATACCCACAGCTTCATGGTATCTCTATTTACCCAGTCAAGTCAGCTGCACATTGTTAAAGCAGTAACTGTTGATGTGCCAGTAACATCTGATGTAACATTTGACGCCACTGCAGCCTCAGTGGTCCTCACCCTCGAGAGGGTACTGACCCTGCAGTAGGGTTGTCAGATGTGAAGACGTTTTCACTCCTGCTGTAGTAGTTCTTCTTAGGTTACGTGATGCAAAGCTGGTCTGCACACACAGAAAGGGGCACAGAGGCCGGCAGGGGAACACAAATTCTGGACTCAGAGGATCTCAAACCCTGTCCAGGCCCCTCCCAGGGCTATCCTGGGAAACCCTCAGTCCCATGGTCCAGGTGTGATGCCTATCCTGGGGAGTCAATGGGAGTGGCTCTCCAGAGCACCTTTCGGACTGAGGGGGGTCACTGTCTAGAGATACAGGATACATGTGGGAGGAGAGCATTTCAGGTTGGCACAAGACTTATTATGGGATGTTTAGGTGAGGAAGCAAAGGCAGGGAAAGGGGTGGATCTAGGTGATTTCAGGAGGAACAGGCATGGGAAAATAAAGGGATATGGGTATAAGAAGAGCCAGCCACATGTAAGCGATGACTGGTCAGTAAGCTTGTGGCCATACCCTGCACCTGATCAGCACAGTCTGCCTAGTCATCTTAGTAAAGTCTGTTTCTGACTACTTTGAGGGACCCACTGTTTTGTGTGCATGTGTGTGCATGGGTGTCTGAGTGCAGCAACTGGAGTGGGACCATGGGCCTGAGGTCTGTGTCTACGAGTGAGGGTGAGTGAGCAAATATACAGCAGGATGAGCTGGTGAGGAGCTGCGGTGGCCAGAGGTGAGTCTGGGTGTGTGTCTGTGAGGGTAAGACCAGAGGAGGAACTGACTCCTGGAGGGACTAGAGGAGTCCTGGCCAGCTGCTGGAGAGACCAGGGGTCTCTGTGGATGAGAGCTCTGTGTGTGTCTCTAAGGGTAAGACAGTGGGGGAGCCAACAAACTGCTAGAGAGCTGGGAGAGAGTGTGTGTGCATGTGTGTGAGGGGGTCTGTACCAGCCCCTGGAGCAGGGCTGCAACTTGTATCCCCAGGTGGCAGCATCTGGGAAGGCCAAGATCCATGAGCTGCTACTGGGCAGACTGTGTGTCTAACTCCAGCTGCTGAAGGGGTCTGCATTGTATTTCCCACTAACGGACCTTCATCTTGACCAGCTAGTGAGGGGTTCAGGGTCAGGCTGTAGTTGCTATTTATGTTCATGTGAGTGCTGAGTGTGTCTGTGTTGAAATCTGTGCAGGTGACTGTGTGTGTATATATATATGTGTGTGCGTGTGTGTGTGAGTGTCAGCTCTGCGCAGCTGTGGGAGATTCAATATGTTAAGAGTCAAATCATGTATTACTGGTAAATGATTAAGAGGCAAGTTGACATAGGCCTGTCAGCCCTGCACAGCTGTGGGAGATTCAATACTTAAGAGCCAAATCGACATTGGCTGGTCAGCTCAGCCAGAGAGCTCAGTTTGGGGAGCTCAGCGAAGGTGGAGAGCCCTGCTCGAGAGAACTCTGCTTGGCGAGCCGGGCAGGAGCTCTGTCCTGCACTGGCTTGGAGAAGCGCCAGCTCTACTGTGCGCCAGCCTGGAGAAGCAGCAGGGTTTGGAGGAGAAACAGGCCTTCAAAGAGGGATACCAGGCTGTGGTAGTGTGGTGAAGAAAATGGCAACACTGAGACTGCCTGTGTGGTATGGAACTGTTTGTGGGATGAGAGTGTTGATGACCGTCTAAGTGCTGATTTGCTTATCATGAAGTAAGAGCTAAGGTAGCGAGAGCATAACTATGTACCATTGTAATAATAAAGGATTTTCTATCTGCACTTCAATGGAGAGTCTGTGCCTCAGGTGCCACATGTGTGTATGTGTGTAGCATACATGTGTATGTGTGCCTACTTAGAATACTTGCTGCTGTTTGGACCTGGGGGTGTGCAGCTGTGGCAGCCATGCCTTTATCAGGTTTCTAGATTCAACACCCATAACGTTTCTCAGCCCACGTGAAACATTAAAGAAGGTCGATTTCATCAAAGGAGCCCCTGTAGAGACAGTGAGCTGGGACACTGGGCATGTGTCCTCTTCTGCTAATACCGTAAAAGTCGGTCGGAGAAGAACTCTCTAAAACTCAGAAGTCAGAGTGTTAGAAAGCAGGCATTCTTTATTTCAGCGCTGGGTGCATGGGGGATCTCTCCACCAAACATGCACACCTTAAGCCAGTGAAACCCCGACTTAAATGCAGGTATCTCATACATATCCACGAGGTCTTACAATACAAACATACATATTCATAATGATGTGTAATTAGTCCTAGAATTTTCTGTATTAACAGTCTCTTCCGTCTTGTCTGAGACGTGATGTGTATCCTTGAGATTGATGTCATCCGCTTATCAACATTGTCATGCTTTCCTCCATCTTGTCGAAACGGGATATGATGCGCATCCTTGATCGGTGCCATCTTCCTTGGTTCTCGGTTTGATGTGTGATGCATATCCTTGAATGGGGAGTCATCCTTTGGGTTGCAAATCACAGGTGCCCCTCGTCTGCAGTGGGGGAGGTGCAGGTGTCCTCCATCTCCGGGTATGCAGATGTCCTCCATCTCCAGGTGTCAGAGGCCCCAGTCCTTTGTCCTTGTTTTACAATTCAGAAATGCCTTGCTTTTACAGCTCAGAGATGCCTTGCTTTTACAGCTTAAAGGAATTTTAGTTTGAAGTACAATTTAAGTTTACTATAGCTAACTATTTTACAGTTATGCTTAACTTTCTTAATATACCTATATCATTCCCCCCTTTCTCTTCACGGTTGCAGAATTTATATGATGCAACCTAAAATACTTACTTATCAGAGCTAAGGTTAGTTTTAAGTATAGATTAACAGGTTATACATTCTTATAATATACTTATATAGATATATAAAGCATGTCCTTCACTGTAAATACATAACATGATTCATAATTTAGACTACAAACGTCTACTACAGTGGTTACAGCAATCACAGCACTGAATAGTTAAACAAGTTATTATTATCATAACAATTATCCCCAGAATTAAAACAATTAATTGTTTCAGCCACTTGAAATTGGGTAACCAAGATGTCAGTGTATTCCAGATCTCTTCAAAGCCAAGAGAAGTATCATCTTTCTGCACCTCATGTAGTACACCTATCTGATGCTTTATTATGCTCATGTCTGTGTTTATCTTCCCCGTCTCATCAATGTATGTGCAGCAGCTAGTGTTTACAACAGCGCAAACTCCACCATATGAAGCTAACATCATGTCTAAAGCCATTCTATTTTGGAGAGTGATTTTAGAAAGCTCTGTAACTTCTCTCTGTAATGCCCCAATTGCATTTGTTGTAGCGTTCCCAATTTCTTCCATTACCCCAGAAATATTTACTATAGTTTTTTCTAGTTCACTGACCCCCAGTGCAGGAATGAGCCATCTCACAAAAGAGTGAAAAGCAGTTGGACGAATAACTAATGGATTTGGAATATTTCTCTTTTGTCTTCCAATATGAACTTTGGCCCAGCTTAATCCGTGTAATTGGGGTACTACTTTAATTTGAGGAAGGACTATTCCTAACGTGCAGGCTCTAGTCCACCAAGGGGGTAGTGACTTTCTAGCTATATTCCCACAAAGCCAATACCAACCTTTTCCTTTTGGGACTTTCCAGTATAAGTCTCTTAAATTTTCATGTCTTTTTGGTAAGTGAATCTGGAAATATCAATCACACTGAGGATAATTTCCCACTGAGTTATTACCTTGAAGGGTGGTTTTTCGATCTGTGACACACTTAACTTTTTCCTTTAATTGAGGAGTTCTAATCATCCAAGTTTGTGGGTCCTCATTTTGTTCTTTAAAATATTTTCTAGGGGATTCCCAAAGATTGTTCCAAGTAGTATTGAAAGGAATGGGAAGGCTGATCAATGAGAGATTTGCAGCAGAGCTATGTCTTGGAAATTTAGCACACACCCAGCATTCACTCATATTGATTGCTAATGCCACCCGCTTTATCAATTGTATATGAGTATTATCATTCCATAACGTTCCTAAACTTTGTGAGGTACCCCCTCGGTACATTACCAACTGTAGCAGCAAGATAATTATTGTCTTTTGAGCCGAAGCTTTAAAGGGGCCTCTTCCTGAGACGTCCATGGTGCTGGGGCTTTCTTGACTCGCTGTTACGGAGACTTCCAAATAAGCAACCCACCACCAATTTAAAAAAATAAATAGATTTATTTTTTTCATAAAACCACCAGTCAGCTCTCCGTAGATTACAGATCCGGATGTCCACAAGAGGAGAACAGAATAACTTTCTGGGGTTTAACAATAACCCAAAATACTTAACAAAGCCCCACTCCCTGGGGGTTTAACGACAACCCCAAACGCAAACTTCACTTCCTGGGGTTTAACGGGAACCCGAAACGTAAAACAAAACCTCACACCCCAGGGGTTTAACGGCAACCCCAAACGTAAACTTCACTTCGTGGGTTTAACGAGAACCCAAAACGTAAAACAAAGCCTCACAGCCTAGGGGTTTAACGACAACCCTAAACGTAAACAAAACTTCACTACCTAGGGTTTAACGACAACCCAAAATGCTCTATCACTCACCTAGAAAGTGAGGGCTCTCAACCTCGAGGACCTGCTCAGGGCAGCGTCCCGACCCAAAGTACCTCGAGGAGTTTCCTTGGGCAGCGTCCTGACCCAAGGGGAGAGTCCTGACCGCAGCATGCAGCTCCAGGGGACGAGCTCAGAATGGCTCCCCCAAGGGACTCCGTTTATACCCAGGCCGAATCTGACCTGTAGTCAATAGCGGCTCCCATTGGTCAAAGGTCTCAACTACCGCGAGACCCTGAAAACAAAGTCAGCCAAAAGCTGCCACGTTTCAACAACCAGGAAGCTCTGTTTTCACTGGGCGGATGCACCTGCTACAATCCACCCCGTGACTACAGTCATGATTCGGCTGGTTTCCTTGGTGTGGTGGCGCAGTCACCTCTTGTCTCCAAGGTTAAAAGGGAGTGCGGTCCGGTGAGTCTCCATGCTCATTATGGATTGTCATCCCTAGGTAATTATACAGTCAAAATTGAAAAGGCGATTAACCATTCTAACAAAACAAACAATCAATGCCCAGTATAACAACACCAAGTCCAATCATATTCTTCTGAGGGCTGTCAATTTCACAAGACTCCTTCACCACCCCGTTGTCATCAGGATCTTGATTGTCCATATGGATCCCCACAGCCAGGCAAGATGTCGACATCATCCATTCCGAGGTCCTAATAAAAAAAAACAAAACTAGGCCTCAGATCAAAACCCGGGCATCGAGTTAAAAATCAGGGATTATCCATTGGACACTAATTCGGTGGGTTTCCTCACCTTTATCTAAAGCCTCCCAGGCATGTAAACCCCTAGATTTTACCAGGACCATAGACACAATGCCAACTAAGGGCAACTTCACCATGACAGGCTGGCCTACATATCGCTCAACCATGCCATTGGCTTGAGGGTAATATGGTGTATAAAACACCCACTCGATACCTTCCCCTCGTGCCCAGTCTTGCACCACTGCAGCTGTAAAATGTAACCCATTATCACTCTGAATACATTCAGAAATGGGCAAAATGCCAAACCATCCTCTTAAAACTCAGATTGTTTGGCCTCCAGTAGCTACATTAATAGCTGTAGCCATAGTTAGTCCTGATACCACCTCTACTCCCACCAAGATGTACCTTCTTCCATGAGATGGCTTTAAAGGACCAACATAATCAACTTGCCAGGTGCTCCAAAGTGCCTTACCTTCTTTAATATGTTGGGCTGGTGCTTGATTTGGATGGTTAATCTTAAGCCTCACTTGACATTGTGGACAAGCCATAAGAATTGCTTCACACATCTTCATTGGCACAGGCCATCCCCAGAACCGACACCCATAATAAAGATCTATTTTCCCTGAGTGACCTCGCTTAATATGTAGCCACTCAACCAGCCGATCCCAATCTCCTTTGTCACTATTAACTACCCTAATTTGGGCCAAATGATCTACTTGTTGATTCCATTTTGCAGCAGGGGTTCCATCTCTTACATGGCCCTTTACCCACTCTGTATACCGCCGTTCAGCCTCCTTAAATGAAGTGGAAGAAAATAACAAAGGTCTAACCGGTCCTTGTGGTCCCTTCTGGAACACACCACAATAAGAGGCGTGTTCTGCAAATCCCCACTCCACTCTCAACGAATCCTGTAGATGTAAGGGCCCCAACTTCTGATAAGTTTTAAGTTCATCCTTTAAAACATTCAGGGCCTCTGTATACTGTAACGTCCAGTCCCATGCTCTATTTTTCCGAAGCAAATCATATAAAGGGCAGGCAGTTACCGAAGACCCTGGTATATGCTTCCTCCAATAACCCAACAGTTGCTGCAGTTCTACCTTATTAGCTGGTATCTGTCCCTTCTCAATAACTGATAAAATATGATCAGGTACTACAATTGCTCCAGCCACCCACCAAGCTCCTAAAAATTTAATTTCTTGTCCGGGACTTCGGCACTTAAAAGATGGAATATCTAACCCATTTTTAGTTAACAGGTCCCAAATAATCTCAACCACTTGTCCTACCTGTTCTTTAATATTTCCACCCACCAATATATCATCTATATACTGATATATATGAACACCCAACAGCATCTCCACTGTGAGAAACGCTCAGTTGCCAATTATCCATAGCTCAGACAGGATGCGGTGTGAAGCACTCTTTATTACGTTCTTGCAAGACCGGGCGCCCCCATCAAGTGAACGCACCTACCAGCCATCATGCAATGGTTTATATCCCTTTCTCCCAACCGCCAGTTCCCTCCCCTGATTCCTCATTGGCTGAGTACTACAGGGTGTACAGACTTCCCGAACCGCCTACCGATACGCCACTTCATGTATGTGTTCGTACATCGCATGTTCATGGAAATGAACCTTGGCTTTCTCCAGGGTGGAGAAGTTAATATGCATGAGCTCATCACGCAAGCGTACTAAGATGGAAAAGTTCGAGCCAAGTCTTTCGGTATCTGCATCCATCTAAAGCCAGTTCCAAGTACTGGGTCATCACAGTTAACAAAAAGATCACTTGCCTTCTAGCCCTAGGCCAGGGATTTCAATGGTTGTGAATTGCTCTTGTTGATTGCTTTGGTGAATCGCTCCTGCCCTTCCCATCAGGCTTATTGTGCGAAAACAACATTCTTTCCCTTAAATCCACCATATCAAGAAGCTTGGCCAAAGTATTATGAGCAATAGTGGGAGAACGTTTATACCCTTGTGGGAATCGATTGAAAGTATATTGAATCCCCTCCCAGGTAAAAGCAAACTGAGGCTTATCTTCATGACTCAGAGGAATCATAAAAAACATATCTTTAACATCTAAAGCAGCCATCCATAAATGAGCAGCTACCTGTATTGCTGCTACTACTGATGATATACTTGGGACAGCAGCTGTTAAAGGTGGAGTATTGCTGTTCAATCTCCGATAATCAATTGTTAACCGCCAATGCCCATCTGGCTTACGGACTGGCCAAACTAGAGAATTACAAGGGGAATGTGTTCGACTTATAATTCCTCCTTTTTCAAGATCATTAATCACCTCTAAAATACCCTGTTTAGCAGCAGTTGACAGTGAACACTGTAAAACACAGGTCACTTTAGATTGTGGCAATAAAAGAGCAACCTGCAAAGTTTTTACATGAACAGTTCCTATACCCCTACCTCCAAAACTCCACACTCTGCCATCTGGCAAACACCACTGTTTACTTGCCAAAACATCAAACCCCAATATATTTCCTTTACAAGGATTTAAAGCCACTTCCAACACTGTCATCCTTTTTTTCCCTGGTAACCAAAATTGTGTTCTCACTAGGGGACATTTTTCTATTGCCCCCGTCACACCTACTATATTTGTAAATTTCCTCGATGGTTTAAGTTCTAACTCAGTGGCTTGTTGTCTATTTAAAACACTAACTTGAGCCCCTATGTCAATTGAAAACTTCAAACTTATCCGTTTAGGACCCACAGGAATATATATATAAGGTTCCTTATCAGCGGATCATTGGCAGGAATTCACCATGCGGAGTTGGCGGCCCGATCCCCAAACCGCAGCTACTAGTTTTTTTAACTCTCTCAACTCCCCCCTCGATACCACAAAAGGGTTAATTTTCCCTTCCTGAGGGAGTACAGTTACCTGTGTTTCCCTTTGTTTTCGAGTTTTCCCCTCCAGCAATTCCACCAACTTTAAGATATTATCAGTAGACCGCCCATGCAACCCGGCCCGGGGCACCCCCAGTGCCAGTGCCTTCTGCCAAAGATCATTCCTTCCTGACTCATAAAATCGGCCTAACTTATCTCGGGGCAATTCAAACTCTCTACGAGCAGGCTGTTCAGCGGGGGAAGCTGTTCGACTAACTTGTCGAACCCTCTGATTTTCACCCCCACCCCCACTCAAATCAGTCCAGCCCATCTCTCTAAGGGACTGGATATGTATCTTTAAGGCATCCGGGAGCCCTCTGATGAGAGGTTTAAGGTGGCTGGGATCCACCCGGCGCCGCAAGCGGAATTCCACACCGCCCTCTCTCATCCATCGCCTGAATACAAGCCGCCTTTTGTACTCCCTCCGACAGCTCCAACAGTCCCTTTACGCTCTCCACTGCTGCAAAGTAATCCTGCGCCTGAGTCAAGCAAGCACCTAATATGGCGCACATTTTTCCTTCATTTCTGCTTATCCACCAACTTCCCCGGCTCTGTTTCAACTTTCTCACAACTTCTACCGGGTCAAGCCGCCTCTCTTTTGCCCACTGTATCTCTAAAGGGGAAGGGGCATGACTATATTTCTGTAACAACTCCTCTATTGACATCCTGCCAATTGTTACGGAGACTTCCAAATAAGCAACCCACCACCAATTTAAAAAAATAAATAGATTTATTTTTTTCATAAAACCACCAGTCAGCTCTCCGTAGATTACAGATCCGGATGTCCACAAGAGGAGAACAGAATAACTTTCTGGGGTTTAACAATAACCCAAAATACTTAACAAAGCCCCACTCCCCGGGGGTTTAACGACAACCCCAAACGCAAACTTCACTTCCTGGGGTTTAACGGGAACCCGAAACGTAAAACAAAACCTCACACCCCAGGGGTTTAACGGCAACCCCAAACGTAAACTTCACTTCGTGGGTTTAACGAGAACCCAAAACGTAAAACAAAGCCTCACAGCCTAGGGGTTTAACGACAACCCTAAACGTAAACAAAACTTCACTACCTAGGGTTTAACGACAACCCAAAATGCTCTATCACTCACCTAGAAAGTGAGGGCTCTCAACCTCGAGGACCTGCTCAGGGCAGCGTCCCGACCCAAAGTACCTCGAGGAGTTTCCTTGGGCAGCGTCCTGACCCAAGGGGAGAGTCCTGACCGCAGCATGCAGCTCCAGGGGACGAGCTCAGAATGGCTCCCCCAAGGGACTCCGTTTATACCCAGGCCGAATCTGACCTGTAGTCAATAGCGGCTCCCATTGGTCAAAGGTCTCAACTACCGCGAGACCCTGAAAACAAAGTCAGCCAAAAGCTGCCACGTTTCAACAACCAGGAAGCTCTGTTTTCACTGGGCGGATGCACCTGCCACACTCGCGAATAATGTATCCAAGGGTCCTTGCCGTTTAATTTAACAGCAGTATACGTTGTTAGTAAAATCTGATAAGGTCCCTTCCATTTCTCTTGTAGTGGATCAGAGGTCCATGATTTGAGGTAGACCCAATCTCCTGGCTGAAAGGAATGAACTGGTGAAACGAGGTTTAATGATCTATTTATTACAACAGACTTATTTATTTCCTGTATAACTTTCCCCAGGAGAATCATGCATTTTGACAGATCATTTTCTCCCTGAATTTTCATTTCTCCAGGTAAACCTGGAATCTGATATGGCCTTCCATAAAGAAGTTCATATGGACTCAGTCGGTGTTTACCCCTTGGTTGAACTCTTATTCTCAGCAAAGCTGGGGGTAAAACCTGTGTCCAGTCCATTGAAGTTTCCTGACACAATTTGCTTATTTGTAATTTAAGGGTGTAATTCATTCTCTCTACTTTCCCACTTGCTTGTGGTCGATAGGGGGTATGTAAGTCCCAAGCAATATTTAATACACTTGATATTCTTGAGATGATAGATGCTATAAAATGAGGACCCCTATCTGATGACATGCCTATTGGCACTCCAAATCTGGGAATTATTTCTTTTAGTAATATTTTTGCAACCTCCCGCGCTTTGTTGGTGCGGCAGGGAAAAGCTTCTGGCCATCCTGTGTATGTATCTACTAACACCAATAAGTATTTTAAACTTCTTTTTCTGGGTAATTCAGTAAAGTCAATTTGCCAATACTCTCCTGGAGCTCCCCCTTCTATCACTTTTCCAAAGTGTATCTTATTCTGTGTTTTGGGATTGTTTTTACAACATATTTCACACCTCTCTGTAACTGACCTTATGGTTTCTACCATATTTCGGCCAATTATAAATTTCTGTAAATGTTTCAGAAGATTCTCAGTACCCCAATGAGCAGAGTTATGTTCCTTTTTTACCACCTCATATAATAAGGTGTATGGGACTACTACTAAACCTGAAGCTGTTACAGCCCACCCACTTTCTTTTCGGCTTCTAATTTTTCAATCAGTTTTAAATCTTGATTATCATATATCGGATGCTCAGGTAAATCTAACTGACGTTCTGGGACTAGTGCCTGAACTCCTATTGTGATGCCTTTTCGTGCAGCCCGTTTGGCAGCTTCATCAGCCAGCCTATTTCCACATTGCTGTTCGCTGTCTCCTGTCTGATGTGCCTTGCAATACATTACAGCGACTTCCGCAGGCAGCTGTACACTCTCAAGGAGCCTCAGGACTTCTTCCTTATGTTTGATTGCTGTTCCCTGTGATGTTAAAAGTTCTCTTTCTTTCCATATAGCTCCATGGGCATGGATTACTCCGAATACATATTTCGAGTCAGTCCAGATATTTACTTTCTTTTCTTTGCTCAGTTCTAATGCTCATCAGAGCAATTAGTTCAGCCTTTTGAGTGGATACGCTCGGTGACAATGGTTCAGCTTCTATGACATTGGTCACAGTAGTCACCGCATATCCGGATGCACGCTGTCCATTTATAACAGAACTACTCCCATCTGTATATAGTTCTAAATCAGGATCAGGCAAAGGTGTATCTTTTAGGTCTGTTCTGCTGGCATATACTTCTTCAATGGTTCGCAGACAGTCATGCTCCTATTCCTTTGCCTCTTTTAAATCACCAGACAGGAAGGTTGCAGGGTTTAATATAGTTGTTGTTTTTAAGGTTGTGTCATCCTGGTCTAGTAGGACAGCTTGGTATTTAAGCATTCGGCTCGGGGATAGCCAGTGATTCCCTTTCTGCTCCAAAACTGAAATTACCATGTGGGGTACATATACAGTTATGTGCTGCCCTAGGGTAAACTTCCGAGCTTCTTGTATTAACATGACTGTTGCTGCTACTGCTCTCAGGCATCCTGGCCACCCCTGACTCGTGGTATCTAGTTGCTTAGAGAAGTGAGCAACTGCTCGTCGTAAGGGCCTGAGAAATTGTGCCAGCACCCCTAAGGCTATTCCTTTCCTTTCATGCACAAACAGTTCAAAAGGCTTCTCAATATTTGGCAATGCTAGCGCTGGTGCTTTTAACAGCGATTGTTTTAGTTCTTTGAAGGACTGTCTTCCTTCTCTAGTCCATGCTAAACAGGAATCAGCAGAGGTTTTTAATATTTCATATAACGGTC
The DNA here is from genome assembly GCF_031877795.1 of Strix aluco. Classification (NCBI taxonomy): domain Eukaryota; kingdom Metazoa; phylum Chordata; class Aves; order Strigiformes; family Strigidae; genus Strix; species Strix aluco. Next base: position 17,951,475 of record NC_133933.1, read on the forward strand.
TCACCATTAGTCCGTAGTCATCAATCCATAAGCAACACCAACCGGTCATCCCAAGGAAGGTCCGCAGTTCTCGGAGAGTCCTGGGTTCTGGGAGTTGACAGATGGCCTTCTTCCTTTCGACTGACAGCTGCTGGTGTCCTTTAAAAATCTCAAAGCCCAAATACATTACAGTCTCTTGGGCAATTTTGGCTTTTTCTCGCGACACCTGATACCCACTCATTCCCAGGAAATTCAGAAGGCTAATGGTTAACTGCAAACATTCTTCCCTGGATTCTCCAGCTATAAGGATGTCATCTACGTACTGTAGAACAAAGCCTTCCCGGTTTTCTAGTCGCCAACCCTCAAGTTCTTTGGCAAGTTGATTTCCAAAAATCGTCAGACTGTTTTTAAATCCCTGTGGAAGCACTGTCCAAGTGTATTGGGTCTTTTTCCCGGTTTCTGGATTTTCCCATTCAAAGGCAAATAGGTCTTGGCTCTCTGGGGCCACGGGAATGCAGAAAAAGGCATCTTTTAAATCTAGTACAGAAAACCATCCTTGCTTATCTGTCAGTGTGGTCAGTAAAGTATAAGGATTTGCCACAACTGGATGGATATCCTGTACTGTTTGATTGATTGCCCTCAAATCCTGAACCATCCTATATGTTTTCCCATCTGCTTTCTTTACTGGCAATATTGGGGTATTGTATTTAGATTCACATTCTCTTATTAAGCCATGTGTTAAAAATTTTTGTATGAGAGGTAACAATCCCAATCTAGCTTCAATCTTTAAGGGGTACTGTTTCAATCTTACCGGTGTAGAATCTGGTTTTACATCTATTTTCACAGGCTCGGCTATCTGGGACCTCCCCGGTACCTCTCCAGCCCAAACAAGAGGGATTACTGCTTCTTCTACTTCTTTTGGAATCTCTTCTTTATTTTCTTTATCTTTCTGCAACAAAAATATTGAAGCCTGGACATATTTAGATTCTGGTATTAATACTTCTACTTCTCCATTTTTGAATTTAATTTCGGCCTCCAATTTTTCTAGCAGGTCCCTGCCTATTAGAGGTTTTGGAGCTCCCGGTAAGTAGAGGAATTCATGTGTTACCCATTGTTTTCCAATTTTAAATTTTAATGGTTTGAAAAAGGGCCTCTGTTCAGCTTTTCCCGTTGCACCAATTATTTTTATCATATTATCCCCTAATTCATGATCTTTTGTATTTAAAACTGAAAAGGTTGCCCCTGTATCTATTAGGCACTCTACTGCCTCATTTCCCAGCTCAATTGTAACCAGAGGCTCTGCTGGGAGAGAGTGCTCCGGTCCCCTTCAGTCCTCTAATGTTACTATAGGTGCTGCTCCTTTGTTCTTCGCTAATGCTGGGCATTCTCTTTTCCAGTGTCCCCTTTCTTTACAATAGGCACACTGATTCATGCTCAGAGTATTTGGCAGTGCTCTTCCGCTTCCCCTGCTTTGTGTCCCACCTCTTGTGTTCACAAACCGTCCCCGATTCTTCTGAATATCATCCAAAACCGCTACTAACTTAGCATTAGTCTTCTGTGTCTCCTCCTCCCTATTTCGATATACCATCCATGCTACTTCCAGCATCTTTCCTAGATCTCTAGCCTCTATCCCCTGCAGTCTCTGCAGTTTTCACCTGATGTCGTCCGTGGCCTGTCCCATGAATAGGGAAGCCAGCTGTCCTGCCCCTTCCTCTGATTCAATTCTCAGAGTAGTATATTTTCTAGCCGCTTCTTTTAGCTGATTTAAAAATCAGTTGGAGATTCGTCCTTATTTTGCTTGATTTCATATAATTTAGACCAATTAACAGCTTTTGGAGTTGCGTGCCGTATCCCAAATATGACTAATTTTTGGTAACGTATAATCACTTCTCTATCATCTGGATTATTAGGATTCCAGTTTGGATCTACTAGGGGGAAGTGCTGTTCCACTCACCCCTGCAATGCGTTTGTGGCTATTTGACCTTCCACATGTAATCGCACTGCCCTCCAAATCATTTCTCGCTCAGTGCTATCAAACAATACTTGTAGTATTGCCTCGATATCTTGCCAATCTGGATTTTGAGTTTTAACTATCATTTCAAATGCACTGGCGACTTTCTCCGGATCTTCTCTATAATTTCCAGCAGCTAGTTTCCAATTGTTTAAATCAGAAATTGAAAATGGAACTTTTATAAAGACCGGGCCGCTATTCCCAACTGCTTGCCGCAAGGGAGCTTGTAAAGGAGCTGGCAGCTCTGTTTTCTGTCTACTCCGAGTTCTTTCTGAAATAGGCGTGGAGCTTTCTGTTTCCACTGCCTCCTCTGACTCATCACTTCTTTCCTGCCTTGCTTCAGCCTGCCTGTCAGTTATTCGTAATCTCGGTGCAGTCAACAGGTCTAAATCTTCCTCTATCTCTTCCTGAGTCCACTTTAAGCACCTCTGCCCTATACTACATGCGGAGCAGCACCTTTTTAATTCCGTCTTGCCCCTTTTGTCTTTTTCTAATGCCAGGACAAGGGGATCTGATGGGGCAAGATTAATTCCACACGCTTTCTGCCACTCTGGATGTTGCCGTAGTGTGAAAGACATATCAGCATACATTACTTCATCCCACTTTCTTTCCCTTCTCAGAAAAAGCATTAGTTGTAGCAAGGTATCATAATTTAAAGTCCCATTAATTGGCCATTTTTCCCCTTCATCCAGCTTATATAGTGGCCACCATTGATTACAATATTTTATCAAATCCTCCTTTTTGGGAGAACCCCCACTACCTCCAATATGCCTCCAATGCCGTAATATACAGCCTAAGGGGGATTTCTTTACTATTCCACCCGTAGAACTTCCAGCCCCCATTGTACAGAGCAAATAAGATATATATCAGTATAGCAGCAAGAAAATGTGTATACACAATAGCAGCAAAAGTATATGCATGTATCGAATACAATATTTAAATAATTAAATCAACAATCACTTTGTCTGTCTCTGGCTGCACCTCTTGTGAGATAACAGAACCGCAGATCAGGACTCTGCACTCGCTTCGTACGTAATTGTACGTCTCACGTCTCACACACCACTCACACAATCACACAAGTTTGAGAGCTAAAGACAGTTGTTTCACAGCAGCTGCTTAAACAAACCAAACAAAGTTCACTTCTTACAAAGTTACCAAATACACCAAACAACCAGAGCATATGCTAAGGAGCTATATTCCCCTTGTGGGCCCGTTCGGGGCGCTCCCCCCCCCGTTTATTCTGCACAGCTATGCACCTGCCACTTATAAGCAGGAAACCAGAAAAACAGAAAATTTTAAAATCCTGAAAGAATGCCTTTACTTACAATTTGAAGTTCTTACTTCTGGCCCTTCAGTCCAGGGATCAGGGTCCCTCTCCGAGAAATCCCGGTGCCGGCTGAGGTTCCGTGATCCCAGGATCTGTAGAGCTTCAGAAGCAGAGTCCCATCTGGGTCGCCAAAACTGATACCGTAAAAGTTGGTCGGAGAAGAACTCTCTAAAACTCAGAAGTCAGAGTGTTAGAAAGCAGGCATTCTTTATTTCAGCGCTGGGTGCATGGGGGATCTCTCCACCAAACATGCACACCTTAAGCCAGTGAAACCCCGACTTAAATGCAGGTATCTCATACATATCCACGAGGTCTTACAATACAAACATACATATTCATAATGATGTGTAATTAGTCCTAGAATTTTCTGTATTAACAGTCTCTTCCGTCTTGTCTGAGACGTGATGTGTATCCTTGAGATTGATGTCATCCGCTTATCAACATTGTCATGCTTTCCTCCATCTTGTCGAAACGGGATATGATGCGCATCCTTGATCGGTGCCATCTTCCTTGGTTCTCGGTTTGATGTGTGATGCATATCCTTGAATGGGGAGTCATCCTTTGGGTTGCAAATCACAGGTGCCCCTCGTCTGCAGTGGGGGAGGTGCAGGTGTCCTCCATCTCCGGGTATGCAGATGTCCTCCATCTCCAGGTGTCAGAGGCCCCAGTCCTTTGTCCTTGTTTTACAATTCAGAAATGCCTTGCTTTTACAGCTCAGAGATGCCTTGCTTTTACAGCTTAAAGGAATTTTAGTTTGAAGTACAATTTAAGTTTACTATAGCTAACTATTTTACAGTTATGCTTAACTTTCTTAATATATCTATATCACTGCCACCTCCTCTGTGGGGCATAAAATGTCTGAGGAGTGCAGCTGGTAAAATTGTGCAGCTTTTTGTTCAGGGAATCAGAGTCCTTTTCATAGAATTACTTCCTTGAATCATGCTCTTGCCCCCTTCCCATTGGTGTTTGTGTTGCTGTGACTCTTTAGTGATCAGTCCAGGAACCTTTTTGTTGGCTGCTGGACTACTGGCAGCAGACTCTTGTGCAGTGCTATAGTTTTTGGCTTTGCCAGAGCTTGTATCTGTCGTTCATGGTGTGGCTTCTGGCATACAGCCTTTGGAAAAGCAATTGGGCAGTAGATCTGTTGTGATATGGCCCATTGTCGCAGTAGAGACAGACATGACAACAAAAAACTGGTGCAAGCAATGTCTCTCTTTTTATTATTCACATTCTTCTTATATATCCTCATTACAATACTGTGTGCTCTTTTTATTGGTCATAAAGTTGTTTCTCAACATTACTATTGGCTAGTTCTTTTTCTTCCTTGTGCTCTATGTAGACGTGCAGAGCTGCAGCTTCTTTGTGCTGTTTCTCAGCTCACAGTTTCTCTTATCTTGCTTGTTCAGCTCTTCTCGGGACTTTCCGGCCCCTCACGGATACACTGGAATTTCATCAAGGCTAAATTCTTCTTCAGTCAGGCTGGTGGCAGACCCGCTGCCTCCCCTTACAGCCCATATGTGTTGGACAGGCCTGAACATGCCTTTTCTCTTTCCTTTTTCTTTTAAACAAAAATCAGACTTCTCTCTGACTTACAAGATGTGACAGGGAAAGACTGAAAACTGTTTGAGAGCTCTTTGTCCCCAGTAACATGTTCATGGAGAATCAGGACAGTTTGGTTTTACCTCTGTTCAGTCAGGGACATCATATGTTGCCATGGAAAGCTGCTGTGTAGCTAAACAAAGTCTCATGTAAATATTTGCAGTGGGTGGTTGCTCCACTGAAGTTTGAGCCTATGGCTTTTGTCATGTTCTTGCTCACCATCTGAGGTGTGTTCCTGGGCAGGCTCCAGGCTTGCCTTCCTGGTAAGTGAGACTGTTCCAGTCTTTAGCTAACTGCTGTCTGCTTGCTGCAGTACACCTTTTTATCTTCCAAGCATTTGTACTGGTATGGTAGTGTCTGTTCTTGTTGCTGTCCCTAGAAGAAGTTCTAGGTTGCAGGACAGGAGAAAAGAATATGTGGTAGTGAGCAGTCAAGTAGGCTTAGCCACGGGTGGGGTGAGTTTGAGGAGTAGAAAGCTGGACTAGAAAAAATGGAGCAAGGAAGTTTGCACAAGGAAAAATAAGATGTGAGGAGAAGACAGCATATAAAGGGATGGCTTTTGTAGACTCTACAAGATAAAAATGTCATGGGTCTGTTGTGATGGAAACTTCTCAAATGCTTACCAAAAATGTGGTTTGTGCATCAGCTGGTGTGCTAATAAATGCCATTGATGACAAATGCCATAGACATTTCTGATTTCAGAAGTCTATTCCTGTGAAGTAGATAGGGTTGAGGGAGTAAACACTGTCTTTTTTTCTGCCCTTATTGCCAAACTCTGTCAAAGAACAGCCTAGGTTACAAACAGGAATGTAGAAATTGCTGTAGCAGATTGGGGCTGAGCTGCACACCAATGTCCCCTGCTCTAGAGCATTCAATGTCAAATGCCTCAGAGTAGGCTTCAGGTCTTTTTATCTTTTGCCTATATATGAGATTTCTTCAAAACATCAACTGGTTAGCTGGACTGGATCCTTAGGTTTAGCTCTTCCATCCTTTAAAATTTCATCTCCTGCTTGTGAGAACTATCCTGAACTGCGAGCACCTTGGTTATCTGTAGACTTGGTTTGTTTTGGGGACACTTCTGTACTTAGCTCTATCATCTCTGAATGTCAGACCACATAGCTGGGTGCACACAGACTGTTTTTCTCTTCATAGTTTTTTGCAGTTTGTTAGTTGGCTGTCCTTTTATGTATTTTTTTTTTGTTTTGTTTTAGTAGCACATTTGGTAAAGATTTTGGTATGTGTTTTCCTTCCAAGAGTCCTCAGCACTTCTTGTCTCTTCCCTTTCCAGATGGCAAGTTTGGTGCCTACATGCAGGTACACATCCAGAATGATGGTCCTGTAACAATAGAGTTGGAGTCCCCGGCTGCCACTGTTGACCCTAAACAGGTAAGCGAGCCAGAAGGTCTGTCAGGAAAGGATGGATGTATAGGGTGTGCCTCCTCCAGCTTTTTACAGTTTATTCTTGCTCATCATTAAACCTGCTGTTTAATCATGACTCATTAATTATGTTTTTAATGTGTCTGGACCCCCCCCCCCCCCTTTTTTTTTTTTTTTTAGTCAAGTTTCTTGATATTTAAGGAGCTTTTGCATGTAGGTGGCTGGATAGAACTGAAGAGCTGTCTCTTTGTCAGAAACAAGAGAACAGCAAATTTAAGTCCTGAATTTAAGTCTGGAGTGGAGAGTTAGCTCTGCTGAAGAACAGCACAAACTATGCTGAAAACCGAATGCAGTGATGAGGTTTTATCATCCTCTAAACACAACAGTGACCAACTCTTCCAGGCTGAAAGAGAAGGGGGAGGGATTGTTATGATCAGCTGTGCTTCAGCAAGGCCATACCAACCCTAATTGTATAACACTTCACTTAACCTTGTTAAAATCGTTATTGTAGTTTATAAGAAGGGCATGAGGAAACAACCGGAAAACTACAGACCTGTTAATCTAACCTCAGTACCTGGAAAAATTATGGAGATGATTTTACTGGGTGCTATTGAAAGGCATTTAAAGGACAATGCAATCATCAAGCACAGTCAACACAGGTTCATAAAGGGAAAGTCCTGTCTAACTGATTTGATACCCTTCTACAATAAGGTCACCTGCCTAGTGGATGAACGGAAGGCAGTAGATGCAGTTTTTCTGGATTTTAGTAAGGCTTTTGATACTGTTCCTCACTGCATCCTTCTCAACAAGTCGTCCAACTGTGAGGTGAGCAGGTACACAGTGCACTGGGTGAAGAACTGTCTGAAGGGCAGAGCTTAAAGGGTTGTAGTGAATGAGGCTACATCTGGCTGGTGACTGGTCACCAGCAGTGTTCCTCAGGGCTCAATTTTAGGGCCAGTTCTGTTCAATATATTTATCAACGATCTGGCTGCAGGAGTTGAAAGCACTGTTAGCAAGTTTGCTGGCAATGCCAAACTGGGAGGTGCTGTTGACTCCCTTGAGGGACAGGGACCCTTGCAGAGGGGTCTAGATAGATTGGAGCATTGGGCTATTATTAATGGGATGAAATTTAACAAGTAAAAATGCCATATTCTGCACCTAGGATAGAGTGATGCTGGGCATAAGTATAAATTGGTACAGGAGTGGCTGGAAAGCAGACCTGTAGAAAGGGATCTGGGGGTGCTGGTTGGTCAGCAGTTGTACCCTGGCACCCAGTAGGGCAAACAGCATCCTGGGGTGCTTCAAACACAGCATAAACAGCCGGTCAAAAGAGGGGATTGTCCTGCTGTATTTAGTGTTGGTGAGGCCTCACCTTGAGTGCTGCGTGCAGTTCTGGGCCCCACAATTTGGGAAGGATGTGAAGGTACTCAGAATGTGTCCAGAGCAGGGCAACAAAGCTGGTGGCAGGGCTGGAAGGCATGTCCTCTGAGGAGCGGCTGAGAAATTTAGGCTTGTCTAGTTTGGAGAGAAGGAGGCTGAGGGGTGACCTCATTGCTCTCTACAGCTTCCTGAGGAGGGGAGGTGGAGAGAGAGGTGCTGATCTCTTCTCCTTGGGATCCAGTGATAGGATGTGTGGGACTGGTTCAAAGCTGCACCAGAGGAGGTTTAGACTGGACATCAGAAAGAACTTCTATGCCCTTCTATGCCCTTCAATGCCCTTCTGTGCCCTCCTGTGCCCTTCTGTGCCCTTCTATTGGCTTCTGTGCCCTTCTGTGCCCTTCTGTGCCCTTCTATTGGCTTCTGTGGCCTTCTGTGCCCTTCTATTGGCTTCTGTGCCCTTCTGTGCCCTTCTGTGCACATCTGTACCCTTCAATTGGCTTCTGTGCCCTCCTATTGGATTCTATGCCCTTCTATGCCCTTCTATGCCCTTCTATTGTCTTCTATGCCTTTCTATTCCCTTCTGTGCCCTTCTGTGCCCTTCTATTGGCTTCTATGCCCTTCTATGCCCTTCTATTGGCTTCTATGCCCTTCTATTGGCTTCTATGCCCTTCTATTGCCTTCTATGCGATTCTATTGCCTTCTATGCGGTTCTATTGGCTTCTATGCCCTTCTATGCCCTTCTATGCCCTTCTATTGGCTTCTATTGTCTTCTATGCCCTTCTCTGCCCTTCTATGCCCTTCTATACCCTTCTATGCCCTTCTTTGACCTTCTATTGTCTTCTATGCCCTTCTACTGTATTCTATGCCCTTCTATTGTCTTCTATGCCCTTCTATGCCCTTCTATGCCCTTCTATGACCTTCTATGCCCTTCTGTGCCCTTCTATGCCCTTCTATGCCCTTCTATTGGCTTCTATGCCCTTCTATTGGCTTCTATGCCCTTCTATTGGCTTCTGTGCCCTTCTATGCCCTGCTATTGGCTTCTATGCCCTTCTATGCCCTTCTATTGGCTTCTATGCCCTTCTATGGCCTTCTATTGGCTTCTATGCCCTTCTACTGGCTTCTATGCCATTTTATTGGCTTATATGCCCTTCTACTAGGTTCTATGCCCTTCTATGCCCTTCTATTGGCTTCTATGACCTTCTATTGGCTTCTATGCCCTTCTATGCCCTTCGATTGGCTTCTGTGCCCTTCTATGCCCTGCTATTGGCTTCTATGCCCTTCTATGCCCTTCTATGCCCTTCTGTGGGCTTCTATGCCATTTAATTGGCTTCTATGCCCTTCTATTGGCTTCTATTCCCATCTATGCCCTTCTATGCACTGCTATGCCCTTCTATTGGCTCCTATGCCCTTCTATGCCCTTCTATTGTCTTCTATTGGCTTCTATTGGCGTCTATGCCCTTCTATGCCGTTCTATGCCATTCTTTGCCCTTCTGTTGTCTTCTATGCCCTTCTATTGTCGTCTATGCCCTTCTCTGCCCTTCTATTCTCTTCTATGCCCTTCTATTGGCTTCTATGCCCTTCTATGCCCTTCTGTTGGCTTCTATGCCCTTCTATTGGCTTCTATGCCCTTTTGTTGGCTTCTATGCCCTTCTATTGGCTTCTATGCCCTTCCATGCCCTTCCATGCCCTTCTATGCCCTTGTATGCCTTTCTATGCCCTTCTTTGGCCTTGTATTGTCTTCTATGCCCTTCTGTTGTCTTCTATGCCCTTCTATGCCTTTCTATGCCCTTCCATGGCCTTCTATGCCCTTCTATTGACTTGTATGCTCTTTTATGCCCTTCTATTGGCTTCTCTGCCCTTCTATGCCCTTCTATGCTCTTGTATTGCCTTCTATGCCCTTCTGTTGGCTTCTATGCCCTTCTATTGGCTTCTATGCCCTACCATGCCCTTCCATGCCCTTATATTGGCTTCTATGCCCTTCTATGCCCTTCTTTGGCCTTGTATTGTCTTCTATGCCCTTCTATTGTCTTCTATGCCCTTCTATGCCCTTGTATGCCCTTCCATGCCCTTCTATGCCCTTCTATGCCCTTCTATGCCCTTCTGTGCCCTTGTATGCCCTTCTATGCCCTTCCATGCCCTTCTATGCCCTTCCATGCCCTCCTATGCCCTTCTATGCCCTTATATCGGCTTCTATGCACTTCTATGCCCTTCTATTGGCTTCTGTGCCCTTCTATGCTCTGGTATTGGCTTCTATGCCCTTCTATTGTCTTATGTGCCCTTCTATGCCCTTCTATGCCCTTCTATTGGCTTCTATGCCCTTTTATTGACTCCTATGCCCTTCTATGCGCTTCTATGCCCTTCTATGCCCTTCTATGCCCTTCCATGCTCTTCTATGCCCTTCCACGACCTTCTGTGCCCTTCTATGCCCTTCCATGCCCTTCTGTGCCCTTCTATGCCCTTCTATGCCGTTCTATGCCCTGCTATTGGCTTCTATACCGTTCTATGCCCCTCTATTGGCTTCTATTCACTTCTGTTGTCTTCTATGCCCTACTATTATCTTCTATGCACTTCTATGCCCTTCTATGCACTTCTATGCCATTCTACTGGCTTCTATGCCATTTTATTGGCTTCTATGACCTTCTATTAGGTTCTATGCCCTTCTATGCACTTGTATTGTTGTCTATGCCCTTCTATGCCCTTCTATTGGCTTCTATGCCATTCTATTGGCTTCTATGCCCTTCTATTGGCTTCTATGCCCTTGTATGCCCTTCTATTGGCTTCTATGCCCTTCTATGCACTTCTATGCATTTCTATGCCCTTCTGTAGGCTTCTATGCCCTTCTATTGGCTTCTATGCCCTCCTATTGTCTTCTATGCCCTTCTATGCCCTTCTATTGTCTTCTATTGGCGTCTATGCCCTTCTATGCCCTTCTATGCCCTTCTTTGCCCTTCTGTTGTCTTCTATGCCCTTTTATTGTCTTCTATGGCCTTCTATGCCCTTCTATTGTCTTCTATTGGCTTCTATTGGCGTCTATGCCCTTCTATGCCGTTCTATGCCATTCTTTGCCCTTCTGTTGTCTTCTATGCCCTTCTATTGTCGTCTATGCCCTTCTGTGCCCTTCTATTCTCTTCTATGCCCTTCTATTGGCTTCTATGCCCTTCTATGCCCTTCTGTTGGCTTCTATGCCCTTCTATTGGCTTCTATGCCCTTTTGTTGGCTTCTATGCCCTTCTATTGGCTTCTATGCCCTTCCATGCCCTTCCATGCCCTTCTATGCCCTTGTATGCCTTTCTATGCCCTTCTTTGGCCTTGTATTGTCTTCTATGCCCTTCTGTTGTCTTCTATGCCCTTCTATGCCTTTCTATGCCCTTCCATGGCCTTCTATGCCCTTCTATTGACTTGTATGCTCTTTTATGCCCTTCTATTGGCTTCTCTGCCCTTCTATGCCCTTCTATGCTCTTGTATTGCCTTCTATGCCCTTCTGTTGGCTTCTATGCCCTTCTATTGGCTTCTATGCCCTACCATGCCCTTCCATGCCCTTATATTGGCTTCTATGCCCTTCTATGCCCTTCTTTGGCCTTGTATTGTCTTCTATGCCCTTCTATTGTCTTCTATGCCCTTCTATGCCCTTGTATGCCCTTCCATGCCCTTCTATGCCCTTCTATGCCCTTCTATGCCCTTCTGTGCCCTTGTATGCCCTTCTATGCCCTTCCATGCCCTTCTATGCCCTTCCATGCCCTCCTATGCCCTTCTATGCCCTTATATCGGCTTCTATGCACTTCTATGCCCTTCTATTGGCTTCTGTGCCCTTCTATGCTCTGCTATTGGCTTCTATGCCCTTCTACTGTCTTATGTGCCCTTCTATGCCCTTCTATGCCCTTCTATTGGCTTCTATGCCCTTTTATTGACTCCTATGCCCTTCTATGCACTTCTATGCCCTTCTATGCCCTTCTATGCCCTTCCATGCCCTTCTATGCCCTTCCACACCCTTCTGTGCCCTTCTATGCCCTTCCATGCCCTTCTGTGCCCTTCTATGCCCTTCTATGCCGTTCTATGCCCTGCTATTGGCTTCTATACCGTTCTATGCCCCTCTATTGGCTTCTATTCACTTCTGTTGTCTTCTATGCCCTACTATTATCTTCTATGCACTTCTATGCCATTCTACTGGCTTCTATGCCATTTTATTGGCTTCTATGTCCTTCTATTAGGTTCTATGCCCTTCTATGCCCTTGTATTGTTGTCTATGCCCTTCTATGCCCTTCTATTGGCTTCTATGCCATTCTATTGGCTTCTATGCCCTTCTATTGGCTTCTATGCCCTTGTATGCCCTTTTATTGGCTTCTATGCCCTTCTATGCACTTCTATGCATTTCTATGCCCTTCTGTAGGCTTCTATGCCCTTCTATTGGCTTCTATGCCCTCCTATTGTCTTCTATGCCCTTCTATGCCCTTCTATTGTCTTCTATTGGCGTCTATGCCCTTCTATGCCCTTCTATGCCCTTCTTTGCCCTTCTGTTGTCTTCTATGCCCTTTTATTGTCTTCTATGCCCTTCTATGCCCTTCTATTGGCTTCTATGCCCTTCTATGTCCTTGTATGCCATTCTATGCCCTTCTATTGGCTTCTATGCCCTTCTATTGGCTTCTGTGCCCTTCCATGCCCTTCCATGCCCTTCTATGCCCTTGTATGCCTTTCTATGCCCTTCTTTGGCCTTGTATTGTCTTCTATGCCCTTCTGTTGTCTTCTATGCCCTTCTATGCCCTTGTATGCCCTTCCATGCCCTTCTATGCCCTTCTATGCCCTTCTATGCCCTTCTGTGCCCTTGTATGCCCTTCTATGCCCTTCCATGCCCTTCTATGCCCTTCTATGCCCTTCTATGCCGTTCTATTCCCTTCTATTGGCTTCTATGCCCTTCTATGCCCTTTTATTGGCTTCTGTGCCCTTCTATGCTCTGCTATTGGCTTCTATGCCCTTCTATTGTCTTCTGTGCCCTTCTATGCCCTTCTATGCCCTTCTGTTGGCTTCTATGCCCTTTTATTGGCTCCTATGCCCTTCTATGCCCTTCTATTGGTTTCTATGCCCTTCTATTGGTTTCTATGCCCTCCTATGCCCTTCTATGCCCTTCTATGCCGTTCTATGCCCTTCTATTGGTTTCTATGGCCTTCTGTTGGCTTCTATGCCCTTCTAATGGCTGCTATGCCCTTCCATGCCCTTCCATGCCCTTCTATGCCCTTGTATGCCCTTCTATGCCCTTCTTTGGCCTTGTATTGTCTTCTATGCACTTCTATTGTCTTCTATGCCCTTCTATGCCCTTCCATGCCCTTCTATTCCCTTCTATGCCCTTCGATGCCCTTCTGTGCCCTTCTATGCCCTTCTATGCCCTTCCATGCCCCTGTATGCTGTTCTATGCCCTTCTATGCCCTTCTATTGGCTTTTATGCCCTTCTATGCCCTTCTATTGGCTTCTATGCCCTTCTATGCTCTGCTTTGGCTTCTATGCCCTTCTATTGTCTTCTGTGCCCTTTTATCGGCTTCTATGCCCTTCTATGCCCTTCTATTAGCTCCTATGCCCTTCTATGCCCTTCTATTGTCTTCTATTGGCTTCTCTTGCGTTCTATGCCCTTCTGTGCCCTTCTATGCCCTTCTTTGCCCTTCTGTTGTCTTCTATGCCCTTCTATTGTCGTCTATGCCCTTCTATGCCCTTCTATTGTCTTCTATGCCCTTTTATTCTCTTCTATGCCATTCTATGCCCGTCTATTGGCTTCTATGCCCTTCTATGCCCTTCTATGCCGTTCTATGCCCTTCTATTGGCTTATGTGCCCTTCTGTTGTCTTCCATGCCCTTGTATGCCGTTGTATGCCCTTCTATGTCCTTCTTTGGCCTTCTATTGTCTTCTATGCCCTTCTATGCCCTTCCATGCCCTTCTATGCCCTTCTATGCCCTTCTATGCCCTTCTGTGCCCTTCTATGCCCTTCTATGCCCTTCCATGCCTTTCTATGCACTTCCATGCCATTCTATGCCCTTCTATGCCCTTCTAGTGGCTTCTATGCCCTTCTGTTGGCTTCTATGCCCTTCTAATGGCTCCTATGCCCTTCCATGCCCTTCCATGCCCTTCTATGCCCTTGTATGCCGGTCTATGCCCTTCTGTGGTCTTGTATTGTCTTCTATGCACTTCTACTGTCTTCTATGCCCTTCTATGCCCTTCTATGCCCTTCCATGCCCTTCTATGCCCTTCTATGCCCTTCTATGCCCTTCTGTGCCCTTCTATGCCCTTCTATGCCCTTCCATGCCCTTCTATGCCCTTCTATGCCCTTCTATGCCCATGTATTGGCTTTTATGACCTTCTATGCCCTTCTATTGGCTTCTGTGCCCTTCTATGCTCTGCTTTGACTTCTATGCCCTTTTATTGTCTTCTGTGCCCTTCTATTGTCTCCTATGCTCTTCTACGCCCTTCTATTGTCTTCTATTGGCTTCTATTGGCTTCTCTGCCCTTCTATGCCCTTCTTTGCCCTTCTGCTGCCTTCTATGCCCTTCTATTGTTGTCTATGGCCTTCTATGCCCTTCTATTGTCTTCTATGCCCTTTTATTGTCTTCTATGCCCTTCTATGCCCGTCAATAGCTTCTATGCCCTTCTATTACCTTCTATGCTGTTCTATGCCCTTCTATTGGCTTATATGCCCTTCTGTTGGCTTCTATGCCCTTCTAATGGCTTCTATGCCATTCTGTTGTCTTCCATGCCCTTCTATGTCCTTGTATGCCCTTCTATGCCCTTCTTTGGCCTTCTATTGTCTTCTATGCCATTCTATGCCCTTCCATGCCGGTCTATGCCCTTCTATGCCCTTCTATGCCCTTCTATTGGCTTCTATGCCCTTCTATGGCCTTGTATTGGCTTCTATGCCAATCTATGCCCTTCCATTGGCTTCTGTGCCCTTCTATTGGCTTCTATGCCCTTTTATGCACTTGTATTGGCCTCTTTGCCCTTCTATTGGCTTCTATGCCCTTCTATGCCCTTCTATGCCCTTCTATGCCCTTCTAGTGGCTTCTATGGCCTTTTATGCCGTTCTATTGGCTTCTGTGCCCTTCTATGCTCTGCTACTGGCTTCTATGCCCTTCTATTGTCTTCTATGCCCTTCCAAGCCCTTCTATGCCCTTCTATGCCCTTCTATGCCCTTCTATGCCCTTTTATGCCCTTCTATGCACTTCTATGCCCTTCTATGCCCTTCTATGCCCTTCTATGCCCTTCTATGCCCTTCTATGCACTTGTATTGGCTTCTATGCCCTTCTATGCCCTTCTATTAGCTTCTGTGCCCTTCTATGCTCTGCTACTGGCTTCTATGCCCTTCTATTGTCTTCTGTGCCCTTCTATGCCCTTCTATTGGCTTGTATGCCCTTTTATTTGATCCTATGCCCTTCTATGCCCTTCTATGCCCTTCTATTGCCTTCTATGCCCTTCTATGCCCTTCCATGCCCTTCTATTGTCTTCTATGCCCTTCTATTGGCTTCCATGCCCTTGTATTGCCTTCTATGCCCTTCTATGCCCTTCTATTGGCTTCTATGCCCTTCTATGCCCTTCTTTGGCCTTGTATTGTCTTCTATGCCCTTCTATTGTCTTCTATGGCCTTGTATGCCCTTCTATGCCCTTCTATGCCCTTGTATGCCCTTCTGTGCTTTTGTATGCCCTTCTATGCCCTTCCATGCACTTCCATGCCTTCTATGCCCTTCTATGCCCTTCTATTCCCTTCTATTGGCTTCTATGCCCTTCTATGCCCTTCTATTGGCTTCTGTGCCCTTCTATGCTCTGCTATTGGCTTCTATGCCCTTCTATTGTCTTCTGTGCCCTTCTATGCCCTTCTATGCCCTTCTATTGGCTTCTATGCCCTTCTATTGTTTTCTATGCCCTTCTATGCCCTACTATGCCCGTCTATGCTCTTCTATTGCCTTCTATGCCCTTCTATGCCCTTCCATGCCCTTCTATGGTCTTCTATGCCCTTATATTTCCTTCTATGCCCGTCTATGCCCTTCTTTGGCCTTGTATTGTCTTCTATGCACTTCTATTGTCTTCTATGCCCTTCTATGCCCTTCTATGCCTTCTGTGGGCTTCTATGCCCTTCTTTTGGCTTCTATTGGTTTCTATTGGCTTCTATTGTCTTGTCTTCTCTTCTATATCCTTCTATTGGCTTCTGTTGGCTTCTATTGGCTTCTGTGCCCTTCTATTGGCTTCTATTGGCTTCTGTAGCCTTTTATTGGCTTCTATTTGCTTCTGTGCCCTTCTGTTGTCTTCTATTGGCTTCTATTGAATCGTTGTGCCCTTGTATTGGCTTGTATTGGCTTTTATTGGCTTCTGTTGGCTTCCTTTGGCTTCTACTGGCTTCTATGCCCTTTTATTGGCTTCTTTTGGGTTGTTTTGGCTTGTATTGGCTTCTGTCGTCTTCTTTTGGCTTCTATTGTCTTCTATTGGCTTCTATTGGATTCTATGCCCTTCTATGCCCTCCTGTTGGCTTCTATGGCCTTCTATGTAATTCTATTGGCTTCTATGCCCTTCTATTGGCTTCTATGCTCTTTTATGCCATTCTATGCCCCTCTGTTGGCTTCTATGCTCTTCTGTTGGCTTCTATGCCCTTCTGTTGGCTTCTATGCCCTTCTATTGGCTTCTGTGCCTTTCTATTGGCTTCTCTGCCCTTGTATTGACTTCTATACACTTCTATGCCCTTCTGTTGGCTTCTATGGCCTTCTATGCCCTTCTATGCCCTTGTATTGGCTTCTATGTCCTTGTGTTGGCTGCTTTGCCCTTCTATGCCCTTCTATTGGCTTCTGTTGGTTCTATTGGCTTCTGTGCCCTTCTATTGGCTTCTATTGCCTCCTGTGCCCTTCTATTGGCTTCTATTGCCTCCTGTGCCCTTCTATTGGCTTCTATTGGCTTCTGTGCCCTTCTATTGTCTTCTATTGTCTTCTATAGCCTTGTATTGGCTTCTATTTTCTTCTGTGCCCTTCTGTTGTCTTCTATTGGCTTCTATTGTCTTTTGTGCCCTTGTATTGGCTTCTATTGGCTTTTATTGGCTTCGGTTGGATTCCTTTGGCTTCTACTGGCTTCTATGCCCTTCTATGCCCTCCTGTTGGCTTCTATGGCCTTGTATGATCTTCTATTGGCTTCTATGCTCTTCTATGCCTTTCTATGCCCTACTATTGGGGTCTATGCCCTTCTATGCCCTTCTATTGGCTTCTATGGCCTTCTATGCCCTTCTATTGGCTTCTATGCCCTTCTGTTGGCTTCTATCCCCTTCTATTGTCTCCTATGCCATTCTATTGGCTTCTGTGCACTTGTATAAGCTTCAATGCTCTTCTATGTCCTTCTGTTGACTTCTATGCCCTTCTATGGCTTTCTATTGGCTTCTATGCCCTTCTATTGGCTTCTCTGCCCTTGTATTGGCTTCTCTGCCCTTGTATTGGCTTCTTTACCCTTCTATGCCCTTCTGTTGGCTTCTATGACCTTCTGTGCCCTTCTATTGGCTTCTATGCATTTATATGCCCTTCTATTGGCTTCTATGCCCTTCTATTGGCTTCTATGCCCTTCTGTTGGCTTCTCTGAACTTGTATAAGCTTCAATGCTCTTCTATGCCCTTCTGTTGGCTTCTATGCTCTTCTATGCCCTTCTGTTGGCTTCTATGCCCTTCTATGCCCTTCTATTGGCTTCTATGCCCTTCTATTGCCTTCTATGTCCTTCTATTGCCTTCTATGCCCTTTTATGCCCTTCTATGCCCTTCTATTGGCTTCTCTGCCCTTCTATTGGGTTCTCTGCCCTTGTATTGGCTTCTTTACCCTTCTATGCCCTTCTGTTGGCTTCTATGGCCTTCTGTGCCCTTCTATTGGCTTCTATGCGTTTATATGCCCTTCTATTGGCTTCTATGCCCTTTTATTGACTTCTGTGCCCTTCTGTTGGCTTCTATGCCCTTCTATGCCCTTCTATTGGCTTCTATGCCCTTCTATTGGCTTCTGTGCCCTTCTATGCCCTTTTATGGGCTTCTATGCCCTTCTATGCCCTTCTATTGCCTTTTATGCCCTTCTACTGGCTTCCATGCCCTTCTATGACTTCTGTGCCCTTCTATTGGCTTCTATGCACTTCTATGGGCTTCTATGCCCTTCTATGACCTTCTATTGTGTTCTATGCCCTTCTATGTCTTCTGTGCCCTTATATAGGCTTGTATTGGCTTCTGTGCCCTTATATTGGCTTCTATTGTCTTCTGTGCCGTTCTATTGATTTCTATTGGCTTCTGTTCCCTTCTATTGGCTTCTATAGGATTCTGTGCCCTTCTATTATATTGTATTGCCTTCTGTGCCCTTTGTTGGATTCTATGCCCTTCTATTGGCTTCTATTGCCTTCTCTTGGCTTTTGTGCCCTTTTATTGGCTTCTATTGGCTTTTATTGGCTTCTATTGGCTTCTTTTGGCTTCTATTGTCTTCTATTGGCTTGTACTGGCTTGTATTGGCTTCTATTGGCTTGTATTGTCTTGTATCGGATTCTATTGACTTCTATTGGCTTTTATGGTCTTCTATGGTCTTCTATTTTCTTCTACGCCCTTTTATGACCACCTACGCCCTTATATTGCATTCTATGCCCTTGTATTGGCTTTTATGCCCTTCTATGCCCTTGTATTGGCTTCTATGCCCTTCTGTTGGCTGCTATGCCCTTCTATTGGCTTCTATGCCCTTCTATGCTCTTCTATTGGCTTCTATGCCCTTCTATGCCCTTCTATGCCCTTCTATGCCCTTCTATGCCTTCTGTGGGCTTCTATGCCCTTCTTTTGGCTTCTGTTGGCTTCTACTGGCTTCTATTGTGTTGTCTTCTCTTCTATGCCCTTTTATTGGCTTCTGTTGGCTTCTATTGGCTTCTGTGCCCTTCTATTGGTGTCTATTGGCTTCTGTGCCCTTCTATTGTCTTCTATTGGCTTCTGTAGCCTTTTATTGGCTTCTATTTGCTTCTGTGCCCTTCTGTTGTCTTCTATTGGCTTCTATTGGCTTTTTGTGCCCTTGTATTGGCTTGTATTGGCTTTTATTGGCTTCTGTTGGCTTCCTTTGGCTTCTACTGGCTTCTATGCCCTTTTATTGGCTTCTTTTGGGTTGTATTGGCTTCTATTGTCTTCTTTTGGCTTCTATTGGCTTCTATTGGTTTCTATTGGCTTCTATTGGCTTCTATGCCCTTCTATGCCCTCCTGTTGGCTTCTATGGCCTTCTATGTCCTTCTATTGGCTTCTATGCCCTTCTATGCCGTTCTATGCCCTTGTATTGGCTTCTATGCTCTTCTATTCCCTTCTATGCCCTTCTATTGGCTTCTGTGCCCTTCTATGCCCTTCTGTGCCCTTCTATTGGCTTCTATGCCCTTCTATGGCCTCCTATTGGCTTCTATGCCCTTCTGTTGGCTTCTATGCTCTTCTGTTGGCTTCTATGCCCTTCTGTTGGCTTCTATGCACTTCTATTGGCTTCTGTGCCTTTCTATTGGCTTCTCTGCCCTTGTATTGACTTCTATACCCTTCTATGCCCTTCCGTTGGCTGCTATGCTCTTCTATGCCCTTCTATGCACTTCTATAGTCTTCTATTTTCTTCTACTGTCTTCTATGGTCTTCTATTTTCTTCTACGCCGTTCTATGACCTTCTATACCCTTCTATGCCCTTCTGTGCCTTTCTATGACCTTCTATTGCCTTCTATGCCCTTGTAGTGCCTTCTATGCCCTTCTATGCCGTTCTCTTGCCTTCTATGCCCTTCTATTGTCTTCTATGCCCTTCTATGCCCTTCTATGCCCTTGTATTGGCTTCTATGCCCTTCTATGCCCCTCTATGCCCTTGTATTGGCTTCTATGCCCTTCTGTTGGCTGCTATGCCCTTCTATGCCATTTTATTGGCTTCTATGCCCTTCTATGCCCTTCTATGCCCTTCTATGGGCTTCTATGCCCTTCTATGCCCTACTAATGGCTTCTATGCCCTTCTATGCTCTTCTATTGGCTTCTGTGTCCTTCTATGGGCTTCTATGCCCTTCAATGCTCTTCTATTGGCTTCTATTGGCTTCTATTTTCTTGTCTTCTCTTCTATGCCCTTCTATTGGCTTCTGTTGGCTTCTGTGCCCTTCTGTTGTCTTCTATTGGTTTTTATTGACTTTTGTGCCCTTCTATTGGCTTCTATTGGCTTCTATTGTCTTGTACTGGCTTGTATTGGATTCTATTGGCTTGTATTGTCTTGTATTGGCTTCTATTGGCTTCTATGCCCTTCTATGCCCTCCTGTTGGCTTCTATGGCCTTGTATGCCCTTCTAATGGCTTCTATGCCCTTCCATGCTCTTCTTTCCCCTTTTGTTGTCTTCTATTGGCTTCTCTTGGCTTTTATGCCCTTGCATTGGGTACTATTGGCTTCTATTGGCTTGTACTGGCTTGTATTGGCTTCTATTTGCTTGTATTGTCTTGTATTGGCTTCTATTGGCTTCTATTGCCTTCTATGGTCTTCTATTGGCTTCTATGCACTTCTGTTGGCTGCTATGCCCTTCTGTGCCCTTCTATTGGCTTCTATGCCCTTCTATGCTCTTCTATTGGCTTCTATGCCCTTCTGTGGTCTTCTATGCCCTTCTATTGGATTCTATTGGCTTCAGTGCCCTTCTATTGGCTTCTATAGGCTTCTGTGCCCTTCTATTATATTGTATTGCCTTCTGTGCCCTTTATTGGATTCTATGCCCGTCTATTGGCTTCTATGGACTTCTATGCCCTTCTATGCCCTTCTATGCCCCTCTATTGGCTTCTATGCCCTTCTGTTGGCTTCTATGCCCTTCTATTGTCTCCTATGCCCTTCTATTGGTTTCTGTGCCTTTCTATTGGCTTCTATGGCCTTTTATGCCCTCCTGTTGGCTTCTGTGGCCTTGTATGCCCTTCTATTGGCTTCTATGCCCTTCTATGCCCTTCTATTGTCTTCTATGCTCTGCTATGCCCTTCTATGCCCTTCTATGCCCTTCTATTGTCTTCTGTGCCCTTCTATGGCCTTGTATTGTCTTCTATGCCCTTCTATTGGCTTCTGTGCCCTTCTATGCCCTTCTGTTCCCTTGTATTGGCTTCTATGCCCTTCTATGCCCTTCTATGCGCTTCTATGCCCTTCTATGCCCTTCTATTGTCTTCTATGCTCTGCTATGCCCTTCTATGCCCTTCTATTGTCTTCTGTGCCCTTCTATGGCCTTGTATTGTCTTCTATGCCCTTCTATTGGCTTCTGTGCCCTTCTATGCCCTTCTGTTCCCTTCTATGCCCTTCTATGCCCTTCTATGCCCTTCTATTAGCTTCTATGCCCTTCTGTTGGCTTCTATGCCCTTCTGTTGGCTTCTATGCCCTTCTATTGTCTCCTATGCCCTTCTATTGGCTTCTGTGCCTTTCTATTGGCTTCTCTGCCCTTGTATTGGCTTCTATATGCTTCTATGCCCTTGTGTTGGCTTCTATGGCCTTTTATGCCCTTCTATTGGCTTCTTTTGGCTTTTATGCCCTTGCATTGGGTACTATTGGCTTCTATTGGCTTGTACTGGCTTGTATTGGCTTCTATTGGCTTGTATTGGCTTCTATTGGCTTCTATTGGCTTCTATGGTCTTCTATGGTCCTCTATTTTCTTCTACACCCTTCTATGACCTTCTACGCCCTTATATTGCATTCTGTGCCCTTCTACTGGCTTCTATGCCCTTCTATGCCCTTCTATTGGCTTCTATGGGCTTCTATGCCCTTCTATTGGCTTCTGTGCCCTTCTATTGACTTCTATGCCCTTCTATGCCCTTCTATGGCCTTGTATTGGCTTCTATGCCCTTCTATTGGCTGCTATGCGCTTCTATGCCCTTCTATTTGCTTGTATTTTCTTCTATGCCATTCTATGCGCTTCTATTGTCTTCTATTGTCTTCTACTGTCTTCTATGGTCTTCTATTTTCTTGTACGCCCTTCTATGACCTTCTATGGCCTTCTATGCTCTTCTGTGCCTTTCTATGACCTTCTATTGCCTTCTATGCCCTTCCATTGCCTTCTATGCTCTTCTATTGGCTTCTGTGCCCTTCTATGCCCTTCTATTGTCTTCTATGGCCTTCTCTTGGCTTCTATGCCCTTCTATTGGCTTCTATGCCGTTCTATGCCCTTCTGTGCCCTTGTATTGGCTTCTATGCCGTTCTATGCCCTTCTATGCCCTTTTATTGGCTTCTATGCGCTTCTATTGGCTTCTGTGCGATTCTATGCCCTTCTATTGTCTTCTATGCCCTTCTATGCCCTTTTATGGGCTTCTAAGCCCTTCTATGCCCTTCTATGCCCTTCTATGCCCTTCTCTACCCTTCTATTGGCTTATATGCCCTTCTATTGCCTTCTTTGCCCTTCTACTTGCTTCCATGCCCTTCTATTGACTTCTATGCCCTTCTATTGGCTTCTATGCCCTTCTATGCCCTTCTATGCCCTTCTTCTGGCTTCTATGCCCTTCTATTGGCTTCTATGCCCTTCTGTGGTCTTCTATGCCCTTCTATTGGCTTCTATTGGCTTCTTTGCCCTTATATTGGCTTCTATTGTCTTCTGTGCCCTTCTATTGGCTTCTATAGGCTTCTGTGCCCTTCTATTATATTGTATTGCCTTCTGTGCCCTTTATTTTATTCTATGACCTTCTATTGGCTTCTATTGCCTTCGATTGGCTTTTGTGCCCTTCTATTGGCTTCTATTGGCTTCTTTTGGCTTCTATTGGCTTCTATTGGCTTCTATTGCCTTGTACTGGCTTGTTTTGTCTTGTATTGGCTTCTATTGGCTTCTATTGGCTTCTATGGTCTTCTATGGTCTTCTATTTTCTTCTACGCCATTCTATGACCACCTACGCCCTTATATTGCATTCTATGCCTTGTATTGGCTTCTATGCCCTTCTATGCCCTTCTATGCCCTTGTATTGGCTTCTATGCCCTTCTGTTGGCTGCTATGCCCTTCTATGCCATTTTATTGGCTTCTATGCCCTTCTATGCCCTTCTATGCCCTTCTATGGGCTTCTATGCCCTTCTATGCCCTACTAATGGCTTCTATGCCCTTCTATGCTCTTCTATTGGCTTCTATGTCCTTCTATGGGCTTCTATGCCCTTCAATGCTCTTCTATTGGCTTCTATTGGCTTCTATTTTCTTGTCTTCTCTTCTATGCCCTTCTATTGGCTTCTGTTGGCTTCTGTGCCCTTCTGTTGTCTTCTATTGGTTTTTATTGACTTTTGTGCCCTTCTATTGGCTTCTATTGGCTTCTATTGTCTTGTACTGGCTTGTATTGGATTCTATTGGCTTGTATTGTCTTGTATTGGCTTCTATTGGCTTCTATGCCCTTCTATGCCCTCCTGTTGGCTTCTATGGCCTTGTATGCCCTTCTAATGGCTTCTATGCCCTTCCATGCTCTTCTTTCCCCTTTTGTTGTCTTCTATTGGCTTCTCTTGGCTTTTATGCCCTTGCATTGGGTACTATTGGCTTCTATTGGCTTGTACTGGCTTGTATTGGCTTCTATTTGCTTGTATTGTCTTGTATTGGCTTCTATTGGCTTCTATTGCCTTCTATGGTCTTCTATTGGCTTCTATGCACTTCTGTTGGCTGCTATGCCCTTCTGTGCCCTTCTATTGGCTTCTATGCCCTTCTATGCTCTTCTATTGGCTTCTATGCCCTTCTGTGGTCTTCTATGCCCTTCTATTGGATTCTATTGGCTTCAGTGCCCTTCTATTGGCTTCTATAGGCTTCTGTGCCCTTCTATTATATTGTATTGCCTTCTGTGCCCTTTATTGGATTCTATGCCCGTCTATTGGCTTCTATGGACTTCTATGCCCTTCTATGCCCTTCTATGCCCCTCTATTGGCTTCTATGCCCTTCTGTTGGCTTCTATGCCCTTCTATTGTCTCCTATGCCCTTCTATTGGTTTCTGTGCCTTTCTATTGGCTTCTATGGCCTTTTATGCCCTCCTGTTGGCTTCTATGGCCTTGTATGCCCTTCTATTGGCTTCTATGCCCTTCTATGCCCTTCTATTGTCTTCTATGCTCTGCTATGCCCTTCTATGCCCTTCTATGCCCTTCTATTGTCTTCTGTGCCCTTCTATGGCCTTGTATTGTCTTCTATGCCCTTCTATTGGCTTCTGTGCCCTTCTATGCCCTTCTGTTCCCTTGTATTGGCTTCTATGCCCTTCTATGCCCTTCTATGCGCTTCTATGCCCTTCTATGCCCTTCTATTGTCTTCTATGCTCTGCTATGCCCTTCTATGCCCTTCTATTGTCTTCTGTGCCCTTCTATGGCCTTGTATTGTCTTCTATGCCCTTCTATTGGCTTCTGTGCCCTTCTATGCCCTTCTGTTCCCTTCTATTGGCTTCTATGCCCTTCTATGCCCTTCTATTAGCTTCTATGCCCTTCTGTTGGCTTCTATGCCCTTCTGTTGGCTTCTATGCCCTTCTATTGTCTCCTATGCCCTTCTATTGGCTTCTGTGCCTTTCTATTGGCTTCTCTGCCCTTGTATTGGCTTCTATATGCTTCTATGCCCTTGTGTTGGCTTCTATGGCCTTTTATGCCCTTCTATTGGCTTCTTTTGGCTTCTATTGGCTTGTACTGGCTTGTATTGGCTTCTATTGGCTTGTATTGTCTTGTATTGGCTTCTATTGTCTTCTATGCCCTTCTATGCCCTCCTGTTGGCTTCTATGGCCTTGTATGTCCTTCTATTGGCTTCTATGCCCTTACATGCCCTTCTATCCCCTTCTTTTGGCTTCTGTTGGATTCTATGCTCTTCTATTGGCTTCTATTGGCTTCTATTGACTTGTATTGTCTTGTACTGGCTTGTATTGGCTTCTATTGGCTTGTATTGGCTTCTATTGGCTTCTATTGGCTTCTATGGTCTTCTATGGTCCTCTATTTTCTTCTACACCCTTCTATGACCTTCTACGCCCTTATATTGCATTCTATGCCCTTCTACTGGCTTCTATGCCCTTCTATGCCCTTCTATGCCCTTCTATTGGCTTCTATGGGCTTCTATGCCCTTCTATTGGCTTCTGTGCCCTTCTATTGACTTCTGTGCCCTTCTATGCCCTTCTATGGCCTTGTATTGGCTTCTATGCCCTTCTATTGGCTGCTATGCGCTTCTATGCCCTTCTATTTGCTTGTATTTTCTTCTATGCCATTCTATGCGCTTCTATTGTCTTCTATTGTCTTCTACTGTCTTCTATGGTCTTCTATTTTCTTGTACGCCCTTCTATGACCTTCTATGGCCTTCTATGCTCTTCTGTGCCTTTCTATGACCTTCTATTGCCTTCTATGCCCTTCCATTGCCTTCTATGCTCTTCTATTGGCTTCTGTGCCCTTCTATGCCCTTCTATTGTCTTCTATGGCCTTCTCTTGGCTTCTATGCCCTTCTATTGGCTTCTATGCCGTTCTATGCCCTTCTGTGCCCTTGTATTGGCTTCTATGCCGTTCTATGCCCTTCTATGCCCTTTTATTGGCTTCTATGCGCTTCTATTGGCTTCTGTGCGATTCTATGCCCTTCTATTGTCTTCTATGCCCTTCTATGCCCTTTTATGGGCTTCTAAGCCCTTCTATGCCCTTCTATGCCCTTCTATGCCCTTCTCTACCCTTCTATTGGCTTATATGCCCTTCTATTGCCTTCTTTGCCCTTCTACTTGCTTCCATGCCCTTCTATTGACTTCTATGCCCTTCTATTGGCTTCTATGCCCTTCTATGCCCTTCTATGCCCTTCTTCTGGCTTCTATGCCCTTCTATTGGCTTCTATGCCCTTCTGTGGTCTTCTATGCCCTTCTATTGGCTTCTATTGGCTTCTTTGCCCTTATATTGGCTTCTATTGTCTTCTGTGCCCTTCTATTGGCTTCTATAGGCTTCTGTGCCCTTCTATTTTATTGTATTGCCTTCTGTGCCCTTTATTTTATTCTATGACCTTCTATTGGCTTCTATTGCCTTCTATTGGCTTTTGTGCCCTTCTATTGGCTTCTATTGGCTTCTTTTGGCTTCTATTGGCTTCTATTGCCTTGTACTGGCTTGTATTGTCTTGTATTGGCTTCTATTGGCTTCTATTGGCTTCTATGGTCTTCTATGGTCTTCTATTTTCTTCTACGCCATTCTATGACCACCTACGCCCTTATATTGCATTCTATGCCTTGTATTGGCTTCTATGCCCTTCTGTTGGCTGCTATGCCCTTCTATGCCATTTTATTGGCTTCTATGCCCTTCTATGCCCTTCTATGCCCTTCTATGGGCTTCTATGCCCTTCTATGCCCTACTAATGGCTTCTATGCCCTTCTATGCTCTTCTATTGGCTTCTATGTCCTTCTATGGGCTTCTATGCCCTTCAATGCTCTTCTGTTGGCTTCTATTGGCTTCTATTTTCTTGTCTTCTCTTCTATGCCCTTCTATTGGCTTCTGTTGGCTTCTGTGCCCTTCTGTTGTCTTCTATTGGTTTTTATTGACTTTTGTGCCCTTCTATTGGCTTCTATTGGCTTCTATTGTCTTGTACTGGCTTGTATTGGATTCTATTGGCTTGTATTGTCTTGTATTGGCTTCTATTGGCTTCTATGCCCTTCTATGCCCTCCTGTTGGCTTCTATGGCCTTGTATGCCCTTCTAATGGCTTCTATGCCCTTCCATGCTCTTCTTTCCCCTTTTGTTGTCTTCTATTGGCTTCTCTTGGCTTTTATGCCCTTGCATTGGGTACTATTGGCTTCTATTGGCTTGTACTGGCTTGTATTGGCTTCTATTTGCTTGTATTGTCTTGTATTGGCTTCTATTGGCTTCTATTGCCTTCTATGGTCTTCTATTGGCTTCTATGCACTTCTGTTGGCTGCTATGCCCTTCTGTGCCCTTCTATTGGCTTCTATGCCCTTCTATGCTCTTCTATTGGCTTCTATGCCCTTCTGTGGTCTTCTATGCCCTTCTATTGGATTCTATTGGCTTCAGTGCCCTTCTATTGGCTTCTATAGGCTTCTGTGCCCTTCTATTATATTGTATTGCCTTCTGTGCCCTTTATTGGATTCTATGCCCGTCTATTGGCTTCTATGGACTTCTATGCCCTTCTATGCCCTTCTATGCCCCTCTATTGGCTTCTATGCCCTTCTGTTGGCTTCTATGCCCTTCTATTGTCTCCTATGCCCTTCTATTGGTTTCTGTGCCTTTCTATTGGCTTCTATGGCCTTTTATGCCCTCCTGTTGGCTTCTATGGCCTTGTATGCCCTTCTATTGGCTTCTATGCCCTTCTATGCCCTTCTATTGTCTTCTATGCTCTGCTATGCCCTTCTATGCCCTTCTATTGTCTTCTGTGCCCTTCTATGGCCTTGTATTGTCTTCTATGCCCTTCTATTGGCTTCTGTGCCCTTCTATGCCCTTCTGTTCCCTTGTATTGGCTTCTATGCCCTTCTATGCCCTTCTATGCGCTTCTATGCCCTTCTATGCCCTTCTATTGTCTTCTATGCTCTGCTATGCCCTTCTATGCCCTTCTATTGTCTTCTGTGCCCTTCTATGGCCTTGTATTGTCTTCTATGCCCTTCTATTGGCTTCTGTGCCCTTCTATGCCCTTCTGTTCCCTTCTATTGGCTTCTATGCCCTTCTATGCCCTTCTATTAGCTTCTATGCCCTTCTGTTGGCTTCTATGCCCTTCTGTTGGCTTCTATGCCCTTCTATTGTCTCCTATGCCCTTCTATTGGCTTCTGTGCCTTTCTATTGGCTTCTCTGCCCTTGTATTGGCTTCTATACGCTTCTATGCCCTTGTGTTGGCTTCTATGGCCTTTTATGCCCTTCTATTGGCTTCTTTTGGCTTCTATTGGCTTGTACTGGCTTGTATTGGCTTCTATTGGCTTGTATTGTCTTGTATTGGCTTCTATTGTCTTCTATGCCCTTCTATGCCCTCCTGTTGGCTTCTATGGCCTTGTATGTCCTTCTATTGGCTTCTATGCCCTTACATGCCCTTCTATCCCCTTCTTTTGGCTTCTGTTGGATTCTATGCTCTTCTATTGGCTTCTATTGGCTTCTATTGACTTGTATTGTCTTGTACTGGCTTGTATTGGCTTCTATTGGCTTGTATTGGCTTCTATTGGCTTCTATTGGCTTCTATGGTCTTCTATGGTCCTCTATTTTCTTCTACACCCTTCTATGACCTTCTACGCCCTTATATTGCATTCTATGCCCTTCTACTGGCTTCTATGCCCTTCTATGCCCTTCTATTGGCTTCTATGGGCTTCTATGCCCTTCTATTGGCTTCTGTGCCCTTCTATTGACTTCTGTGCCCTTCTATGCCCTTCTATGGCCTTGTATTGGCTTCTATGCCCTTCTATTGGCTGCTATGCGCTTCTATGCCCTTCTATTTGCTTGTATTTTCTTCTATGCCATTCTATGCGCTTCTATTGTCTTCTATTGTCTTCTACTGTCTTCTATGGTCTTCTATTTTCTTGTACGCCCTTCTATGACCTTCTATGGCCTTCTATGCTCTTCTGTGCCTTTCTATGACCTTCTATTGCCTTCTATGCCCTTCCATTGCCTTCTATGCTCTTCTATTGGCTTCTGTGCCCTTCTATGCCCTTCTATTGTCTTCTATGGCCTTCTCTTGGCTTCTATGCCCTTCTATTGGCTTCTATGCCGTTCTATGCCCTTCTGTGCCCTTGTATTGGCTTCTATGCCGTTCTATGCCCTTCTATGCCCTTTTATTGGCTTCTATGCGCTTCTATTGGCTTCTGTGCGATTCTATGCCCTTCTATTGTCTTCTATGCCCTTCTATGCCCTTTTATGGGCTTCTAAGCCCTTCTATGCCCTTCTATGCCCTTCTATGCCCTTCTCTACCCTTCTATTGGCTTATATGCCCTTCTATTGCCTTCTTTGCCCTTCTACTTGCTTCCATGCACTTCTATTCACTTCTATGCCCTTCTATTGGCTTCTATGCCCTTCTATGCCCTTCTATGCCCTTCTTCTGGCTTCTATGCCCTTCTATTGGCTTCTATGCCCTTCTGTGGTCTTCTATGCCCTTCTATTGGCTTCTATTGGCTTCTTTGCCCTTATATTGGCTTCTATTGTCTTCTGTGCCCTTCTATTGGCTTCTATAGGCTTCTGTGCCCTTCTATTATATTGTATTGCCTTCTGTGCCCTTTATTTTATTCTATGACCTTCTATTGGCTTCTATTGCCTTCTATTGGCTTTTGTGCCCTTCTATTGGCTTCTATTGGCTTCTTTTGGCTTCTATTGGCTTCTATTGCCTTGTACTGGCTTGTATTGTCTTGTATTGGCTTCTATTGGCTTCTATTGGCTTCTATGGTCTTCTATGGTCTTCTATTTTCTTCTACGCCATTCTATGACCACCTACGCCCTTATATTGCATTCTATGCCTTGTATTGGCTTCTATGCCCTTCTATGCCCTTCTATGCCCTTGTATTGGCTTCTATGCCCTTCTGTTGGCTGCTATGCCCTTCTATGCCATTTTATTGGCTTCTATGCCCTTCTATGCCCTTCTATGCCCTTCTATGGGCTTCTATGCCCTTCTGTGCCCTACTAATGGCTTCTATGCCCTTCTATGCTCTTCTATTGGCTTCTATGTCCTTCTATGGGCTTCTATGCCCTTCAATGCCCTCCTGTTGGCTTCTATGGCCTTGTATTGGCTTCTATTGGCTTCTATGCCCTTCTATGCCCTTCTATGCCATTCTATTGGCTTCTATGCCCTTCTATGGACTTGTATTGGCTTCTATGCCCTTCTGTTGGCTTCTATGCCCTTCTATGCCCTTCTATTGGCTTCTATACCCTTCTATTGGCTTCTAAGCCCTTCTGTTGGCTTCTATGCTCTTCTATTGTCTCCTATGCCCTTCTATTGGCTTCTGTGCCTTTCTATTGGCTTCTGTGCCCTTGTATTGGCTTCTATACCCTTCTATGCCCTTCTTTTGGCTTCTATGGCCTTCTATGCCCTTCTATTGGCTTCTATGCCCTTATATGCCCTTCTATTGGCTTCTATGCCCTTATATGCCCTTCTATTGGCTTCTATGCCCTTGTATGCCCTTCTATTGGCTTCTATGCCCTTCTATTGGCTTCTATGCATTTCTATGCCCTTCTATTGGCTTCTATGCACTTCTATTGGCTTCTATGTCTTTCTATGCCCTTCTATGCCCTTCTCTGGCCTTCTATGTCCTTCTAAGCCATTCTATGCCCTTCTATGCCCTTCTATGCACTTTTATTGGCTTCTATGCCCTTCTGTTGGCTGCTATGCCCTTCTATGCCTTTGTATTGGCTTCTATGCCCTTCTATGCCCTTCTATGGGCTTCTGTGGGCTTCTATGCCCTTCTATTGGCTTCTATGCCCTTCTATGCTTTTCTATTGTCTTCTATACCCTTCTATGCCCCTCTATGGGCTTCTATGCCCTTCTATGCCCTTCTATTGGCTTCTATTGTCTTGTCTTCTCTTCTATGCCCTTCTATTGGCTTCTGTTGGCTTTTATTGGCTTCTGTGCCCTTCTATTGTCTTCTATTGGCTTCTGTGCCCTTCTATTGTCTTCTATTGGCTTCTGTAGCCTTGTATTGGCTTCTATTTGCTTCTGTGCCCTTCTGATGTCTTAATTGGCTTCTATTGTCTTTTGTGCCGTTGTATTGGCTTGTATTGGCTTTTATTGGCTTCTGTTGGCTTCCTTTGGCTTCTACTGGCTTCTATGCCCTTTTATTGGCTTCTTTTGTCTTGTATTGGCTTGTATTGGCTTCTATTGTCTTCTTTTGGCTTCTATTGGCTTCTATGGGTTTCTATTGGCTTCTATTGGCTTCTATGCCCTTCTATGCCCTCCTGTTGGCTTCTATGCCCTTCTATGCCCTTCTATGCCCTTCTATTGGCGTCTATGCTGTTCTATGCCCTTCTATGCCATTCTGTTGGCTTCTATGCCCTTCTATTGTCTCCTATGCCCTTCTATTGGCTTCTGTGCCTTTCTATTGGCTTCTATGCCCTTCTATGCCCTCCTGTTGGCTTCTATGGCCTTCTATTGGCTTCTATTGGCTTCTATGCCCTTCTGTGCCCTTCTATGCCCTTCTATGCCATTCTATTGGCTTCTATGCCCTTCTATGGACTTGTATTGGCTTCTATGCCCTTCTATGCCCTTCTATGGGCTTCTATACCCTTCTATTGGCTTCTATGCCCTTCTGTTGGCTTCTATGCCCTTCTATTGTCTCCTATGCCCTTCTATTGGCTTCTGTGCCTTTCTATTGGCTTCTCTGCCCTTGTATTGGCTTCTATACCCTTCTATGCCCTTCTGTTGGCTTCTATGGCCTTCTATGCCCTTCTATTGGCTTGTATGCCCTTATATGCCCTTCTATTGGCTTCTATGCCCTTGTATGCCCTTCTATTGGCTTCTATGCCCTTCTATTGGCTTCTATGTCCTTCTATGCCCTTCTATGCCCTTCTCTTGGCTACTATGCCCTTCTATGCCTTTGTATTGGCTTCTATGCCCTTCTATGCCCTTCTATGTGCTTCTGTGGGCTTCTATGCCCTTCTATTGGCTTCTATGCCCTTCTATGCTTTTCTATTGTCTTCTATACACTTCTATGCCCTTCTATGGGCTTCTATGCCCTTCTATGCCCTTCTATTGGCTTCTATTGTCTTGTCTTCTCTTCTATGCCCTTCTATTGGCTTCTGTTGGCTTTTATTGGCTTCTGTGCCCTTCTATTGTCTTCTATTGGCTTCTGTGCCCTTCTATTGTCTTCTATTGGCTTCTGTAGCCTTGTATTGGCTTCTATTTGCTTCTGTGCCCTTCTGATGTCTTCTATTGGCTTCTATTGTCTTTTGTGCCGTTGTATTGGCTTGTATTGGCTTTTATTGGCTTCTGTTGGCTTCCTTTGGCTTCTACTGGCTTCTATGCCCTTTTATTGGCTTCTTTTGTCTTGTATGGGCTTGTATTGGCTTCTATTGTCTTCTTTTGGCTTCTATTGGCTTCTATTGGTTTCTATTGGCTTCTATTGGCTTCTATACCCTTCTATGCCCTCCTGTTGGCTTCTATGCCCTTCTATGCCCTTCTATGCCCTACTGTTGGCGTCTATGCTGTTCTATGGCCTTCTATGCATTCTGTTGGCTTCTATGCCCTTCTATTGTCTCCTATGCCCTTGTATTGGCTTCTGTGCCTTTCTATTGGCTTCTATGCCCTTCTATGCCCTCCTGTTGGCTTCTATGGCCTTCTATTGGCTTCTATTGGCTTCTATGCCCTTCTATGCCCTTCTATGCCCTTCTATGCCATTCTATTGGCTTCTATGCCCTTCTATGGACTTGTATTGGCTTCTATGCCCTTCTATTGGCTTCTATGCACTTCCATGCCCTTCTATTGGCTTCTATACCCTTCTATTGGCTTCTATGCCCTTCTGTTGGCTTCTATGCTCTTCTATTGTCTCCTATGCCCTTCTATTGGCTTCTGTGCCTTTCTCTTGGCTTCTGTGCCCTTGTATTGGCTTCTATACCCTTCTATGCCCTTCTGTTGGCTTCTATGGCCTTCTATGCCCTTCTATTGGCTTCTATGCCCTTATATGCCCTTCTATTGGCTTCTATGCCCTTGTATGCCCTTCTATTGGCTTCTATGCATTTCTATGCCCTTCTATTGGCTTCTGTGCCCTTCTATTGGCTTCTATGTCCTTCTATGCCCTTCTATGCCCTTCTCTGGCCTTCTATGTCCTTCTATGCCATTCTATGCCCTTCTATGCCCTTCTATGCACTTTTATTGGCTTCTATGCCCTTCTCTTGGCTGCTATGCCCTTCTATGCCTTTGTATTGGCTTCTATGCCCTTCTATGCCCTTTTATGGGCTTCTGTGGGCTTCTATGCCCTTCTATTGGCTTCTATGCCCTTCTATGCTTTTCTATTGTCTTCTATACACTTCTATGCCCTTCTATGGGCTTCTATGCCCTTCTATGCCCTTCTATTGGCCTCTATTGTCTTGTCTTCTCTTCTATGCCCTTCTATTGGCTTCTGTTGGCTTTTATTGGCTTCTGTGCCCTTCTGTTGTCTTCTGTTGGCTTCTGTAGCCTTGTATTGGCTTCTGTTTGCTTCTGTGCCCTTCTGATGTCTTCTATTGGCTTCTATTGTCTTTTGTGCCGTTGTATTGGCTTGTATTGGCTTTTATTGGCTTCTGTTGGCTTCCTTTGGCTTCTACTGGCTTCTATGCCCTTTTATTGGCTTCTTTTGTCTTGTATTGGCTTGTATTGGCTTCTATTGTCTTCTTTTGGCTTCTATTGGCTTCTATTGGTTTCTATTGGCTTCTATTGGCTTCTATACCCTTCTATGCCCTCCTGTTGGCTTCTATGGCCTTGTATGACCTTCTATTAGCTTCTATGCCCTTCTATGCCCTTCTATGCCCTACTGTTGGCGTCTATGCTGCTCTATGCCCTTCTATGCATTCTGTTGGCTTCTATGCCCTTCTATTGTCTCCTATGCCGTTCTATTGGCTTCTGTGCCTTTCTATTGGCTTCTATGCCCTTCTATGCCCTCCTGTTGGCTTCTATGGCCTTCTATTGGCTTCTATTGGCTTCTATGCCCTTCTATGCCCTTCTATGCCCTTCTATGCCATTCTATTGGCTTCTATGCCCTTCTATGGACTTGTATTGGCTTCTATGCCCTTCTATGCCCTTCTATTGGCTTCTATACCCTTCTATTGGCTTCTATGCCCTTCTGTTGGCTTCTATGCTCTTCTATTGTCTCCTATGCCCTTCTATTGGCTTCTGTGCCTTTCTATTGGCTTCTCTGCCCTTGTATTGGCTTCTATACCCTTCTATGCCCTTCTGTTGGCTTCTATGGCCTTCTATGCCCTTCTATTGGCTTCTATGCCCTTATATGCCCTTCTATTGGCTTCTATGCCCTTGTATGCCCTTCTATTGGCTTCTATGCCCTTCTATTGGCTTCTATGCATTTCTATGCCCTTCTATTGGCTTCTATGCCCTTCTATTGGCTTCTATGTCCTTCTATGCCCTTCTCTGGCCTTCTATGTCCTTCTATGACATTCTATGCCCTTCTGTGCCCTTCTATGCACTTTTATTGGCTTGTATGCCCTTCTGTTGGCTGCTATGCCCTTCTATGCCTTTGTATTGGCTTCTATGCCCTTCTATGGGCTTCTGTGGGCTTCTATGCCCTTCTATTGGCTTCTATGCCCTTCTATGATTTTCTATTGTCTTCTATACACTTCTATGCCCTTCTATGCCCTTCTATTGGCTTCTGTTGTCTTGTCTTCTCTTCTATGCCCTTCTATTGGCTTCTGTTGGCTTTTATTGGCTTCTGTGCCCTGCTATTGTCTTCTATTGGCTTCTGTGCCCTTCTATTGTCTTCTATTGGCTTCTGTAGCCTTGTATTGGCTTCTATTTGCTTCTGTGCCCTTCTGATGTCTTCTATTGTCTTTTGTGCCGTTGTATTGGCTTCTATTGGCTTTTATTGGCTTCTGTTGGCTTCCTTTGGCTTCTACTGGCTTCCATGCCCTTTTATTGGCTTCTTTTGTCTTGTATTGGCTTTTATTGGCTTCTATTGTCTTCTTTTGGCTTCTATTGGCTTCTATTGGTTTCTATTGGCTTCTATTGGCTTCTATGCCCTTCTTTGCCCTCCTGTTGGCTTCTATGGCCTTGTATGTCCTTCTATTGGCTTCTATGCCCTTCTATGCCATTCTGTTGGCTTCTATGCTCTTCTATGCCCTTCTATGCCCTTCTATGCCCTTCTATTGGCTTCTATGGCCTTCTATGCCCTTGTATTGGCTTGTACTGGCTTGTATTGGCTTGTACTGGCTTGTATTGGCTTGTATTGGCTTGTATTGGCTTCTATTGTCTTCTATGCCCTCCTGTTGGCTTCTATAGTCTTGTATGCCCTTCTATTGGCTTCTATGCCCTTCCATGCCTTTCTATCCCCTTCTTTTGGCTTCTGTTGGATTCTATGCTCTTCTATTGGCTTCTATTGGCTTCTATTGGCTCCTATGCCCTTCTATTGGCTTCTACTGGCTTCTATTGGCTTATATTGTCTTGTATTGGCTTCTATTGGCTTCTATTGGGTTCTATGGTCTTCTATGGTCCTCTATTTTCTTCTACACCCTTCTATGAGCTTCTACACCCTTATATTGCATTCTATGCCCTTCTTTTGGCTTCTATGCCCTTCTATGCCCTTTTATTGGCTTCTATGGGCTTCTATGCCCTTGTATTGGCTTCTATGCACTTCTATGCCCTTCTATGGCCTAGTATTGGCTTCTATGCCTTTCTATTGGCTTCTATGCCCTTTTGGTGCCCTTCTATGTCCTTGTATTGGCTTCTATGCCCTTCTATTGGCTTCTATGTCCTTCTATGCCATTCTATGCCCTTCTATGCCCTTCTATGCCCTTGTATTGGCTTCTATGCCCTTCTGTTGGCTGCTATGCCCTTCTATGCCTTTCTATTGGCTTCTATGCCCTGCTATGCCCTTCTATGGGCTTCTGTGGGCTTCTATGCCCTTCTATTGGCTTCTATGCCCTTCTATGCTCTTCTATTGTCTTCTGTACCCTTCTATGCCCTTCTATGGGCTTCTATGCCCTTCTATTGGCTTCTATTGTCTTGTCTTCTCTTCTATGCCCTTCTATTGGCTTCTGTTGGCTTCTATTGGCTTCTGTGCCCTTCTATTGTCTTCTATGGGCTTCTGTGCCCTTCTAATGTATTCTATTGGCTTCTGTAGCCTTGTATTGGCTTCTATTTGCTTCTGTGCCCTTCTGATGTCTTTTATTGGCTTCTATTGTCTTTTGTGCCGTTGTATTGACTTGTATTGGCTTTTATTGGCTTCTGTTGGCTTCCTTTGGCTTCTACTGTCTTCTATGCCCTTTTATTGTCTTCTTTTGTCTTGTATGGGCTTGTATTGGCTTCTACTGTCTTCTTTGGCTTCTATTGGCTTCTATTGGTTTCTATTGGCTTCTATTGGCTTCTATGCCCTTCTATGCCCTCCTGTTGGCTTCTATGGCCTTGCATGTCCTTCTATTGGCTTCTATTGGCTTCTATGCCCTTCTATGCCCTTCTATGCCCTTCTATTGGCTTCTATGCTCTTCTATGCTCTTCTATGCCCTTCTATGCCCTTCTATTGGGTTCTATGGCCTTCTCTGCCCTTCTATTGGCTTGTACTGGCTTGTATTGGCTTGTACTGGCTTGTATTGGCTTGTATTGGCTTCTGTTGGCTTCTATTGGCTTCTATGCCCTCCTGTTGGCTTCTATGGCCTTGTATGCCCTTCTGTTGGCTTCTATGCCCTTCCATGCCTTTCTATACCCTTCTTTTGGCTTCTGTTGGATTCTATGCTCTTCTATTGGCTTCTATTGGCTTCTATTGGCTTCTATGCCCTTCTATTGGCTTCTACTGGCTTCTATGGCTTGTATTGTCTTGTACTGGTTTCTATTGGCTTGTATTGGCTTCTATGATCTTCTATGGTCCGCTATTTTCTTCTACACCCTTCTATGAACTTCTACGCCCTTATATTGCATTCTATGCCCTTCTATTGGCTTCTATGCCCTTCTATGCCCTTCTATTGGCTTCTATGGGCTTCTATGCCCTTGTATTGGCTTCTATGCCCTTCTATGCCCTTCTATGGCCTTGTATTGGCTTCTATGCCCTTCTATTGGCTTCTATGCCCTTCTATGCCCTCCTGTTGGCTTCTATGGCCTTGCATGTCCTTCTATTGGCTTCTATTGGCTTCTATGCCCTTCTATGCCCTTCTATGCCCTTCTATTGGCTTCTATGCCCTTCTATGGACTTGTATTGGCTTCTATGCCCTTCTATTGGCTTCTATGCACTTCCATGCCCTTCTATTGGCTTCTATACCCTTCTATTGGCTTCTATGCCCTTCTGTTGGCTTCTATGCTCTTCTATTGTCTCCTATGCCCTTCTATTGGCTTCTGTGCCTTTCTCTTGGCTTCTGTGCCCTTGTATTGGCTTCTATACCCTTCTATGCCCTTCTGTTGGCTTCTATGGCCTTCTATGCCCTTCTATTGGCTTCTATGCCCTTATATGCCCTTCTATTGGCTTCTATGCCCTTGTATGCCCTTCTATTGGCTTCTATGCATTTCTATGCCCTTCTATTGGCTTCTGTGCCCTTCTATTGGCTTCTATGTCCTTCTATGCCCTTCTATGCCCTTCTCTGGCCTTCTATGTCCTTCTATGCCATTCTATGCCCTTCTATGCCCTTCTATGCACTTTTATTGGCTTCTATGCCCTTCTCTTGGCTGCTATGCCCTTCTATGCCTTTGTATTGGCTTCTATGCCCTTCTATGCCCTTTTATGGGCTTCTGTGGGCTTCTATGCCCTTCTATTGGCTTCTATGCCCTTCTATGCTTTTCTATTGTCTTCTATACACTTCTATGCCCTTCTATGGGCTTCTATGCCCTTCTATGCCCTTCTATTGGCCTCTATTGTCTTGTCTTCTCTTCTATGCCCTTCTATTGGCTTCTGTTGGCTTTTATTGGCTTCTGTGCCCTTCTGTTGTCTTCTGTTGGCTTCTGTAGCCTTGTATTGGCTTCTGTTTGCTTCTGTGCCCTTCTGATGTCTTCTATTGGCTTCTATTGTCTTTTGTGCCGTTGTATTGGCTTGTATTGGCTTTTATTGGCTTCTGTTGGCTTCCTTTGGCTTCTACTGGCTTCTATGCCCTTTTATTGGCTTCTTTTGTCTTGTATTGGCTTGTATTGGCTTCTATTGTCTTCTTTTGGCTTCTATTGGCTTCTATTGGTTTCTATTGGCTTCTATTGGCTTCTATACCCTTCTATGCCCTCCTGTTGGCTTCTATGGCCTTGTATGACCTTCTATTAGCTTCTATGCCCTTCTATGCCCTTCTATGCCCTACTGTTGGCGTCTATGCTGCTCTATGCCCTTCTATGCATTCTGTTGGCTTCTATGCCCTTCTATTGTCTCCTATGCCGTTCTATTGGCTTCTGTGCCTTTCTATTGGCTTCTATGCCCTTCTATGCCCTCCTGTTGGCTTCTATGGCCTTCTATTGGCTTCTATTGGCTTCTATGCCCTTCTATGCCCTTCTATGCCCTTCTATGCCATTCTATTGGCTTCTATGCCCTTCTATGGACTTGTATTGGCTTATATGCCCTTCTGTTGGCTTCTATGCTCTTCTATTGTCTCCTATGCCCTTCTATTGGCTTCTGTGCCTTTCTATTGGCTTCTCTGCCCTTGTATTGGCTTCTATACCCTTCTATGCCCTTCTGTTGGCTTCTATGGCCTTCTATGCCCTTCTATTGGCTTCTATGCCCTTATATGCCCTTCTATTGGCTTCTATGCCCTTGTATGCCCTTCTATTGGCTTCTATGCCCTTCTATTGGCTTCTATGCATTTCTATGCCCTTCTATTGGCTTCTATGCCCTTCTATTGGCTTCTATGTCCTTCTATGCCCTTCTCTGGCCTTCTATGTCCTTCTATGACATTCTATGCCCTTCTGTGCCCTTCTATGCACTTTTATTGGCTTGTATGCCCTTCTGTTGGCTGCTATGCCCTTCTATGCCTTTGTATTGGCTTCTATGCCCTTCTATGGGCTTCTGTGGGCTTCTATGCCCTTCTATTGGCTTCTATGCCCTTCTATGATTTTCTATTGTCTTCTATACACTTCTATGCCCTTCTATGCCCTTCTATTGGCTTCTGTTGTCTTGTCTTCTCTTCTATGCCCTTCTATTGGCTTCTGTTGGCTTTTATTGGCTTCTGTGCCCTGCTATTGTCTTCTATTGGCTTCTGTGCCCTTCTATTGTCTTCTATTGGCTTCTGTAGCCTTGTATTGGCTTCTATTTGCTTCTGTGCCCTTCTGATGTCTTCTATTGTCTTTTGTGCCGTTGTATTGGCTTCTATTGGCTTTTATTGGCTTCTGTTGGCTTCCTTTGGCTTCTACTGGCTTCCATGCCCTTTTATTGGCTTCTTTTGTCTTGTATTGGCTTTTATTGGCTTCTATTGTCTTCTTTTGGCTTCTATTGGCTTCTATTGGTTTCTATTGGCTTCTATTGGCTTCTATGCCCTTCTTTGCCCTCCTGTTGGCTTCTATGGCCTTGTATGTCCTTCTATTGGCTTCTATGCCCTTCTATGCCATTCTGTTGGCTTCTATGCTCTTCTATGCCCTTCTATGCCCTTCTATGCCCTTCTATTGGCTTCTATGGCCTTCTATGCCCTTGTATTGGCTTGTACTGGCTTGTATTGGCTTGTACTGGCTTGTATTGGCTTGTATTGGCTTGTATTGGCTTCTATTGTCTTCTATGCCCTCCTGTTGGCTTCTATAGTCTTGTATGCCCTTCTATTGGCTTCTATGCCCTTCCATGCCTTTCTATCCCCTTCTTTTGGCTTCTGTTGGATTCTATGCTCTTCTATTGGCTTCTATTGGCTTCTATTGGCTCCTATGCCCTTCTATTGGCTTCTACTGGCTTCTATTGGCTTATATTGTCTTGTATTGGCTTCTATTGGCTTCTATTGGGTTCTATGGTCTTCTATGGTCCTCTATTTTCTTCTACACCCTTCTATGAGCTTCTACACCCTTATATTGCATTCTATGCCCTTCTTTTGGCTTCTATGCCCTTCTATGCCCTTTTATTGGCTTCTATGGGCTTCTATGCCCTATGCTTGTTTGGCTTCTATGCACTTCTATGCCCTTCTATGGCCTAGTATTGGCTTCTATGCCTTTCTATTGGCTTCTATGCCCTTTTGGTGCCCTTCTATGTCCTTGTATTGGCTTCTATGCCCTTCTATTGGCTTCTATGTCCTTCTATGCCATTCTATGCCCTTCTATGCCCTTCTATGCCCTTGTATTGGCTTCTATGCCCTTCTGTTGGCTGCTATGCCCTTCTATGCCTTTCTATTGGCTTCTATGCCCTGCTATGCCCTTCTATGGGCTTCTGTGGGCTTCTATGCCCTTCTATTGGCTTCTATGCCCTTCTATGCTCTTCTATTGTCTTCTGTACCCTTCTATGCCCTTCTATGGGCTTCTATGCCCTTCTATGCCCTTCTATTGGCTTCTGTTGTCTTGTCTTCTCTTCTATGCCCTTCTATTGGCTTCTGTTGGCTTCTATTGGCTTCTGTGCCCTTCTATTGTCTTCTATGGGCTTCTGTGCCCTTCTAATGTATTCTATTGGCTTCTGTAGCCTTGTATTGGCTTCTATTTGCTTCTGTGCCCTTCTGATGTCTTTTATTGGCTTCTATTGTCTTTTGTGCCGTTGTATTGACTTGTATTGGCTTTTATTGGCTTCTGTTGGCTTCCTTTGGCTTCTACTGTCTTCTATGCCCTTTTATTGTCTTCTTTTGTCTTGTATGGGCTTGTATTGGCTTCTACTGTCTTCTTTTGGCTTCTATTGGCTTCTATTGGTTTCTATTGGCTTCTATTGGCTTCTATGCCCTTCTATGCCCTCCTGTTGGCTTCTATGGCCTTGCATGTCCTTCTATTGGCTTCTATTGGCTTCTATGCCCTTCTATGCCCTTCTATGCCCTTCTATTGGCTTCTATGCTCTTCTATGCTCTTCTATGCCCTTCTATGCCCTTCTATTGGGTTCTATGGCCTTCTCTGCCCTTCTATTGGCTTGTACTGGCTTGTATTGGCTTGTACTGGCTTGTATTGGCTTGTATTGGCTTCTGTTGGCTTCTATTGGCTTCTATGCCCTCCTGTTGGCTTCTATGGCCTTGTATGCCCTTCTGTTGGCTTCTATGCCCTTCCATGCCTTTCTATACCCTTCTTTTGGCTTCTGTTGGATTCTATGCTCTTCTATTGGCTTCTATTGGCTTCTATTGGCTTCTATGCCCTTCTATTGGCTTCTACTGGCTTCTATTGGCTTGTATTGTCTTGTACTGGTTTCTATTGGCTTGTATTGGCTTCTATGATCTTCTATGGTCCGCTATTTTCTTCTACACCCTTCTATGAACTTCTACGCCCTTATATTGCATTCTATGCCCTTCTATTGGCTTCTATGCCCTTCTATGCCCTTCTATTGGCTTCTATGGGCTTCTATGCCCTTGTATTGGCTTCTATGCCCTTCTATGCCCTTCTATGGCCTTGTATTGGCTTCTATGCCCTTCTATTGGCTTCTATGCCCTTCTATGCCCTTCTATGCCCTTGTATTGGCTTCTATGCCCTGCTGTTTGCTTCTACGCCTTTCTGTGCCCTTCTATTGGCTTCTACTGGCTTCTATTGGCTTGTATTGTCTTGTACTGGCTTGTATTGGCTTGTATTGTCTTGTATTGGCTTCTGTTGGCTTCTGTGGTCTTCTATGGTCCTCTATTTTCTTCTACACCCTTCTATGACCTTCTACGCCCTTATATTGCATTGTATGCCTTTCTCTTGGCTTCTATGCCCTTCTATGACCTTCTCTGCCCTTCTATTGGCTTCTATTGGCTTCTATGCCCTTCTATTGACTTCTATGCCCTTCTATTGGCTTCTATGCCCTTCTATTGTCTTCTATGCCCTTTTGGTGGCTTCTATGCCCTTCTACTGGCTTCTATGACCTTCTGTTTGCTTCTATGCGCTGTATTGGCTTCTGTGCCCTTGTATTGGCTTCAATGCCCTTCTGTTGGCTTCTGTGCCCTTCTATGCCCTTTTATTGGCTTCTATGCCATTCTGTTGGCTTCTATGCACTTCTATTGGCTGGTATTGGCTTCTGTTGGCTTCTGTCCCTGTCGATTGGCTTGTATGGGCTTCTGTGCCCTTGTATTGGATTGTATAGGCTTCTGTGCCCTTCTGTTGGCTTCTCTTGGCTTCTATGGGCTTTTGTGCCCTTGTACTGGCTTGTATTGGCTTCTTTTGGGTTTTATTGGCTTCTATGCTCTTCTATGGGCTTCTCTGCCCTTCTACTGGCTTCTATTGGCTTGTATTGGCTTCTATTGGCTTCTATTGGCTTCTATTGGCTTCTATTGGCTTCTATTGGCTTGTCTTCTATCGGCTTCTATGCCCTTCTATTGACTTCTGTGCCCTTCTATTGGCTTCTATGCCCTTCTATGCCCTTCTATTGACTTCTATGCCCTTCTATTCTCTTCTATGCCCTTCTATGCCCTTCTATGGGCTTCTATGCCCTTTTATGGGCTTGTATGGACGTTTATGGGCTTCTGCGGGCTTCTATGGGCTTCTATGCCCTTCTGTGCCCTTCTATTGGCTTCTATGCTCTTCTATTGGTTTCTATGCCGTTCTAAGCCGTTCTATTGGCTTCTATGCCCTTCTGTGCCCTTCTATGCCCTTCTATGCTTTTCTTTTAGCTTCTATGCCTTTTTATTGGCTTCTATGCCCTTCTATGCCCTTCTATTGCCTTCTATTGGCTTCTATGCCCTTCTATTGGCTTCTATGCATTTCTATGCCCTTCTGTTGCGTTCTATGCCCTTCTATTGGCTTCTATGTCCTCTATTGTCTTCTATGCCCTTCTAAGCCCTTCTCTGCCCCTCTATTGTCTCCTATGCCCTTCTATGCGTTCTCTTGGCTTCTATGCCCTTCTATGCCCTTTTATTGCCTTCTGTGTGCTTCTTTTGTCTTCTATGCCCTTCTATGCCCTTCTATTGGCTTCTATGCCCTTCTATTGCCTTCTATGCCCTTCTATTGGCTTCTATGCCCTTCTATTGTCTTCTATGCCCTTTTGGTGGCTTCTATGCCCTTCTACTGGTTATATGAGCTTCTGTTGGCTTCTATGCGCTGTATTGGCTTCTATGCCCTTGTATTGGCTTCTATGCCCTTCTATTGGCTTCTATGGCCTTCTATGCCCGTCTATTGGCTTCTGTGCCCTTCTATTGGCTTCTGTGCACTTCTATTGGCTGCTATTGGCTTCTATTGGCTTCTGTGCCCTTCAATTGTATTCTATTGGCTTATACGCCCTTCTATTGGCTTCAGTTGGCTTCTGTGCCTTTCTATTGGCTTCTATGGGCTTCTGTGCCCTTGTATTGGATTGTATAGGCTTCTGTGCCCTTCTGTTGGCTTCTCTTGGCTTCTATGGGCTTTTGTGCCCTTCTACTGGCTTGTATTGGCTTCTTTTGGCTTCTATTGGCTTCTATGCTCTTCTATGGGCTTCTCTGCCCTTCTACTGGCTTCTATTGGCTTGTATTGGCTTCTATTGGCTTCTCTTCTATCGGCTTCTATGCCCTTCTATTGACTTCTGTGCCCTTCTATTGGCTTCTGTGCCCTTCTATGCCCTTCTATTGGCTTCTATGACCTTCTATTGGCTTCTATGCCCTTTTGTGACCGTCTATGGGCTTCTATGCCCTTCTATGGGCTTATATGGACGTTTATGGGCTTCTGCGGGCTTCTATGCTCTTCTATTAGCTTCTATGCCCTTGTATTGGCTTCTATGCCTTTCTAAGCCCTTCTATTGGCTTCTATTGGCTTCTATTGGCTTCTATTGGCTTCTATTGGCTTCTATTGGCTTCTATTGGCTTCTATGCCCTTCTATGCCCTTCTATTGGCTTCTATTGGCTTCTATGCCCTTCTATTGCCTTCCATTGGCTTCTATGCCCTTCTATGCCCTTCTATTGGCTTCTATGCATTTCTATGCCCTTCTATTGGCTTCTATGCCCTTTTATTGGCTTCTATGTCCTTCTATGCCCTTCTATGCCCTTCTCTGGCCTTCTATGTCCTTCTATGCCATTCTATGCCCTTCTATGCCCTTGTATTGGCTTCTATGCCCTTCTGTTGGCTGCTATGCCCTTCTATGCCTTTCTATTGGCTTCTATGCCCTTCTATGCCCTTCTATGGGCTTCTGTGGGCTTCTATGCCCTTCTGTTGGCTTCTATGCCCTTCTATGCTTTTCTATTGTCTTCCATACCCTTCTATGCCCTTCTATGGGCTTCTATGCCCTTCTATGCCCTTCTATTGGCTTCTATTGTCTTGTCTTCTCTTCTATGCCCTTCTATTGGCTTCTGTTGGCTTCTATTGGCTTCTGTGCCCTTCTGTTGTCTTCTATTGGCTTCTGTGCCCTTCTATTGTCTTCTATTGGCTTCTGTAGCCTTGTATTGGCTTCTATTTGCTTCTGTGCCCTTCTGATGTCTTAATTGGCTTCTATTGTCTTTTGTGCCGTTGTATTGGCTTGTATTGGCTTTTATTGGCTTCTGTTGTCTTCCTTTGGCTTCTACTGTCTTCTATGCCCTTTTATTGTCTTCTTTTGTCTTGTATGGGCTTGTATTGGCTTCTATTGTCTTCTTTTGGCTTCTATTGGCTTCTATTGGTTTCTATTGGCTTCTATTGGCTTCTATGCCCTTCTATGCCCTCCTGTTGACTTCTATGGCCTTGTATGTCCTTCTATTGGCTTCTATTGGCTTCTATTGGTTTCTATTGGCTTCTATTGGCTTCTATGCTCTTCTATGCCCTTCTATTGGCTTCTATGGCCTTCTATGCCCTTCTATTGGCTTGTATTGGCTTGTACTGGCTTGTATTGGCTTGTACTGGCTTGTATTGGCTTGTATTGGCTTCTATTGGCTTCTATTGACTTCTATGGGCTTCTATGCCCTCCTGTTGGCTTCTATGGCCTTGTATGCCCTTGTGTTGGCTTCTATGCCCTTCCATGCCTTTCTATCCCCTTCTTTTGGCTTCTGTTGGATTCTATGCTCTTCTATTGGCTTCTATTGGCTTCTATGCCCTTCTATTGGCTTCTACTGGCTTCTATTGGCTTGTATTGTCTTGTACTGGCTTGTATTGGATTCTGTTGGCTTGTATTGTCTTGTATTGGCTTCTATTGGCTTCTATTGGCTTCTATGGTCTTCTATGGTCCTCTATTTTCTTCTACACCCTTCTATGACCTTCTACGCCCTTATATTGCATTCTATGCCCTTCTATTGGCTTCTATGCCCTTCTATGCCCTTCTATTGGCTTCTATGGGCTTCTATGCCCTTGTATTGGCTTCTATGCCCTTCTATTGGCTTCTATGCATTTCTATGCCCTTCTGTTGCCTTCTATGCCCTTCTATTGGCTTCTATGTCCTCTATTGTCTTCTATGCCCTTCTAAGCCCTTCTCTGCCCCTCTATTGTCTCCTATGCCCTTTTATGCGTTCTCTTGGCTTCTATGCCCTTCTATGCCCTTTTATTGCCTTCTGTGTGCTTCTTTTGTCTTCTATGGCCTTCTATGC
This sequence comes from Strix aluco, assembly GCF_031877795.1. NCBI lineage: Eukaryota > Metazoa > Chordata > Aves > Strigiformes > Strigidae > Strix > Strix aluco. The sequence continues at coordinate 17,996,149 of NC_133933.1, forward strand.
CCTTCTATTGTCTTCTATGACCTTCTCTTGGCTTCTATGCCATTCTATTGGCTTCTATGCCCTTCTGTGCCCTTCTATGCCCTTGTATTGGCTTCTATGCCCTTCTATGCCCTTGTATGCCCTTGTATTGTCTTCTATGCCCTTCTGTTGGCTGCTATGCCCTTTATTTGGCTTCTATGCCCTTCTATGAACTTCTATTGGTTTCTATGCCCTTCTATGCCCTTCTATTGGCTTCTATTCCCTTCTATTGTCTTCTATGCCCTTTTGGTGGCTTCTATGCCCTTCTACTGGCTTATATGAGCTTCTGTTGGCTTCTATGCGCTGTATTGGCTTCTATGCCCTTGTATTGGCTTCTATGCCCTTGTATTGGCTTCTATACCCTTGTATTGGCTTCTATGCCCTTCTATGCCCGTCTATTGGCTTCTATGCGCTTCTATTGGCTTCTGTGCACTTCTATTGGCTGCTATTGGCTTCTGTTGGCTTCTGTGCCCTTCAATTGTATTCTATTGGCTTATACGCCCTTCTATTGGCTTCAGTTGGCTTCTGTGCCTTTCTATTGGCTGCTATGGGCTTCTGTGCCCTTGTATTGGATTGTATAGGCTTCTGTGCCCTTCTGTTGGCTTCTCTTGGCTTCTATGGGCTTTTGTGCCCTTCTACTGGCTTGTATTGGCTTCTTTTGGCTTCTATTGGCTTCTATGCTCTTCTATGGGCTTCTCTGCCCTTCTACTGGCTTCTATTGGCTTGTATTGGCTTCTATTGGCTTCTCTTCTATCAGCTTCTATGCCCTTCTATTGACTTCTGTGCCCTTCTATTGGCTTCTGTGCCCTTCTATGCCCTTTTATTGGCTTCTATGACCTTCTATTGGCTTCTATGCCCTTTTGTGAACGTCTATGGGCTTCTATGCCCTTCTGTGGGCTTATATGGACGTTTATGGGCTTCTGCGGGCTTCTATGGGTTTCTATGGGCTTCTATGCCCTTCTATTGGCTTCTATGCTCTTCTATTAGCTTCTATGCCCTTTTATTGGCTTCTATGCCGTTCTAAGCCCTTCTATTGGCTTCTATTGGCTTCTATTGGCTTCTATGCCCTTCTATGCCCTTCTATGCCCTTCTATTGGCTTCTATGCCCTTCTATGCCCTTCTATTGCCTTCCATTGGCTTCTATGCCCTTCTATGCCCTTCTATTGGCTTCTATGCATTTCTATGCCCTTCTATTGGCTTCTATGCCCTTTTATTGGCTTCTATGTCCTTCTATGCCCTTCTATGCCCTTCTCTGGCCTTCTATGTCCTTCTATGCCATTCTATGCCCTTCTATGCCCTTGTATTGGCTTCTATGCCCTTCTGTTGGCTGCTATGCCCTTCTATGCCTTTGTATTGGCTTCTATGCCCTTCTATGCCCTTCTATGGGATTCTATGGTCTTCTATGCCCTTCTGTTGGCTTCTATGCCCTTCTATGCTCTTCTATTGTCTTCTATACCCTTCTATGCCCTTCTATGGGCTTCTATGCCCTTCTATGCCCTTCTATTGGCCTCTATTGTCTTGTCTTCTCTTCTATGCCCTTCTATTGGCTTCTGTTGGCTTCTATTGGCTTCTGTGCCCTTCTATTGTCTTCTATGGTCTTCTGTGCCCTTCTATTGTCTTCTATTGGCTTCTGTAGCCTTGTATTGGCTTCTATTTGCTTCTGTGCCCTTCTGATGTCTTTTATTGGCTTCTATTGTCTTTTGTGCCATTGTATTGGCTTGTATTGGCTTTTATTGGCTTCTGTTGGCTTCCTTTGGCTTCTACTGTCTTCTATGCCCTTTTATTGTCTTCTTTTGTCTTGTATGGGCTTGTATTGGCTTCTATTGTCTTCTTTGGCTTCTATTGGCTTCTATTGGTTTCTATTGGCTTCTATTGGCTTCTATGCCCTTCTATGCCCTCCTGTTGGCTTCTATGGCCTTGTATGTCCTTCTATTGGCTTCTATTGGCTTCTATTGGCTTCTATGCCCTTCTATTGGCTTCTACTGGCTTCTATTGGCTTGTATTGTCTTGTACTGGCTTGTATTGGATTCTGTTGGCTTGTATTGTCTTTTATTGGCTTCTATTGGCTTCTATTGGCTTCTGTGGTCTTCTATGGTCCTCTATTTTCTTCTACACCCTTCTATGACCTTCTACGCCCTTATATTGCATTCTATGCCCTTCTATTGGCTTCTATGCCCTTCTATGCCCTTCTATTGGCTTCTATGGGCTTCTATGCCCTTGTATTGGCTTCTATGCCCTTCTATTGGCTTCTATGCATTTCTATGCCCTTCTGTTGCCTTCTATGCCCTTCTATTGGCTTCTATGTCCTCTATTGTCTTCTATGCCCTTCTAAGCCCTTCTCTGCCCCTCTATTGTCTCCTATGCCCTTCTATGCGTTCTCTTGGCTTCTATGCCCTTCTATGCCCTTTTATTGCCTTCTGTGTGCTTCTTTTGTCTTCTATGCCCTTCTATGCCCTTCTATTGTCTTCTATGGCCTTCTCTTGGCTTCTATGCTATTCTATTGGCTTCTATGCCCTTCTATGCCCTTCTATGCCCTTGTATTGGCTTCTATGCCCTTCTATGCCCTTGTATGCCCTTGTATTGTCTTCTATGCCCTTCTGTTGGCTGCTATGCCCTTTTTTTGGCTTCTATGCCCTTCTATGCCCTTCTATTGGCTTCTATGCCCTTCTATGCCCTTCTATTGGCTTCTATGCCCTTCTATTGCCTTCTATGCCCTTCTATGCCCTTCTATTGGCTTCTATGCCCTTCTATTGTCTTCTATGCCGTTTTGGTGGCTTCTATGCCCTTCTACTGGCTTATATGAGCTTCTGTTGGCTTCTATGCGCTGTATTGGCTTCTATGCCCTTGTATTGGCTTCTATGCCCTTCTATTGGCTTCTATGGCCTTCTATGCCCGTCTATTGGCTTCTGTGCCCTTCTATTGGCTTCTGTGCACTTCTATTGGCTGCTATTGGCTTCTATTGGCTTCTGTGCCCTTCAATTGTATTCTATTGGCTTATACGCCCTTCTATTGGCTTCGGTTGGCTTCTATGCCCTTCTATTGGCTTCTATACCCTTCTGTTACCGTCTATGGGCTTCTATGCCCTTCTATGGGCTTATAGGGACGTTTATGGGCTTCTGTGGGCTTCTATGGGCTTCTATGCTCTTCTATTAGCTTCTATGCCCTTGTATTGGCTTCTATGCCATTCTAAGCCCTTCTATTGGCTTCTATTGGCTTCTATTGGCTTCTATTGGCTTCTATGCCCTTCTATGCCCTTGTATTGGCTTCTATGCTCTTCTATTCCCTTCTATTGCCTTCCATTGGCTTCTATGCCCTTCTATGCCCTTCTATTGGCTTCCATGCCCTTCTATTGGCTTCTATGCATTTCTATGCCCTTCTATTGGCTTCTATGCCCTTTTATTGGCTTCTATGTCCTTCTATGCCCTTCTATGCCCTTCTCTGGCCTTCTATGTCCTTCTATGCCATTCTATGCCCTTCTATGCCCTTGTATTGGCTTCTATGCCCTTCTTTTGGCTGCTATGCCCTTCTATGCCTTTGTATTGGCTTCTATGCCCTTCTATGCTCTTCTATTGTCTTCTATACCCTTCTATGCCCTTCTATGGTCTTCTATGCCCTTCTATTGGCTTCTATGCCCTTCTATGCTTTTCTATTGTCTTCTATACCCTTCTATGCTCTTCTATGGGCTTCTATGCCCTTCTATGCCCTTCTATTGGCTTCTCTTGTCTTGTCTTCTCTTCTATGCCCTTCTATTGGCTTCTGTTGGCTTCTATTGGCTTCTGTGCCCTTCTATTGTCTTCTATTGGCTTCTGTGCCCTTCTATTGTCTTCTATTGGCTTCTGTAGCCTTGTATTGGCTACTATTTGCTTCTGTGCCCTTCTGATGTCTTCTATTGGCTTCTATTGTCTTTTGTGCCGTTGTATTGGCTTGTATTGGCTTTTATTGGCTTCTATTGGCTTCCTTTGGCTTCTACTGTCTTCTATGCCCTTTTATTGTCTTCTTTTGTCTTGTATGGGCTTGTATTGGCTTCTATTGTCTTCTTTTGGCTTCTCTTGGCTTCTATTGGTTTCTATTGGCTTCTGTGCTCTTCTATGCCCTTCTATGCCCTTCTATGCCCTTCTATTGGCTTCTATGGCCTTCTATGCCCTTGTATTGGCTTCTATTGGCTTGTATTGGCTTGTACTGGCTTGTATTGGCTTGTGTTGGCTTCTATTGGCTTCTATTGACTTCTATTGGCTTCTATGCCCTCCTGTTGGCTTCTATGGCCTTGTATGCCCTTCTATTGGCTTCTATGCCCTTCCATGCCTTTCTATCCCCTTCTTTTGGCTTCTGTTGGATTCTATGCTCTTCTATTGGCTTCTATTGGCTTCTATTGGCTTCTATGCCCTTCTATTGGCTTCTACTGGCTTCTATTGGCTTGTATTGTCTTGTACTGGCTTGTATTGGATTCTGTTGGCTTGTATTGTCTTGTATTGGCTTCTATTGGCTTCTATTGGCTTCTATGGTCTTCTATGGTCCTCTATTTTCTTCTACACCCTTCTATGACCTTCTACGCCCTTATATTGCATTCTATGCCCTTCTATTGGCTTCTATGCCCTTCTATTGGCTTCTATGGGCTTCTATGCCCTTGTATTGGCTTCTATGCCCTTCTATTGGCTTCTATGCCCTTCTATGCCCTTCTATGTCCTTGTATTGGCTTCTATGCCCTCCAGTTTGCTTCTACGCCTTTCTATGCCCTTCTATTGGCTTCTACTGGCTTCTATTGGCTTGTATTGTCTTGTACTGCCTTGTATTGGCTTCTATTGGCTTGTATTGTCTTGGCTTCTATTGGCTTCTATTGGCTTCTATGGTCTTCTATGGTCCTCTATTTTATTCTACACCTTTCTATGACCTTCTACGCCCTTATATTGCATTCTATGCCCTTCTATTGGCTTCTATGCCCTTCTATGACCTTCTATGCCTTTCTATTGCCTTCTATGCCCTTCTATTGCCTTCTATGCCCTTCTATTGCCTTCTATGCCCTTTTGGTGGCTTCTATGCCCTTCTACTGGCTTCTATGACCTTCTGTTGGCTTCTATGCCCTTTTGGTGCCCTTCTATGTCCTTCTATTGGCTTCTATGCCCTTCTATTGGCTTCTATGTCCTTCTATGCCATTCTATGCCCTTCTATGCCCTTCTATGCCGTTGTATTGGCTTCTATGCCCTTCTGTTGGCTGCTATGCCCTTCTATGCCTTTCTATTGGCTTCTATGGCCTTCTATGCCCTTCTATGCCCTTCTATTGGCTTCTATGGCCTTCTATGCCCGTCTATTGGCTTCTATGCCCTTCTATTGGCTTCTGTGCACTTCTATTGGCTGCTATTGGGTTCTGTTGGCTTCTGTGCCCTTCAATTGTATTCTATTGGCTTATACGCCCTTCTATTGGCTTCAGTTGGCTTCTGTGCCTTTCTATTGGCTTCTATGCGCTTCTGTGCCCTTGTATTGGATTGTATAGGCTTCTGTGCCCTTCTGTTGGCTTCTCTTGGCTTCTATGGGCTTCTCTGCCCTTCTACTGGCTTCTATTGGCTTGTATTGGCTTCTATTGGCTTCTCTTCTATCGGCTTCTATGCCCTTCTATTGACTTCTGTGCCCTTCTATTGGCTTCTGTGCCCTTCTATGCCCTTCTATTGGCTTCTATGACCTTCTATTGGCTTCTATGCCCTTTTGTGAACGTCTATGGGCTTCTATGCCCTTCTATGGGCTTATATGGACTTTTATGGGCTTCTGCGGGCTTCTATGGGCTTCTATGGGCTTCTATGCCCTTCTATTGGCTTCTATGCTCTTCTATTAGCTTCTATGCCCTTGTATTGGCTTCTATGCCGTTCTAAGCCCTTTTATTGGCTTCTATTGGCTTCTATTGGCTTCTATTGGCTTCTATTGGCTTCTATTGGCTTCTATGCCCTTCTATGCCCTTCTATTGGCTTCTATGCCCTTCTATGCCCTTCTATTGCCTTCCATTGGCTTCTATGCCCTTCTATTGGCTTCAATGCATTTCTATGCCCTTCTATTGGCTTCTATGCCCTTTTATTGGCTTCTATGTCCTTCTATGCCCTTCTATGCCCTTCTCTGGCCTTCTATGTCCTTCTATGCCATTCTATGCCCTTCTATGCCCTTGTATTGGCTTCTATGCCCTTCTGTTGGCTGCTATGCCCTTCTATGCCTTTGTATTGGCTTCTATGCCCTTCTATGCCCTTCTATGGGCTTCTGTGGGCTTCTATGCCCTTCTGTTGGCTTCTATGCCCTTCTATGCTCTTCTATTGTCTTCTATACCCTTCTATGCCGTTCTATGGGCTTCTATGCCCTTCTATGCCCTTCTATTGGCCTCTATTGTCTTGTCTTCTCTTCTATGCCCTTCTATTGGCTTCTGTTGGCTTCTATTGGCTTCTGTGCCCTTCTATTGTCTTCTATGGTCTTCTGTGCCCTTCTATTGTCTTCTATTGGCTTCTGTAGCCTTGTATTGGCTTCTATTTGCTTCTGTGCCCTTCTGATGTCTTTTATTGGCTTCTATTGTCTTTTGTGCCATTGTATTGGCTTGTATTGGCTTTTATTGGCTTCTGTTGGCTTCCTTTGGCTTCTACTGTCTTCTATGCCCTTTTATTGTCTTCTTTTGTCTTGTATGGGCTTGTATTGGCTTCTATTGTCTTCTTTGGCTTCTATTGGCTTCTATTGGTTTCTATTGGCTTCTATTGGCTTCTATGCCCTTCTATGCCCTCCTGTTGGCTTCTATGGCCTTGTATGTCCTTCTATTGGCTTCTATTGGCTTCTATTGGTTTCTATTGGCTTCTATTGGCTTCTATGCTCTTCTATGCCCTTCTATTGGCTTCTATGGCCTTCTATGCCCTTCTGTTGGCTTCTATTGGCTTGTATTGGCTGGTACTGACTTGTATTGGCTTGTACTGGCTTGTATTGGCTTGTATTGGCTTCTATTGGCTTCTATTGACTTCTATGGGCTTCTATGCCCTCATGTTGGCTTCTATGGCCTTGTATGCCCTTCTGTTGGCTTCTATGCCCTTCCATGCATTTCTATCCCCTTCTTTTGGCTTCTGTTGGATTCTATGCTCTTCTATTGGCTTCTATTGGCTTCTATTGGCTTCTATGCCCTTCTATGGGCTTCTACTGGTTTCTGTTGGCTTGTATTGTCTTGTACTGGCTTGTATTGGATTCTGTTGGCTTGTATTGTCTTTTATTGGCTTCTATTGGCTTCTATTGGCTTCTGTGGTCTTCTATGGTCCTCTATTTTCTTCTACACCCTTCTATGACCTTCTACGCCCTTATATTGCATTCTATGCCCTTCTATTGGCTTCTATGCCCTTCTATGCCCTTCTATTGGCTTCTATGGGCTTCTATGCCCTTGTATTGGCTTCTATGCCCTTCTATTGGCTTCTATGCATTTCTATGCCCTTCTGTTGCCTTCTATGCCCTTCTATTGGCTTCTATGCCCTTCTATGCCCTTCTATTGGCTTCTATGCCCTTCTATTGTCTTCTATGCCGTTTTGGTGGCTTCTATGCCCTCCTACTGGCTTATATGAGCTTCTGTTGGCTTCTATGCGCTGTATTGGCTTCTATGCCCTTGTATTGGCTTCTATGCCCTTCTATTGGCTTCTATGGCCTTCTATGCCCGTCTATTGGCTTCTGTGCCCTTCTATTGGCTTCTGTGCACTTCTATTGGCTGCCATTGGCTTCTATTGGCTTCTTTGCCCTTCAATTGTATTCTATTGGCTTATACGCCCTTCTATTGGCTTCGGTTGGCTTCTATGCCCTTCTATTGGCTTCTATGACCTTCTATTGGCTTTTATACCCTTCTGTGACCGTCTATGGGCTTCTATGCCCTTCTATGGGCTTATAGGGACGTTTATGGGCTTCTGTGGGCTTCTATGGGCTTCTATGCTCTTCTATTAGCTTCTATGCCCTTGTATTGGCTTCTATGCCATTCTAAGCCCTTCTATTGGCTTCTATTGGCTTCTATTGGCTTCTATGCCCTTCTATTGGCTTCTATGCCCTTCTATTCCCTTCTATTGCCTTCCATTGGCTTCTATGCCCTTCTATGCCCTTCTATTGGCTTCTATGCCCTTCTATTGGCTTCTAAGCATTTCTATGCCCTTCTATTGGCTTCTATGCCCTTTTATTGGCTTCTATGTCCTTCTATGCCCTTCTATGCCCTTCTCTGGCCTTCTATGTCCTTCTATGCCATTCTATGCCCTTCTATGCCCTTGTATTGGCTTCTATGCCCTTCTGTTGGCTGCTATGCCCTTCTATGCCTTTGTATTGGCTTCTATACCCTTCTATGCCCTTCTATGGTCTTCTATGCCCTTCTATTGGCTTCTATGCCCTTCTATGCTCTTCTATTGTCTTCTATAAACTTCTATGCCCTTCTATGGGCTTCTATGCCCTTCTATGCCCTTCTATTGGCTTCTCTTGTCTTGTCTTCTCTTCTCTGCCCTTCTATTGGCTTCTGTTGGCTTCTATTGGCTTCTGTGCTCTTCTATTGTCTTCTATTGGCTTCTGTGCCCTTCTATTGTCTTCTATTGGCTTCTGTAGCCTTGTATTGGCTTCTATTTGCTTCTGTGCCCTTCTGATGTCTTCTATTGGCTTCTATTGTCTTTTGTGCCGTTGTATTGGCTTGTATTGGCTTTTATTGGCTTCTATTGGCTTCCTTTGGCTTCTACTGTCTTCTATGCCCTTTTATTGTCTTCTTTTGTCTTGTATGGGCTTGTATTGGCTTCTATTGTCTTCTTTTGGCTTCTCTTGGCTTCTATTGGTTTCTATTGGCTTCTGTGCTCTTCTATGCCCTGCTATTGGCTTCTATGCCCTTCTATGCCCTTCTATTGGCTTCTATGGCCTTCTATGCCCTTGTATTGGCTTCTATTGGCTTGTATTGGCTTGTACTGGCTTGTATTGGCTTGTGTTGGCTTCTATTGGCTTCTATTGACTTCTATTGGCTTCTATGCCCTCCTGTTGGCTTCTATGGCCTTGTATGCCCTTCTATTGGCTTCTATGCCCTTCCATGCCTTTCTATCCCCTTCTTTTGGCTTCTGTTGGATTCTATGCTCTTCTATTGGCTTCTATTGGCTTCTATTGGCTTCTATGCCCTTCTATTGGCTTCTACTGGCTTCTATTGGCTTGTATTGTCTTGTACTGGCTTGTATTGGATTCTGTTGGCTTGTATTGTCTTGTATTGGCTTCTATTGGCTTCTATTGGCTTCTATGGTCTTCTATGGTCCTCTATTTTCTTCTACACCCTTCTATGACCTTCTACGCCCTTATATTGCATTCTATGCCCTTCTATTGGCTTCTATGCCCTTCTATGCCCTTCTATTGGCTTCTATGGGCTTCTATGCCCTTGTATTGGCTTCTATGCCCTTCTATTGGCTTCTATGCCCTTCTATGCCCTTCTATGTCCTTGTATTGGCTTCTATGCCCTCCAGTTTGCTTCTACGCCTTTCTATGCCCTTCTATTGGCTTCTACTGGCTTCTATTGGCTTGTATTGTCTTGTACTGGCTTGTATTGGCTTCTATTGGCTTGTATTGTCTTGGCTTCTATTGGCTTCTATTGGCTTCTATGGTCTTCTATGGTCCTCTATTTTATTCTACACCTTTCTATGACCTTCTACGCCCTTATATTGCATTCTATGCCCTTCTATTGGCTTCTATGCCCTTCTATGACCTTCTATGCCCTTCTGTTGCCTTCTATGCCCTTCTATTGCCTTCTATGCCCTTTTGGTGGCTTCTATGCCCTTCTACTGGCTTCTATGACCTTCTGTTGGCTTCTATGCCCTTCTATGCCCTTTTATTGGCTTCTATGCCATTCTATTGGCTTCTATGCACTTCTATTGGCTGGTATTGGCTTCTGTTGGCTTCTGTCCCTTTCTATTGACTTGTATGGGCTTCTGTGCCCTTGTATTGGATTGTATAGGCTTCTGTGCCCTTATGTTGGCTTCTCTTGGCTTCTATGGGCTTTTGTGCCCTTCTACTGGTTTGTATTGGCTTCTTTTGTCTTCTATTGGCTTCTATGCTCTTCTATGGGCTTCTCTGCCCCTCTACTGGCTTCTATTGGCTTGTATTGGCTTCTATTGGCTTCTATTGTCTTCTATGGCCTTCTATGCCCTTCTCTGCCCTTCTATGCCCTTCTATTGGTTTCTATGGCGTTCTATGCTCTTTTCTTGGCTTCTATGCCCTTCTATGCCCTTCCATGCCCTTCCATGCCCTTGTATTCCCTTCTATGCCCTTCTATTTTCTTCTATGCACTTCTATGCCCTTTTATTCCCTTCTATGCCCTTCTATGCCCTTTTATGCCCTTCTATGCCGTTCTATTGGCTTCTATGCCCTTCTATGGCTTCTATTGGCTTCTATGCCCTTGTATGCCCTTCTATGGGCTTCTATGCCATTCTATGCCCTTCTATGGGCTTCAATGCCCTTCTATTGGCTTCTATGCCCTTCTATTGGCTTCTAAGACCATGTATTGGCTTCTATGCCCTTCTATGTCCTTCTACTCCCTTCTATGCCCTTCTATGGGCTTCTATGCCCTTCTATGGGCTTTTATGGGCTTCTATGGGCTTCTATGGGCTTCTATTGGCTTCTATGCCCTTCTATGCCCTTCTATTGCCTTCCATTGCCTTCTATTGCCTTCTATTGCCTTCTATTGCCTTCTATTGCCTTCTATTGCCTTCTATTGCCTTCTATTGCCTTCTATTGTCTTCTATGGCCTTCTATGTCCTTCTATGCCCTTCTATGTCCTTCCATGCTCTTCTATGCCCTTCTATGCCCTTCTATGGCCTTCTATGCCCTTCTATTTGCTTCTATGCTCTTCTGTTGTCCTCTATGCCCTTCTATTGTCTTGTATGCCCTTTCAGGAACTTCTATGCCTTTCTATGCCCTTCTATTGGCTTCTATGCCCTTGTATTGGCTTCTATGTCATTCTGTTGGCTTCTGTGCCCTTTTATTGGCTTCTATGCCCTTTTATCCCCTTGTCTTGGCTTCTATGCCCTTCTGTTGCCTTCTATGCCCTTCTATGCTCTTCAATGCCCTTCTATGCGCTTCTATTGTCTTCTATTGTCTTCTATGGTCTTCTATTTTCTTCTACGCCCTTCTGTGACCTTCTATGCCCTTCTATTTCCTTCTATGCCCTTCTAGTGCCTTCTATTGCCTTCTATTAACTTCTCTTGTCTTCTATGCCCTTCTATGCCCTTCTATGCACTTCTATGGTCTTCTATGCCCTTCTATTGCCTTCCATTGCCCTCTATTGCCTTCTTTTGCCTTCTATTGCATTCTATTGCCTTCAATTGACTTTTATTGACTTCTATGGACTTCTGCTGTATTCTATGCCCTTCTATGCCCTTCTGTGCCCTTGTATTGGCTTCTATGCCCTTCTATTGGATTCTATGCCCTTCTGTTGGCTTCTATGCCCTTCTATTGGCTTCTGTGCCCTTCTGTGGCCTTGTATTGGCTTCTATGCCCTTCTATTGGCTTCTGTGCCCTTCTATGCCCTTCTGTGCTCTCCTATTGGCTTTTATGCCCTTCTGTTGGCTTCTATGCATTTCTATGCCATTCTATTGGCTTCTATGCCCTTCTATGCCCTTCTATTGGCTTCTATGTCCTTCTATTGTCTTCTACGGCCTTCTATGCCCTTCTATGCCCTTCTATTGGCTTCTATGCCCTTCTATGCTCTTTTCTTGGCTTCTATGCCCTTCTATTGCCTTCTATGCCCTTCTATGCCCTTCCATGCCCTTCTATTCCCTTCTATGCCCTTTTATTTTCTTCTATGCACTTCTATGCCCTTTTCTGCCCTTCTATGCCCTTCTATGGGCTTCTATGCCCTTCTATGCCCTTCTATGCCTTTCTATGCCCTTCTATGGGCTTTTATGGGCTTCTATGGGCTTCTATGGGCTACTATGGGCTTCTATGCCCTTCTATGGCCTTCCATTGCATTCTATTTCCTTCTATTGCCTTCTATTGCGTTGTATTGTCTTCTATTGACTTCTATTGTCTTCTATGGCCCTCTATGTCCTTCTATGCCCTTCTATGTCCTTCCATGCCCTTCTATGCCTTCTATGCCCTTCTATGGCCTTCTATGCCCTTGTATTGGCTTCTATGCCCTTCTGTTGTCTTCTATGCCCTTCTATTGTCTTCTGTGCCCTTCCATTGGCTTCTATGTCATTCTGTTTGCTTCTGTGCCCTTCTGTTTGCTGCTGTGCCCTTCTATTGGCTTCTATGCCCTTCTATCCCCTTGTCTTGGCTTCTATGCCCTTCTATTGGCTTCTATGCCCTTGTATGCACTTCTATGCCATTCTAGTGTCTTCTATTGTCTTCTATTGTCTTCTATGGTCTTCTATTTTCTTCTATGCCCTTCTATGGCCTTCTATGCCCTTCTATGCCCTTCTATGCCCTTCTAGTGCGTTCGATGCCCTTTTATGCCCTTCTATTGGCTTCTATGCATTTCTATTGGCTTCTATGCCCTTCTATGCACTTCTATGCCCTTCTATTGGGTTCTATGCCCTTCTATGCACTTCTACGCCCTTCTATGCCCTTCTGTGCCTATCTATTGGCTTCTGTGCTCTTCTGTTGGCTTCTATGCCCTCCTATGCCCTTCTGTTGGCTTCTATGCTCTTCTATGGGCTTTTGTGCTTTTCTATGGCCTTCTATGGGCTTGTATGCTGTTCTATGGGCTTCTATGGTCTTCTATGACCTTATATGCCCTTCTATGCCCTTCTATTGCCTTGTATTGTCTTCTATTGACTTCTATTAACTTCTATCGTCTTCTATGCCCTTCTACGAGCTTCTATGCCCTTCTATGCCCTTCTATGCACTTCTATGCCCTTCTATGCCCTTCTATTGGCTTTTATGCCCTTCGTTTGGCTTCTAAGACCTTTTATTGGCTTCTATGCCCTTCTATGCCCTTCTAAGCCCTTCTATGGGCTTCTATGCCCTTCTATGGTTTCCTATGCCTTTCTATGCCCTTCTATGGGTTTAATGCCCTTCTATGGGCTTTTATGTGCTTTTATGGGCTTCTATGGGCTTCTATGGGCTTCTATGCTCTTCTATTGCCTTCCATTGCCTTCTATTGCCTTCTATTGCCTTCTATTGCATTGTATTGTCTTCTATTGACTTCTATTGTCTTCTATGGTCCTCTATGTCCTTATATTGGCTTCTATGCACTTCCATGCCCTTCTATGCCCTTCTATTGGCTTCTATGGCATTCTGTCCTTCTGTTGGCTTCTATGCCCTTCTATTGGCTTCTATGTCCTTCTGTTGACTTCTATTGTCTTCTATGGTCCTCTATGTCCTTATATTGGCTTCTATGCACTTCCATGCCCTTCTATGCCCTTCTATTGGCTTCTATGGCATTCTGTCCTTCTGTTGGCTTCTATGCCCTTCTATTGCCTTCTATGCCCTTCTATTGCCTTCTATGCCCTTCTAGTGCCTTCGATGCCCTTCTATGCCCTTCTATGCGCTTCTATGGCCTTCTATGCCCTTCCATGCCCTTGTATGCCCTTCTATGCCCTTCTATTGGCTTCTATGCACTTCTTTGGGTTCTATGTCCTTCTATTGTCTTCTATGCCCTTCTATTGGCTTCTATGCCCTTCCAGGAACTTCTATGCCCTTCTATTCCCTTCTATGCCCTTGTGTTGGCTTCTATGCCCTTCTATTGGCTTCTATGCACTTCTATAGGCTTCTATGTCCTTTTGTTGGCTTCTATGCCCTTCTATTGGGTTCTATGCCCTTCTATCCCCTTCTCTTGACTTCTATGCCCTTCTATTGGCTTCTATGCCCTTCTATGTGCTTCTATTGTCTTCTATGGTCTTCTATTTTCCTCTACGCCATTTTATGGCCTTCTATGCCCTTCTATGCCCTTCTATGACCTTCTATGTCCTTCTATTGCCTTCTATGCCCTTCTAGTGCCTTCTATGCCCTTTTATTGCCTTCTATGCACCTGTATTGGCTTCTATGCCCTTCTATGCCCTTCTATGCCCTTCTATTGACTTCTATGCCCTTCTATGCCCTTTTATTGCCTTCTATGCCCTTCTATTGGCTTCTATGCCCTTCTATGCCCTTCTATTGGCTTCTATGCCCTTCTATGCCCTTCTATGCGCTTCTATGGCCTTCTATGCCCTTCCATGCCCTTGTATGCCCTTCTATGCCCTTCTATTGGCTTCTATGCACTTCTTTGGGTTCTATGTCCTTCTATTGTCTTCTATGCCCTTCTATTGGCTTCTATGCCCTTCCAGGAACTTCTATGCCCTTCTATTCCCTTCTATGCCCTTGTGTTGGCTTCTATGCCCTTCTATTGGCTTCTATGCACTTCTATTGGCTTCTATGTCCTTTTGTTGGCTTCTATGCCCTTCTATTGGGTTCTATGCCCTTCTATCCCCTTCTCTTGACTTCTATGCCCTTCTATTGGCTTCTATGCCCTTCTATGTGCTTCTATTGTCTTCTATGGTCTTCTATTTTCCTCTACGCCATTTTATGGCCTTCTATGCCCTTCTATGACCTTCTATGTCCTTCTATTGCCTTCTATGCCCTTCTAGTGCCTTCTATGCCCTTTTATTGCCTTCTATGCACCTGTATTGGCTTCTATGCCCTTCTATGCCCTTCTATGCCCTTCTATTGACTTCTATGCCCTTCTGTGCCCTTTTATTGCCTTCTATGCCCTTCTATTGGCTTCTATGCCCTTCTATGGGCTTTTATGCCCTTCTATGGGCTTCTATGCTCTTCTGTGGGCTTCTATGGGCTTCTATTGCCTTCCATTGCCTTCTATTGACTTCTGTTGCATTCTACTGCCTTCCATTGGCTTCTATTGTCTTGTATTGACTTGTATTGTCTTCTATGCCCTTCTATGCCCTTCTATGACCTTCTATGCTCTTCTATTGTCTTCTATGCTCTTCTATGCCATTGTATTGGCTTTTATTGGCTTCTGTTATCTTCTATTCCCTTCTCTTGGCTTCTATGGCTTCTATTGGCTTCTATGCCCTTCTATTGGATTCTATGCCCTTTTATTGGCTTCTATGCCCTTTTTTTGGCTTCTATGCCCTTGTATGCCCTCCTATGCCCTTCTATGGGCTTCTGTGTGCTTCTGTGGGCTTCTATTGGCTTCTGTGCCCTTCTATGCCATTCTATTGGCTTCTATGCCCTTCTGTTGGCTTCTATGCCCTTCAATGCCCTTCTATTCCCTTCTGTGCCCTTCTATTGGCTACTATGCCCTTCTATTCACTTCTTTGTCCAACTGTTGTCTTCTATGCCATTCTATTGTCTTCTATGCCCTTCGATGACCTTTTATTGCCTTCTATGCCCTTATATTGGGTTCTATGCCCTTCTGTTGGCTTCTATGCCCTTCTATCCTCTTCTATGCCCTTCTATTGGCTTCTGTGGGATTCTATTGGCTTTTATTAGCTTCTATTGGCTTCTATGCCCTTCTAGTGGCTTCTATGCTCTACTCTTGCCTTCTATCGCTTTCTATTGCCTTCTATTACCTTCTATTGCCTTCTATTGTCTTCTATTGTCTTCTATGCCCTTCTATGCCCTTCTATGCCCTTCTATTGGTTTCTGTGCCCTTCTATGCCCTTCTATTGGCTTCTATGCCCTTGTATGCCCTTCTATGCCCTTTTATTGGCTTCTATGCCCTTCTATGCCCTTCTATGGGCTTCTGTGCCCTTCTATGGGCTTCTATGGGCTTCTGTGGTCTTCTATGCCCTTCTATGGCCTTTTATGCCCTTCTATGCCCTTTTATTGGCTTCTATGACATTTTATTGGATTCTATGCCCTTCTATGCCCTTCTATTGGCTTCTATGCCCTTGTATTGTCTTCTATGCCAGTCTATGGCCTTCAATTGACTTTTATGCCCTTCTATTGGCTTCTTTGCCCTTCTATGCCCTTCTATGCCCTTGTATAGGCTTCTATGCCCGTCTATGCCCTTCAATTGACTTCTGTGCCCTTCTACTGGCTTCTATGCCCTTCTATTGGCTTCTATGCTCTTCTATGGTCTTCTATGCCATTCTATGCACTTGTATTGGCTTCTATGACCTTCTCTGCCCTTCTATACCCTTCTATGCCCTTCTATTGACTTCTGTTGTCTTATATTGTCTTCCATTGTCTTCTCTTGTCTTCTGTTTTCTTCTATGGTCTTCTATTGTCTTCTATAGCATTCTATGCCCTTCTATGCCCTTCTATTGCCTTCTATGCACTTCTGTTGCCTTCTATGCTCTTCTATGTCATTCTATTGTCTTCTATGCCCTTCTATGCCCTTCTATTGGCTTCTAAGACCTTCTATTGGCTTCTATGCCCTTCTATGCCCTTCTACGCCCTTCTATGCCCTTCCATGGGCTTCTATGCCCTTCTATGATTTCTATGCCTTTCTATGCCCTTCTATGGGCTTTTATGGGCTTCTCTGGGCTTCTATGGGCTTCTATGGGCTGCTATGGGCTTCTATGCCCTTCTATTGCCTTCCATTGCCTTCTATTGCCTTCTATTGCCTTCTATTGTGTTGTGTTGTCTTCTATTGACTTCTATTGTCTTCTATGGCCTTCTATGTCCTTCTATGCCCTTCTATGCCCTTCTATGGCCTTCTATGCCCTTGTATTGGATTCTATGCCCTTCTGTTGTCTTCTATGCCCCTCTATTGTCTTCTATGCCCTTCCAGGACATTCTATGCCCTTCTATGACCTTCTATTGGCTTCTATTCCCTTCTGTCCCTTTGTCTTGTCTTGTATTCCCTGCTATTGGCTTCTATGCCCTTCTATACCCTTCTATGCCCTTCTAGTGTCTTCTGTTGTCTTCTATTGTCTTCTATGGTCTTCTATTTTTTCTACACCCTTCTATGACCTTCTATGGCCTTCGATTGCCTTCTAAGCCCTTCTATTGCCTTCTATGCCCTTCTATTGCCTTCTATGCCCTTCTGTGCCCTTCTATGCCCCTCTATTGCCTTCTATGCCCTTCTATTGCCTTCTATGCCCTTCTATTGGCTTCTATGCCCTTCTACGCCCTTCTATGCCCATCTATTGGCTTCTATGCACTTCTGTTGGCTTGTATGCCCCCCTATGCCCTTCTATTGTCTTCTATGCCGTTCTATGGGTATTATGCAATTCTATGCCCTTCTATGGGCTTCTATGTCCTTCTATGGTCTTCTATGGGCTTCTATGGGCTTCTATGGGCTTCTATGCCCTTCTATGCCCTTCTATTGCGTTCTATTGCCTTCTGTTGCCTTCTATTGACTTCTATTAACTTCTATCGTCTTCTATGCCCTTCTACGAACTTCTATGCCCTTTTATGCCCTTCTATGCACTTCTCTGCCTTTCTATTGCCTTCTATTGGCTTCTATGCCCGTCTATTGTCTTCTATGGCCGTACAGGACCTTCTATGCCCTTCTATGCCCTTCTATGCCCTTCTATTGCCTTCTATGCCCTTCTATTGGCTTCTATGCCATTCTATGCCCTACTATTGTCTTCTATGCCCTTCTATGGGCTTCTATGTCCTTCTCTTGGCTTCTATGCCCTTCTATTGGCTTCTATGTCCTTCTATTGTCTTCTATTGTCTTCTATGGTCTTCTATTTTCTTCTACACCCTTCTATGACCTTCTATGCCCTTCCATGCCCTTCTATGCCCTTCTATTGCCTTCTATGCACTTCTAGTGCCTTCTATGTCCTTTTATTGCCTTCTATGCCCTTGTATTGGATTCTATGCCCTTCTATGCTCATCTATTGGCTTCTATGCCCTTCTATGCCCTTTTATTGCCTTCTATGCACTTCTATTTGCTTCTATGCCCTTCTATCCCCTTCTCTTGGCTTCTATGCCCTTCTATGGGCTTTTATGCCCTTCTATGCCCTTCCATGGGCTTCTATGCAATTCTATGGGCTTCTATGGGCTTCTATGGGCTTCTGTGGGCTTCTATGGGCTTCTATGCCCTTTTATGCCCTTCTATGCCCTTCTATTGCCTTCTATGCCCTTCTGTTGCCTTCTATGCCCTTCTGTTGCCTTCTATGCCCTTCTAGTGCCTTCTATTCCCTTCTATGCCCTTCTATTGGCTTCTATGCCCTTCTATTGCCTTCTAAGACCTTCTATTGTCTGCTATGCCCTTCTATGCCCGTCTACGCCCTTCTATGCCCTTCTATGGGCTTCTATGCCCTTCTATGGTTTCCTATGACTTTCTATGCCCTTCTATGGGCTTCTATGCCCTTCTATGGGCTTTTATGGGCTTCTATGGGCTTCTATGCCCTTGTATGCCCTTCAATTGCCTTCTATTGCCTTCTATTGCTTTCTATTGCGTTGTATTGTCTTCAATTGACTTCTATTGTCTTCTATGGCCTTCTATGTCCTTCTATGCCCTTCTATGCCCTTCTATGGTCTTCTATGCCCTTGTATTGGCTTCTATGCCCTTCTGTTTTCTTCTATGCCCTTCCAGGACTTTCTATGCCCTTCTATGCCCTTCTATTGGATTCTATGCCCTTCTATGCCCTTCTATGCCCTTCTAGTGTCTTCTATTGTCTTCTATTGTCTTCTATGGTCTTCTATTTTTTCTACGCCCTTCTATGACCTTCTATGCCCTTCTATTGCCTTCTATGCCCTTCTATTGCCTTCTATGCCCTTCTATGCCCTTCTATGCCCTTGTATTGTCTTCTATGCCCTTCTATGCACTTCTATGCCCTTCTATTGGCTTCTATGCCCTTCTATGCCGTTCTACGCCTTTCTATGCCCTTCTATGCCCATCTATTGGCTTCTATGCACTTCTGTTGGCTTGTATGCCCTCCTATGCCCTTCTATTGTCTTCTATGCCGTTCTATGGGTATTATGCAATTCTATGGCCTTCTATGGGCTTCTATGTCCTTCTATTGCGTTCTATTGCCTTCTGTTATCTTCTATTGACTTCTATTAACTTCTATCGTCTTCTATGCCCTTCTACGAACTTCTATGCCCTTTTATGCCCTTCTATGCACTTCTCTGCCTTTCTATGCCCTTCTATTGGCTTCTATGCCCGTCTATTGTCTTCTATGGCCTTCCAGGACCTTCTATGCCCTTCTATGCCCTTCTATTGCCTTCTATGCCCTTCTATTGGCTTCTATGCCATTCTATTCCCTTCTATTGTCTTCTATGCCCTTCTATGGGCTTCTATGTCCTTCTCTTGGCTTCTATGCCCTTCTATTGTCTTATATGTCCTTCTATTGTCTTCTATCGTCTTCTATTTTCTTCTACACCCTTCTATGCCCTTCTATGCCCTTCTATTGTCGTCTATGCCCTTCTATTGCCTTCTATGCACTTCTATGCCCTTCTATTGTCTTCTATGCCCTTCTATTGTCTTCTATGCCCTTTTGGTGGCTTCTATGCCCTTCTACTGGCTTATATGAGCTTCTGTTGGCTTGTATGCGCTGTATTGGCTTCTATGCACTTGTATTGGCTTCTATGCCCTTCTATTGAATTCTATGCCCTTCTATTGCCTTCTATGTCCTTCTATTGCCTTCTATGCCCTTCTATTGCCTTCTATGCCCTTCTATTGTCTTCTATGCCCTTCCAGGAACTTCTATGCCCTTCTATGCCCTTCTATGCCCTTCTATTGGCTTCTATGCCCTTCTATTGGCTTCTATGCCCTTCTATGCCCTTTTATTGCCTTCTGTGCACTTCTGTTGGATTCTGTGCCCTTATAGTGGCTTCTATGCACTTCTATTGGCTTCTATACTCCTTTATTGGATTCTATGCCCTTCTATTGGCTTCTATGCCCTTCTACGCCCTTCTATGCCCTTCCATGCCCTTCTATGCCCTTCTATGCCCTTCTATTGCCTTCTATGCCCTTCTATTGGCTTCTATGCCCTTCTGTTGGCTTCTATGACCTTCCAGGAACTTCTATGCCCTTCTATACCCTTCTATGCCCTTTTCTTGGCTTCTATGCACTTCTGTTGGCTTCTATGCACTTCTATTGGCTTCTATGTCCTTCTGTTGGCTTCTGTGCCCTTCTATTGGCTTCTATGCCCTTCTATCCCCTTCTCTTGACTTCTATGCCCTTCTATTGGCTTCTATGCCCCTCTATGCACTTCTATTGTCTTCTATGGTCTTCTGTTTTCTTCTACGCACTTCTATGCCCTCCTATGCCCTTCTATGCCCTTCTATGACCTTCTATTCCCTTCTATTGCCTTCTATGCCCTTCTGTTGTCTTCTATGCCGTTCTAGTGCCTTCTATGCCCTTCTATGCCCTTCTATTGGCTTCTATGCCCTTCTATTGGCTTCTATGCCCTTCTATTGTCTTCTAAGACCATGTATTGGCTGCTATGCCCTTCTATGTCCTTCTACGCCATTCTATGCCCTTCTATGGGCTTCTATGCCCTTCTATGGGCTTTTATGGGCTTCTATGGGCTTCTATGGGCTTCTATGTGCTTCTATGCCCTTCTATGCCCTTCTATTGGCTTCTATGCCCTTCTATTGGCTTCTATGCCCTTCTATTGGCTTCTAAGACCATGTATTGGCTTCTATGCCCTTCTATGTCCTTCTATGCCCTTCTATGCCCTTCTATGGGCTTCTATGCCCTTCTATGGGCTTTTATGGGCTGCTATGGGCTTCTATGGGCTTATATGGGCTTCTATGCTCTTCTATGGGCTTTTATGGGCTGCTATGGGCTTCTATGGGCTTCTATGGGCTTCTATGCCCTTCTATGCCCTTCTATTGCCTTCCATTGACTTCTATTGCCTTCTATAGCCTCCTATTGCCTTGTATTGCCTTCTATTGCCTTCTATTGTCTTCTATGGCCTTCTATGTCCTTCTATGCCCTTCTATGTCCTTCCATGCCCTTCTATGCCCTTCTATGCTCTTCTATGGCCTTCTATGCCCTTATATTTGCTTCTATGCTCTTCTGTTGTCTTCTATGCCCTTCTATTGTCTTGTATGCCCTTTCAGGACCTTCTATGCCTTTCTATGCCCTTCTATTGGCTTCTATGCCCTTCTATTGGCTTCTATGCCCTTCTATTGGCTTCTATGCCCTTTTATCCCCTTGTCTTGGCTTCTATGCCCTTCTGTTGGCTTCTATGCCCTTCTATTGGCTTCTGTGCCCTTCTATGCCCTTCTGTGCTCTCCTATTGGCTTTTATGCCCTTCTGTTGGCTTCTATGCATTTCTATGCCATTCTATTGGCTTCTATGCCCTTCTATGCCCTTCTATTGGCTTCTATGCCCTTCTATTGGCTTCTATGCATTTCTGTGCCCTTATGTTGGCTTCTATGCCCTTCTATTAGCTTCTATGTCCTTCTATTGTCTTCTATGGCCTTCTATGCCCTTCTATGCCCTTCTATTGGCTTCTATGCCCTTCTATGCCCTTCTATGCCCTTCTATGCCCTTCCATGCCCTTCTATTCCCTTCTATGCCCTTCTATTTTCTTCTATGCACTTCTATGCCCTTTTATGCCCTTCTATGGGCTTCTATGCCCTTCTATGCCTTTCTATGCACTTCTATGGTCTTCTATGCCCTTCTATGGGCTTTTATGGGCTTCTATGGGCTTCTATGTCCCTTCTATGACATTCTATGCCCTTCTATGCCCTTCTACGCCCTTCTATGCACTGGTATGGTCTTCTATGCCCTTCTATTGCATTCCATTGCCTTCTATTGCCTTCTATTGCCTTCTCTTGCCTTCTATTGCCTTCTATTGCCTTCAGTTGACTTTTATTGATTTCTATTGACTTCTGCTGTATTCTATGCCCTTCTATGCCCTTCTATGCGCTTCTATGGCCTTCTGTGCCCTTCCATGCCCTTGTATGCCCTTGTATGCCCTTCTATTGCCTTCAATGCCCTTCTATTGGCTTCTATGCTCTTCTATGCCCTTCTATGCCCTTCCATGCCCTTGTATTCCCTTTTATGCCCTTCTATTTTCTTCTATGCACTTCTATGCCCTTTTATTCCCTTCTATGCCCCTCTATGCCCTTCTATGCCCTTTTATGCCCTTCTATGCCGTTCTATTGGCTTCTATGCCCTTATATGGCTTCTATTGGCTTCTATGCCCTTCTATGCCCTTCTATGGGCTTCTATGCCCTTCTATGCCCCTCTATGGGCTTCAATGCCCTTCTATTGGCTTCTATGCCCTTCTATGCACTTCTAAGCCCTTCTATTGACTTCTATGCCCTTCTATTGGCTTCTATGCCCTTCTATGCCCTTTTATTGGCTTCTATGCCCTTCTGTTGGCTTCTATGCCCTTCTGTTGGCTTCTATGCCCTTCTATGCCCTTCTATTGCCTTCTATGCCCTTCTATGCCCTTTGATGCCATTCTATTCCCTTCTATGCCCTTCTATTTTCTTCTGTGCCCTTGTATGCCCTTTTATTGGCTTCTATCCCCTTCTATTGGCTTCTATGCCCTTCTATTGGCTTCTATGCCTTTCTATGCTCTTGTATTGGCTTGTATTGGCTTCTGTTGGCTTCTATTGGCTTTTATTGTCTTCTGTTGTCTTCTTTTGGCTTCTATGCCCTTTTATTGGCTTCTATGCCCTTCTATGCCCTTCTATTGGCTTCTATGCCATTGTATGCCCTTCTATGCCCTTTTATTGGCTTCTATGCCCTTCTATGCCCTTCTATGCCCTTCTATGGGCTTCTGTGGCCCTTCTATGCCCTTCTGTGCCCTGCTATTGGCTTCTATGCCCTTCTATGCCCTTGTATTGGCTTCTATGCCCTTCTGTTGGCTTCTATGCCCTTCTATTGACTTCTGTGCCCTTCTGTGTCCTTGTATTGGTTTCTATGCCCTTCTATTGGCTTCTGTGCCCTTCTATGCCCTTCTGTGCCCTTCTGTTGGCTTCTATGCCCTTCTGTTGGCTTCTATGCCCTTCTATTGTCTCCTATGCGCTTCTATTGGCTTCTATGCCCTTCTATTTGCTTCTATGCATTTCTATGCCGTTCTATTGGCTTCTATGCCCTTCTATGCCCTGCTATTGGCTTCTATGCACTTCTATTGGCTTCTATGCATTTCTCTGCCCTTATGTTGGCTTCTATGCCCTTCTATTGGCTTCTATGTCCTTGTATTGTCTGCTATGGCCTTCTATGCCCTTCTATGCACTTCTATTGGCTTCTATGCCCTTCTATGCCCTTCTATGCCCTTCCATGCCCTTCTATTCCCTTCTATGCCCTTCTATTTTCTTCTATGCACTTCTATGCCCTTTTATTGCCTTCTATGCCCTTCTATGTCCTTCTATGCCCTTTTATGCCCTTCTATGCCGTTTTATTGGCTTCTATCCACTTCTATGGCTTCTATTGGCTTCTATGCCCTTCTATGCCCTTTTATGGGCTTCTATGGCCTTCTATGCCCTTCTATTGGCTTCTATGGCCCTGTATTGCCTTTATGCCCTTCTATCCCCTTCTATTGGCTTCTGTGCCTTTCTGTTGGCTTCTATGCCCTTCTATTGGCTTCTATTGGATTCTGTTGTCTTCTATTGTCTTCTATGGGCTTCTATTGGCTTCTATGCCCTTCTATTGGCTTCTAAGACCATGTATTGGCCTTCTATGCCCTTCTATGCCCTTTTATTGCCTTCTGTGCACTTCTGTTGGATTCTATGCCCTTATATTGGCTTCTATGCACTTCTAATGGCTTCTATGGTCTTTTATTGGATTCTATGCCCTTCTATTGGCTTCTATGCCCTTCTATGCCCTTCTAAGCACTTCTGTGCCGTTCTATTGGCTTCTATGCCCTTGTATTGTCTTCTATGCCCTTCTATGGTCTTCTATGCGCTTTATGGGCTTTTATGCCCTTCTATGCCCTTCTATGGGCTTCTATGCCCTTCTATTGGCTTCTATGCCCTCCTATTGGCTTCTATGCCCATCTATGGGCTTCTATGCCCTTCTGTGCCCTTCTATTGCCTTCTATTGCCTTCTATTAACTTGTATTGTCTTCTATGCCCTTCTACGCCCTTCTATACCCTTCTACGCCCTTCTATGGTTTTCTATGTCCTTCTATTGCCTTCCATTGTCTTCTATTGCCTTCTATTGCCTTCTATTGCCTTCAATTGACTTTTATTGACTTCTATTGACTTCTGCTGTCTTCTATGCCCTTCCATGCCCTTCTATGCCCTTCTATGCCCTTCTATTGCCTTCTATGCCCTTCTATTGGCTTCTATGCACTTCTATTGGCTTCTATTTCCTTCTGTTGGCTTCTGTGCCCTTCTATTGGCTTCTATGCCCTTCTATCCCCA